>NC_090924.1:1211521767-1211824797 GCF_040938575.1 Ambystoma mexicanum
ATACGCGTTTATTTAGTAGACCGAACTGTCAAAAAGTGATCGCAACCGTATCCGTCGTATCATGTTTTGTTCATAACACCGGTTCATTCCAACACAGGGTACTTACCTTGAGACTTACTGTACAAAGTGAATTGGTTAGTTGTGGTATATTTAACGTGTGGTTTTGTTTAAAGTTTAATAGAGGTGTTGTGTTTATAACTGATGGTTTAAAAATAAATGTACCTGAAACCTTCAGTCGGTGTTTGCTTGAGTCAAAGTAATTGTGGTCCCTTTGTGTAATCTCTGCTACTGCTCATATACTCTTGAGATAAGCCTGGCTGCTCTGCTACTGCTACCACTATAGCTTAGTAGTACGGGCTTGTACCAAAGGTAAAACTTGTATTGCCACTTGTAGTCTTAATCAGGTGTAGTGGTCCCTAAGGGCACTGCCCAGGATTTTGCCTAACAGTTGGCTAAGAAATGTACATTATGTTTTCCCCCACAAGACTTCATCACCTTGGAAGAAGCTCAGAGGACTGTAAAAAAACATTTATTTTGGCTCAGGCAGGAAACTTCTCAATTGAAAGCCTTGCCTCCCACTGGAAGTTGCACCAATAAGTGAACCATTCCTCAATGACATGCAATGTGGCTGAGGGCATTATAATTCTCTGCTCTGCCAGACTGGAAGGCAGTACTAGCAGGTAGAACAAAGAAAGCAAGTGTGGCTATAGCTTGACCACGAAGGGTGAGTTCCTTCTGCACCCACTACCAACGGCAAACTGACAAACTTCAAAGTGTGTAATAAAAGTCTTTTGTTGCAAGCTGAGCCAGGTGGAGATATTTGGCTGTGGGGGATGAAGCACTGCCCTCCCATATGTGACAGATCATCCAAATTGACATTGAAGGATTGATTAATTTTAGGCATTTTTCCCAGCACTCAGAATCAGAAATAATTTCATGTTATGCTATTTTTCCATGTGATTTACAGGGGCTTGTTAAGAGACTAAGTGCATGTTACTAGGACTTTGTGGACTGAAATTACCAGTAAAGACTCATTTCTGGCGGATTTAAACATGGGACAAATATGAAAATTGGTGGAAAGATGGAAAATGAGCATATGAACATGTTTAATCATTAAAAAGGACAAAAGGGTGCCGAGGGGCCATGCTACCTCACACAGAGTTGGCGATCGGCTTGCCTGATTACCTATGACCCCCTGAAACTGCCTATCTATTTCTTATGGCGGTACCTAGTATAAGTTTGAAGTTATGATACATAACTCAGTTTTGCTGAAATGTTGACTGGAGAACAAAGAACTATAACGAATGACAAACAGATATATGATGCTCTCTCTCCTTGCACCACTAAGGCCAGGGGGCAGAAAGAGGAATGGTAGGCTGTCCTATCCCAAGGTAGGAGGAATTCTAGAGTACTTCCCTGGATTGTAAAATGAATTATTTCATTTGGGCTATATAAGGGAGACTGTACGAGAGACAGGAGACACACACACAAGAATCTAGGGAGACAGGAGAAGTAGGACGGAAGTAAAGCTGAACCTTACCATCCAGGAGAGTGCAGAGACCAGACCCCTTGCCTAGCTATACAGAGTATCCTGAGATCCAGCCTGGCTGTCCAGAATCCCATCCAGGAGAGTGCAGAGACCAGGCCCCTTTCCCTAGCTGTTCAGAGAGTCCTGAGATCCAGCTGACTTTCCAGAATCCCAAAGCAAGGCTTACTTTGTAAGTAGCAAACAACTCGAGCCCTAAATTGCACAAACCTTTCTCCTTTTGTAACCTTGCATCCAATATTTCCCCCGATTGAAACACCATTGCAAATCCCATTGAAATCCCATTGAAAGTCCCAAATTGCCAGTATAATTCACTCCCCTTCCCATAGTGGAATCTGTATTAGCCTGTGCGTGCTAGCGTATTCCCAGTGATAAATCTCTGTTGTCTGTAAAAATCTGTAGTATTATTTTGAAGTAAATCAATTAATTCCCCATTGAAATTCATGGTACGGGTGGTTAAAATTCAAAATTAACCCCCTTGTGTCTAGTGTCTTTCTTTAATAACTATAGTCATTAAAGTATAGCCTCAAAAGAATTAGTCACCTGATAACTGAAAACCGAATTTGCCCGTGTATTGTGTGCATTATTCCATATTCCATATTCTAACTTGCATCTGTCCATAAAAAGTAAAGAAACATAGTCCCATTGAGAGCAACCTCTTTTTTCTAGAATCCTATCTGTTATGTGCCTCTGTCCTTGTCTGTGAAAACTGATTTCCGATTTTGAAAGCTAAACCCTTTCCTTAACTACCTGTCATTGCAAATCCTATTTCCAGTTGACGTTTGGATTTATTTCCTTTTGCAGTTGCTTTCTCCCCAAAATTGGTTTGCCTACCTAGTTTCCATGTTGTTCTGTGTGCTAATTAATAGTCTCTAAGCTTCCCTATCTCCTCAAGTGTAGCAACACAATTTTTTTTCTGTCACATATCCGTGTGAAAAATAATCCAAAACTGATTCTGACGATTTGCTCCAAAAATGGGTTTTCACTTTCTTTTCTGGCTTCCCATCTTGGGATGGTGGCCTTTATTCCAAATCCAATTTTTCTCCCTCTATCCTTACTCCTTGCCACTGCCTTCCATTCAAAGGGAATTAAGTTATTTTATGTTTGGGGTGAGTTTTGCAGGGGGGAGTGCTAAACCTTAGTGCTATCACTTGATTCAAAAGTTTTTTCCTGTTTTGCCATTAAAGATCTGTGTGAACTGTGTTAGGATTTCTGAACCAATTGTTCTGTAGGAAGTATTGCATTTGTGTTGCCACATATTAGTGGCTGTTGCATTTTGAATATTTTTCCTTTTTCATTCAATCATAAATTAATAAATATCTTATTGATACCCACCGGCCTGGTTCCTAGTCCATTGTGACACGGGGTGTTTGTGAAGGTTGGGTGCGAGACGGGTTTGGGGCCTACTCAAATAAAAGAAGCATTGGTTTATTAAAGATAAAAAGCGTTTTTATTGTGCGCCACGTTCATTGTCAGGGGAAGGAGTCCCTGGCGGGAGTGTGCTGTGTTATAAAACCGTGACAACATATCAGCATATTTGGAGCAGCCAGAATACCCAGGCTCGCTTCTGTAGTCCCCAAATCCAGCAGGCTGATTGCATGGGCATGTTCAATATCTTTGTGCTTTGTGACCTGCTGGGGAAAAATAAGACCAAAGCGAACAACGGTGCTGTAAGACCAAAAGACCAAAAAAGGAAGCCTGAGCTGCTTCATTGTGGACTATTTACAGCAGTCGTCTTCAAACTGTGGGGCTGGCCTCCCTAGGGGGGCCCGAAGGATGACCAGAGATGGCACGAGGCTCTTCAAAAAACGATTACAGTGACAGCTTATAATAGAATATACAGCAGATATGGCATCTAGGGGGGTAGCAACAATATTTTTACTCAAGGGGGTTTCAGCAGCGATACCTTTACTCAGGTGGGGCTCAGCATTAAAAGGTGTGAATACCACTTGTCTACAGTGTAATGAGGTCAGGAGACGAAGATGAGCAGCTGCTCTAAGGGAAAGGGCATCATCAACACTCAAGATGCCATTGTTTAACTAATACACGACAATCACCACAGCCAAGGCTGCAGTGATAGAAGTATACCAAAAAAGTAGTGGAGCTGTGACTCGGGCATGGAACAGAGTAGGAAGGAAGTGAGCAACGTGCAACACAGTTCTCAAGTGTTGCAGCCATGCTGGTGACAGCCAATTGAGTTGAAACTAATTTCAGTTTAGCTGTAACTTATAT
This sequence comes from Ambystoma mexicanum, assembly GCF_040938575.1. Classification (NCBI taxonomy): domain Eukaryota; kingdom Metazoa; phylum Chordata; class Amphibia; order Caudata; family Ambystomatidae; genus Ambystoma; species Ambystoma mexicanum. Next base: position 1,211,525,546 of record NC_090924.1, read on the forward strand.
CCGGTGGTAAAATGGAGAAGTGTGCTTCAACTTCATAAATAACAGTTCTGGAATGGTGAAAAAGTAGTGGAGCTGTAGTGGAGCTGTTAACAGTAAAAAATAAAAGTAGTGGAACACTGCTCCTGACCGTTCCCGCTCACTTCGACCACTGCAAGGCTGGCTATACCGAAGAGAAGACTGGACTGTGACAGATACATTTTCTAAGAATCTAAACTGGACAAGTTAAAGTGGCCTACCAATTATATAGCCAGGCAAATGTGACCCCACCCCTCCCCCCCACCCCCAATTCCTTAGGCAAAGGATACCCCAGCAAGATGGAGCATATCCCTCTCCTACTCTGGCCAAATCCATTCGGAACAATTCTGTCCAACACAACTATGCAGTTAACTGCCATGCACTCAGTTTAAAATGTATGTCTGGAACGAAGACAATTTTTTGGTTGCAGCTGGGTGTCCCATATAATACCGAAAGCACAAAACGGGGCATTCGCCTCCCGTTGCGCTCAAAATTGAATTTTAAAATGTCACTGTCCTTTGACTGTCTTTTTCCTGAAATCTTTTAAAATTATTAAAATGAATTGTATGCGATTTTTTTTGCACAGCACAAAAGACCCGTCCCGGCCGAAAGTGCATAGGAAAGAACTGCAACACAATTCTCTGTCCGGGGCTCTCCTTCGCTCGCCTTTTCTCAAAGCACACAGCTCTGTCTTGCAGACAGAAGCCCAATCTATGCGAGAGTCGTTTACAGTCACAACGGCTTTTATATTTTTTATTTGCATTTATTTGTATTGTATAGCTCGTAGCGCAAATCTAGGTTGAGAGCAGAGGGGTACTTTACAATGGCAAGGTGCCAGTATTGAGGTGGCACAGAGCAGTACTGCGGGTGGAGAGAGGGCGGCCATTAATCGTTGGAAGAACCACGGTTTTACTGTGGGCATTTCCAGCATCTGCCGAGATTGAGTTCCAAATGGTCAGGGCGTGGTCGCTGAAGCACTGTTTCTTCCCATTATAATTTAACACAATCTTGCAATCTCCTAGCAACAACGTGACACCCACTCCCCATCTTCACTACAGTTCTTTCCTGATGACTTGAAGAACACATTAGGAATGTGCGAAGCTCCCCTTTCAGGCAGCCATGGCTGTGTACACGTGAAGGATTCACGTGCCAGCACTCCCTTTAATGCCAGCTTTCAAGTTCCCATCAGAAGCGCGCCACCACCGCTGGCCATGAATAATCTGTCAGCGTGCTGCACAGGTCAGGCTTCAAAGGCCACGGTTGGCTTTCAGACCTCCCACATTCTTCTGTGTTATGTCTCCACGAAGTGTGCACTTTCATCTCCAAGGTTTTCCAGCATAGTTTATCCCAAAGTATCCGAACCCCAGAGGACTTTACAAGCAACCCGTCGCCGCGGCAGCCAGTGGCTCCGTGCGTATGTTGGCGCTGCCTGTGACCAATGGATGTTCTCCGCTAATAAACCCCGGCCCACGGGCTGTGATCAGGTTGATGCCAGGCTCGCAAAACATTGAAACCGTATTCTACCCTATCGGGTTGCCCTCTGCTTGTTCTCCCCGATTGTTCGGCTCTTGTTTTAATGAGCGACACATGTTTTTCACATTAGGGGGCCTTGATCTTGCCAAATCTGGACGTTTTCTAGACTTATCACTGAAAAGGGCTCGTATTTTATGAGGTTAGATATACATTCGAAGGTCCATTACCATCAAATAAAGTCTTACTGTCCATCAATCACCAGGCTCTGTTGCAAGCATTTACTTACCCATTGAAAATCCTGCACTAAGAGACCAGCTCTCCTTTCCCCAAGGGGTTGAGGTTACAAAGTCTGTTTTTACACACAGAGGACCGGGTTTCTTTCCCATTCTGAGCCTCATCGGGGGCTCTCTCGGTAGACACATGACTCCACTCCTGCTCCTGTTGTTTACAAACCACAACATCCAACACCATGTGCAGTTGGCACTGCGCTGTTTCCCGGCTCTAATCGATGAATCCACTGCCATAACACAAACACACAGTGACACCGCTGATTCAATTCACGAAAAGCGGGCGCTTGCTTTGGCAATGCCGACGAATTCTATTAACAACCTTTCTTGTATCAAAACGCGCGACCAACTATTGCACACAACTGTTTTGATCACTTTTTTAAAATCTATGTCAACTTTTCCCAGCAGTGGGCCCAATGGCAAAAGTTTACATCAAGTTGTAAGAGTCCTCATTTGACCGGGATTGTTCGCCATTTTGGTACTACAAATAGGGTGACCAGATTTAATAAGTTATAAACCAGGACAGTGCAGCTAACATAAATGTAGGACTAACAATTGCAAGCGGGTGTCAATGCACTACACTTTAATAGTGGTTGGAGGAAAGGAGTTTTAAGTGTTACTAGTGGAATAAACACATTTAATAATTAATTTATCACAAACCACCACAATCTTAATTCGTAAAATACAGCATTTTTTCTGTGCGAGATTGTGCATTCTGCCTGCCAACTATGAAGACCTTCGACCAAAAACCAGGAGCACTGGCTTTTCCAATGGAAAAATAATCTTGGGAAAGGGAGACAGAGCACCCAATTCCGGGACAGTCCCGGCAAAACCGGGATGCCTGATTGTCCTATACAAAGAGGAAGACAGATCCAATACAAAGTGCCCCTCTGCCTATCTTCCGCATCCCAAGTCTCAAATATAAGATGACCCGCGGCCGGGGCGGAGCCAGCCTCATAATGTTGGGGGCCTGGAAGGCAGTTCTGCAAGTTAGTAGTGAGTGGGCCTTTACAACCTATGGGACTGTTGCTCTCCCACTGCCGCCCCACACTGTCCTCGTCTCCTTGCTTCCCATCCCAGTCGGCTTAATGGATATTGCCGTCGTTTGGCCCAGTAGATGCATCTTTCACCCCAACTCAGGCTTTTTAGTTAAATAAATAAAGCTAATTACTGGAGGTGTGGGCCATCTAAAAGCTGAGGCCCGCAGTTAAGCCTTTAGCTTCATCATACAGAGTCGATTGATGCCGCCTGGGCAGACATTTTTCCTCTGACCATTTCTGCTACTATAGTAAGGTTGATAACTTTTTAAAAATAAGTTAATACATCACTCTCCAAGGTGAGAAATTTTGCAGGTCCTTGCCCTACAGCACAGGCTGGGCATCTGGGCAGAGTGATGCCTTCTGCCTCAAAGCCCTAGGCTGGCACCGCCCATGCCCCCACCCATGAGAAAGGTAACCTGCTACTTCAAATACCTTGCGCCTTCTGGTGAAGGTAAAGGGAGTACCCCGCTTACATTCGCGCGGTGTTCCTGTCTCTGGATGGGTAACCAGGATGGTGAAAGCTGTGAAGGTAACTATCAATTGGTCATTTTTTTCTCTTTTTATGCGTAGGTATGACCCCAGAAATGAGGTTGCTCCGCTCAGTGCCAATGTGGAACGCAGAATGCGCCACACCCATTGTGTGGTAGGAACAGGGCAGATTCCTAGGGGGCGCAAGTCGGCGGCCTCCCGGGACGCAGGAGCTTTGGGGGCCTCGAAGATGCCATTTCCATTAACATTAGCATCAGAGGCACATTGCAACCAACATTAGCTTGTTAATCACGCTCCATCACACAAACATTAGGACCTCCTCGTCAACATACGCGAGGAAGCTAAGCCTAAGGCAAGGTGTGGGAGTCAACATCCCGTAGCAAGAGAAGTGTCAGGGGTGAAGGATGTGACTAAAGGGGGGCTGAAACACCAGACAGAGACAGATAGTGCCAACAATGGGCAACTAGAAGTAAAGAAGAAGGCGGAGCCAGAAGGCTGATGGGGGCAGGACGGGCAAGAGGAGGTTAGTGAGAAACACAGAGAGAAAGACAGACAAGATGAGAGCAGTGGCAGGAGAAGGAAAGACTCAGAACTTCAAACGCGGACATAAAGGAATAAAAGGAGAATACACAGAAATAAGGTAGACAAAATGTGAACATTAAAAAAGAAACAGAACAGGAAGAAGGGAAGCTTTACATCTCCCATGATCCCTTAAACCTCCAAAAAGCAGATTTGATTTCAGTGTTTATTGTTTTTGTTTGATATATGGATTATATTTGAATAAACCCAAAGCACGTTTCATTCCAGTTACCAAAGGGACAGATGCGGAGGCAGATGCTATATTTTATTCTGGCTCTCTCACTTCAACAAATGTGATTCTGGGCAAATCACAATTTTGGGATAACCAGATCTATGCTATTCGAGGTTCAGATACTCAGAGCTATAGGTTTGGTGATCCAGACTAAATAATATGCATGCTCTCTGGCCCTGGACGACGACTACCTCAAAATCCCAATACTGGAGGCTCGCCAGTGATTCCTCAGATTTGCTGTGCAAGCTGCGCAGAACATTTCAGGTTACACCCATTCAGGCTGACATTGGCCTCAAGGGTGTTTCTCAGGGCTCCTGTCACCTTTGGTGGGAATACTACACGGTCAGAATATTACTTTCCACCCATACCTAGACGAATGGCCGATACATGCATTCGCTTGGCACAAGACACTGGCAGACATGCATGCAGACCGCGTGACAGGCACTCATCATGTCTGGCTGGAGATTGAACATCACAAAAACGAATCTAGTTCCTTCAAAAGATTTGGAATTTGTAGGTGCATGTTTTGACAAAAGGAGTGGAGGCGTGTATCTTCACCCAAAATGGGCCACAGAACTTCAGTGAACACTGCATGCGCTACTCCAGAAAGATTGCACCACCATACTGTGGTTAAAAATGGTAATTCCATTCTGCGCCTGAGATACGCTCCAAGGTGCTCCCTCACCTCACCATGGTGAAACACATTGTGTATAGACGCTATATAAATAAACTATCATATCATATCATATCATATATAATGCTGGTTCCAATCTCAGTTATGAATAGGGCAAACCTGCAGTGATGGATGCAGAAGGGCAACTCCTTAAAGGATTTTTCACAGTCATCCCTCTCTCACGCAAGGCTCTTATGATGGATGCAAGCATTAAGGGATAGGGTACAATATGCAAGCAAGAGATGGCAGAGGGCCTGTGGATGAGAGAGAACGCTCTCAATTTACCAAACTGGAGAGTTGTCTGGAGAGTTCTCATGTATTGATTTAATTGGATTCATAAAGCGATGTGCATAATTGCACGCATGTAAAAAAAATATGGGAGCAATAGAAAAGGCAAAAAGCAATGTGTGGGCAGAGTGTATGGTGTAAAGGGGAGCATTCCATAGTTTTGGGGCAAGGAGAGAAAAGGAGCAAAGGCAGAACTGGGCACAAGGAGACTAAGGAACAGCCTAAAGATGGATAAGGAACAACGAAGAAAAGGGGTATGAACACAAAGACAGAGGAAGAAAGATAGGGGCAAGGTCATTGAGAACATTTGAAAGCAATGCACAGATACCAACACTCAAGACGGGCAATGTCAATGAGTGATAGAATGTACACTGCCTAAACACTCTGTTCTCTCAGCTGAAAATCAACCAGTCAATCATTTCTATGGGGAATTGTTTAACGATGATTGTGCATATGTTGAATATGATATCCCTGCTATACCACCTCTTCAGATGTCCTCTACTGTGGCATGTATTCTTCCCCTGTGCCCTTCCTCCTCAAGGAAGTACCGCCCTTTTTTGCCTAGCCTAATTCAGACTTCAACTGATGCTTGACTGTTGAATAGAGTTGCCTAGTTCAACTCTGAATGTCAGGAGAGCTGGCTTGTGCAACTCAAGGTTCAGAAAAACAGTCATCCTGAAAGCTTATGCCAGAAACTGCAGGTCCTTCTGCACAGGCATGTTGTGGGAAAACCAATGAGGGTCCCCTAATCTGTAAAAGATGTTTTAATCGGGCAACATTTAATTCAGTGGAACTTTCCACCCAGCCCAAACCAGGCACATACAATTATCCTTTATTTGATCAAGTTCTTTTTTATGAACCTGGGACCCACAATTTAACAATATTGATTCCCTACACCCTCCTTTCCCTTTTGGGATAAAAAACACACAGGGTTGTGTTGAAGGTTTATTTATTTATAAAATAGAAATACATTTAATCAATGTAAGTATACACAAATTATGCATATATGAAAATCTAATATTAATGGGCAAAATAGCATTATGAAAGAGAACTTTTAAAACACATGCATCATGAGCACCACGCACCGTGGGTAACAATGAGCAGCACTCAGATACCTGAGGGTTTGTAGCGCTATATAAATGCGAAGTTATTATTATCTTTATAAGCATATCTATAATTTCAGAAGCACATAGGTTTCTAAAATATTTCCAAATTTCCCAGGATGTACAGTCAATTTATATACCCCCACCCATCAGTACTTACAAATGAGAGGGGCCGGGGTTTCAACTATTTCCCTTTATAGTATTGCTCTCCTCAGGACTATTTTCCCTTTATATTATACTTATATCTCAGTTTCTTTTGGCTGTCTCACAGACAGGCGGGCAACCTCCTTAGGACTGGTTCAATTCTCCGTCTCTATGAAAAGGTGGGCATCAGTCAGCAAGATGGGGTCAGCTTCCCTCTACAGCAGGGGTCTCCAACCTTTCCGTTGGCAAGGACCATTTGCTGTTGAGGGCAAATAGTAAGGAGCTACTAGGGAGAACTATCGGGTTGGTGGATGGTCATAAGCATGAAAATGTGCACCAATATTTTCTTGGGTTGTTGATTTCCTCTTTATACAGAAGGGAAAAACATATCCATTCACTTTTCTATTAAGAACATCTTTATCTAATTCATATTTATTAGTAGCTATCTCATAAAAAGACTATCAGAATGTTGGAAAGTGATCAGCACATTCCGTGTGAAGGCTGACACTGCATGCTATCCACCAGTTCTATGTAATCTGGTATGTAAAAAAGCAACATTGTCCTGCCACCACTGCTGCTACATTAGTCCCCTAACTCATCGCCTGCAGATTGCAAGGGCTCCTAGAAACCGTGAAAGTGGCAGCAGCATAAAACGGCATAGAAAAGAGTTTCACTCATTCTCCTTTCAGGCAGAGCTGGCTGGCAGCAAGGGATGAAATTAATGTTGGTGCTTTTGCATTGCCCGCTATACTGAAGTCTCTGTTGCACTGAATGGCTGGTGAGACTATATATATTTATAAATCCCTATCGAATCAAGTCATATGTGACTGAGGGAGGGCCATTGCTACAATAAGGCAATTCTAGCTGAGAGAATTAGAGGCCACTAACAGGAGCATGCAGGTAAAGCATTTTTCCCCTACAATCATTAAATCAGTCTGCAGTTAAGTCAGGCTGAGATGAACTTATTTGCCCAGGATCACATTATGGTTAAACAGTGAAACAGGGATTTTAACCATCTGCACAATTCACACATTGAACCACACACCTTCCCAATAGTTGTACTTGCTATATATATTAAGTTTTGAATTTCATGGATGACAATAATAGTGTCATACAATTTACTTGCAACATATACAAATGACAGCAACCAGACAACATGTACATCCTTATAGAAACATGTCAAGCTAAAAGAATGTCATTGAAGCTGTATTTTTCACATCTTCGAAGGATAACTATGAGTCCCAGAATGCAGAATAATGCAAGCCCGAAAAATCTATTTAACACCACTGCACGTTCATTTAATACACACACCAAACATATTTTGTAACAAACTCTGTCACAGACCTCCAACTGGTTTATAAGAATGTTAAGAATATTTCACTATTGCCAAAAAGCAAATCTTTTTTGCATGGCAAACAGGTAGACCTCATGGATATAAACACATTTTGAAGAGGGGTCTTTATTACTCACTTAAACTGATTACTGAATTTTAAGTGGACACAGATTTGCTAGGTAACGCATGCTATTTTAGTCTTTCAATTGTAAACGTCTTTTCGCATATACAAAAGGCTCTGCTGATAAAAAAAGAATTGTTTGGGAGGCCGTTTAGTGCTGGCTGCCTGAGGAGCCACAGACACTGTTCATCTCAGTGATTGCTCAGAGCCCATCTGGTTCATGTTAAAGAAAATGCATTTACTTTGCCAGGAAAAGGCAGAGGGAGGGGACAGCTATGTGCATCGTGAGAGGAGCGAGTGTCTGGAATGCATCAAGCGAGCTACCAACCGCTCGTGATCACCCAGTTGGAAACCCCTGCTCTACAGCCTGGTTTCACGTGTTCTGTTTTGGGAACTGTCTGCTGTCGCTTCTCTGGATAAGGCTTGGGTCTTTAACTCTAGATAGGCTTCTCTTACAGTGATCTGTTAGTTATCCATAACATGGGTCCAAAAGGAAGGCAATATATTCTATTCTCATTTTTGCTGTTATCTATGTTCCTTTCTCTCCCTTTTCCTCTCTATCAGTCAGTGAGTGAGGGAGTGTCTGTCCCCAGAATCTATGGGTTTTAATTTGTATGGATCAGAAACCACACCCCTTAAAGTTGTGTATCATTTTGCTTATCTAATTGGACAATATATGTGATTGGACAGTGTTCCAAAAGTGACATCACACTAAATCAACCCCTCCATGGTCACTGGGCATTTTAATGAAGGGGCAGTCTGGTGAGAGTAACTTCTATACCAGGTTTCCCTCGTATTTGATGTGATGTCATCTTGGATATTTTTGCATTAAACATTTGTAACTCTATATCACAGCATATTCCACACATGTGATCATATCCCTAATCGATTCATCAGATTGCTCTAATTCAGGTGTAATGTGTTAGTCTGATCTCAATATGATTTAAGTAGATGAGTTATACATTTTGTCTTTTTCACTCTGATACATATATACAGAAATTGTTTTTCCATCTCAGAATACATAACAGGCTCTGTAGCAACGATGCTAGTATATATAAATCATTGGCACACACCATTTTTGTGAAGATTTCCACATTTACCTAATTTACATAATGGAGATAACATCACAACATATTGTTTGACAACTATCTAATGGGGCCTTTCAAGCTGAACATGTGTTTAAGAAAGGTTAGCTCTCTACAATATTTTGTTTTAAAGTTATCAAAAAAATATAAATCCAATGTGATTTCAATGATGCATTTATTTCGTATTTACCAATATTATAACTCCAGTTAATCTGCACAGCAACAGAACATCTGGTGTCCCATCCTGTTAGTCCAAGGCTGGGGCTTTTATGACCCCTGTGAATGCTCAGTCATGTTGAAAGTTCTTCGAAGTTAAGCTATCAGGGCTTTTTTATTTACCTCAGTCATGCCTCCTTCAGTGATTCCAAGACTTGGTTGCTCCTTTGTGGCAGACCTCCAGTTCCAAAAAGTGTTGAACTCCTTCCTTCAAGGATGATTGTGATATCACATTATATGAGGATGGACCATTATAGACCACTGTTCGAAGTGAATTCCATATATATGTAAGGATTTAAATCCAATCTAAGAGGCAGGTGTAAGTTGTAAATGAATGGCATTTATTGTATTACTTAGGCATGTATGTCTCTGTGAGCCAGGATCCAAGCAGTCATCAACATTTATGGTTTCATCTTCAGAAATCTTGAGTTAATTTCCTTCATGGGGCAATTCATCCTCCTTCAAGTAGCTTGTGAGGGGATGAATGCCAATTGGCTGGTTTAGGCCCAACTTCCTTCAGGTTGGTTTCCTTCACAATTGCAACTTTGAAAATTACATTTTCCTTTCACAATGATTTCATATTTTCACAAAACACAGCAATTTATTAATTACTTTGCCATACAACTCCTTTCACAAAGACATATTTTCAGCATCTGCAGTTTAAACATACCGATTCTTAATCCTATAAAGGAAATAAAGACAATGCAAACACCAAATTCATTGTTTTGCTTTTCCTGTGACAAGCTGTGCTTTTCATCTCAGGACACTTTTCCGTTTAATAAAATATGCAGGATACTTTCTGGTATTTGGACATTGGACATATTTATCTTGGGCCTTGTCATTTACTTAGGATGTACATTTCAATTGTAGATGTGCTGAAAACATTGTACATTCTCTTGCACATGTAATGTTTCAGATGCGATGCACAGGCCACAGCTCACATGTTTGTTTTTAAACTAGCGCTTTTATGTATTTGCCTACTTTTCTTCAGTATACATTTGCCTACACCTGTGCACATTCCCTATACTGGAGTTTGTCAGTGAATATTTGACCCTGGGATTGACAGTTGCCCCCCTAAGGTATCAGTTGACCTCTTTCAGGGCATTCAGAGAAATATGGGGTAAGGCAGCTCAATTGGTTAGTGTTTTCCAGATCATTAAAACTTTAATAAGAGAACCCTGTCCAACGTTGACTTACCTCTGGATTTAAAGAATGCGAGTGGACCTCCCTTTCAAGCCATTGAGGAGATTACCCTGAATCTATTACCTTATAAAAAATCTTGCTGCTGGCAATCACATCTTCCAACCGGCTCAGTGAGATGGGGGCCCTCCTATGTTCACCTCGCTTTGCTTCCTGTCTGCTGACTAGTCCTTAGACCTTCTCATGAGCGGGTAAAGGAGTGAGTGAGAAAGTGAGATGATTTTATATAGCACACAGTGCATGACTTAATCACCTTTTGGCGCTGATTATCACTGAAGAGAGGAATTGCACAAACAACATTTAACAAGCAAAAATAAATGATTTAAGAAGAGCCTTAATACAGAGATTATTGGTTTCCTGCCTGATGCTTTCTGATCTGGTTTTCCAGTGTCTAAGGACAAAAACAGTGAAAATTGCAAACTCCATGGGAAAAATGTGGGACCATGATGGTGTGTCAGCCTTTCACTTGCATGAGGACATTGTGTCATCCCCTACGTACTGTCCTGGATAATTGGAGGTAGGTTAGTTAGGGGAATCTTTATAGCTTATATTTAGCGCGTGGTAGGGGCCCAGAATGTCCTCTTCGTGACCTTTGGACCTAGAAATTTGGGCTACAAGTGCACATCCACTCTGAGAAGACGGTTTGACCAACACAATGGATTATGAGATTGCAGAGGTTCCACTATGTTAGTGTCTTCAGGGGAGGCCATTAGAGGGTGTGCATCTCTTCAGTGAAATTTAGGGTGTCTTGATGGGTGATATGTGTTGGCCAGCCACACTGGCTTCAGTGTCTACTTTCATGAATCACTACATGTTGTATCTATCTAGTAAAGCACCACCTATCAGGTCATCTGTACTCAATTCTGTGAAAACCTGAGGTGCTGATGTTGCTAAAACCGATGATCGTGAAGTGCATTTAAACTTGAATAGTTATAATTATTATGAGGGTTAATATCTCGGACATTGCCTGGCACTTTTATTTTTTCAGGATTTGGACGAGGAAGAGGGACAAAGGGATCAACGCCCAGATTATTTGTCAGTAATCTTTACACGCAGTAACACTCATTTTCACCCCAGTCCTACTTTGCTGCCCTACCACTATAGGAGATTTAAGTGATTGGATTAGATGCTTTGTATTATAAAGGTTGATTTTAAAAGGGTGACACCTTTTATCCCCACCAGGAGCCACGAGAGAGGATAGGCTTACTTAAAGGCAATAGCTCGCCTGTCCCGTGGGTGCTGGTCGTCTCATTTTTTATAACTGGGACGAGGAAGGATTGCACTGAGTGTATTGAAGATCACTGTGAAGTATTCTCCAAATTTCTGAGGTTCTGGGAAGGCAAACGAGTACAAGAGCTCTCCTTTCCGGGAAGGACAGTTTGGAGAGTGAGCCCAACGTTAGTTGTATGCCCTTACATCTGCCAAGAGCCTGGAAACAAAAATAAATATTTCATGAAAAATGACAAGAAGAGAGAGTCTGAAGTGCTCAGATCAATAAATGCCACTTACTATTTATGTATTTCTATGCCAGATGCCCACTTTGTAATGTTCATACAAAAATAATATACTACAGAGCTTGGCTTCATAGAAAAGTTGACTATAACTGCACAGCTATTCTTCCAAAGCAACGTGGAAGGTTGAAAGGGTATAACAATTGTAGTTTCTCTAGAATATACCCGAAATGATTACAATTATCCATTGACTGGAGTTATGTTAAACTTAAAGTTCTTTCTTTTCTTGTTCAAGTGTGATATGGGCTTCCATTCAAAACGAACACCAGTACAGATAAATACAGGACATCTCTAAGTGTATAGAGGAAAGCCAATAGGTCGAGTACAATTTTATTAAACGGGTTTTCAGGCACTAAGTACAGTGCAACAGTATGTACCATTAATTAAAAAGTTAAGTAGCAACGGGTTCCAAGAACCGCTGGCAGAGTAGGTAGGAGATATTACACAATTGGCTGTGCCCACAGAGCGTATACCTGTTCACTCCTTGGCAGATTTCCTGTTAGATGGTGTTGATTAAATTCCAAGAACTGTAAACCTTCCAGTAACTTACCAAGATGTGTGTAAAACTACTGCAGCGCCAGCAAATTCTCAAAAATGCAGCAGCTTGCCTTGCTCTGAGAGCCCCTGGACTAACTCATTCTCAGGACCTACTTCGTCAACTACACTGGCCCCCAATCAGGAGCCGAATCAAGTTTAAAATTCTCTGTCTCGTTCATCGGGCTACTGACGACCTTGGGGCAGAATTCTTATGATCTGAACTTGTTCCCCACACCCCCAGCAGACTTCTCTGCTCGGCCAACCAATCTCTGTTGTACATTCCTCGGTGTCGCCTCGCTAGAGCGGGAGGAAGATCCTTTACAGTGCATAAAGTGAAAGGTGTACAATTAGGTGGAGTAAGCAATTTCTGCAATTGCAACATTCTGTGCCTAATTTGTATGAGATAAGCTTCCACTTCTACTGCCCACGCACTTTTGCAATACTAACCTAATTTCTAGTTTGGGCTATTAGGTGGTGCTTTAGCACCACCTATACGCTGAAAGTATTTCATTAGAGAACAGATTAAGGGAAATGGCACATGAGGAGGAGCACAAAGCTTGTAGGTGCTGTTTATTTGCATACTCATTGACTGCCCATGGCCATGCTAATCCCTATAGCCATCGATCTAGCCAGAATGTAGATCATTTTCCCCTCATGAGACAAGAGAACGGCGCAACACCACCAGCTTTATGAAATATCCGGAGTGTCTGATGCGATTTTGTTGATAGATACTAAGTTTAGATACATGCTCTTTCATGCTAGCATGCATACCTACATGATATAAACACCAAGTTCACCAATAAGAAAGAAGTCAGAATGAACAACTAGTGTTAAGGTACTTAGAATGATCATCGCAGCATGATTAGATATACTGGAAAGCATGTGTTAATATGGCCGCCAGTAGAATGTCCTTACACGCAGTAACTATCATAGAAGACGTCCTGGTTACCCAGCCAGTTAGTAATAACTAACGAAAGCTATTGGGAGCTGCTGTGAAAGAAATATTTTGATACATTTCTATATTAATGTGCACTGTTTACCAGGAGGGGGCTGTCTGCAATCTGATTATAGTGGTAGTACAATTAAACATTTTGATAATACAGTTAAACATTGTCATCTCATGATGTCAAATTGCCCACATGTACATGACCCTACCCCATCATCTAGGATAAACCATCAAATGTCACATTGGGAAAAACGTAGTTTACATGATGGCCTATTGGGTACATTTCACATCAGGGGACAGCATAATGTATTCAGAAATCGATGTCTCCAGTCTGATTATTTTAATACTGCTGTTCACCATAGTAGTCTCATACTGTTACATTGCTCTAACATATCTGTCCACACATCTCCCCGGTACTGCGTGCACTGTACTGGCTTCCAGTGGTGCAACGTATAAAGTTTAAGTCATTGTGCATTGTCCATCAGGCTTTGCATGGAATTGGTGCTGAATACCTCCAGGACAAATTTACCCGGTGTCTTCCAGCCCATCATGTGTGCTCTGCCACAGCTGGTTTGTTATGTGTGCCTACTTTCCACTGTTTGCACATTGGTGGACCGCATTTCCAGTTGTGGCTGCCCAAATTTGGAACGACCTGCCGTTGGCAATAAAAAGTTTGCCAAATCATCTGGCCTTTAGAAGGGCTCTCAAGACTCTTTTGTTTTAGTCTACAGTGATTGGGCTGTGGTGGTTTATTCCTCGTTTCTAGCTCCAAGATACCTTTGGGTGATTGTGCGGGGAAGCGTAAACGTCCTGCAAGGAAGAGGCATGCGGGACACCTCAGTGTCGATAGTTCTGGACCACAAAGAGTTTGAAGAACTGTGGCCCAGCAAGGGCATCGAGTCGTCAGTGTCTCTGTGGTCTTTGGGTGGGGGGAAACCCACTGGCGGATGCTCCTCGGCGCGTCAACGAACAGGCCTTCTCCAGCAGGATACAGCGGCAACAATGCGGACGAGAGCGTCCTTGGATTAGAAAGTTCTTAGGCAAACGGGAACACGGCGGCACCAGTCGGCGACGGCAGTCATCGACAGTGGCGGACAACAGTCCGGGCGCTTCTCCTTGGGATGCCGCAGCAGTCCCCGTCTCGGGTCGGCAGCCTGTCGAAGGTCTGTCTACCAGGGAGCTGCGGCAAAGATCAGCTGGTGCACGATGGTCCCTCATAGCTTGGGAAGAGGGCGCCTTACCAGGCCCTCTCTGGGTCAGTCCTTGGAGACACAACAGCTTTCAGATTGTGAAGGAGAGCAACAGCAATTCTTCTCATCCAGCAGGGCTTCAAGGTCAAGCTTCAGTTACTCCAGTTACTCGTCGTAGTGGACTTCAGCTTCTGAACACGATTCCTAGCAGTGAGAGGTCCCCAGATATACTGTTGATCTCCAATTCATTCTGCAGTGTCATACTCAAGCATCCAATCACGGCTAAGGGCATTCATGCAGGCAGGCAGCCAATCAGGCACATGGTGCATTCAGGCCATTCACTTCTCAACACTGCATTCATACCGGTTTCGGGCAGGGCTGTCTCAGTCATTGTGTCAAACACCAGATACTAGACACCCACAACATAGAATGCGTGTTCGTCACACACTCCATTCACCCAGGTCCCACCCACAGGGTGTACCCACAACATACAGTCACTGGGAAGGCTCCAGCCAGTCTAGCCTGGACTCCACAACAACACCATATATGGAACTTCCACCCAACAGCCGGTCAGGGCGAAGGGACAGAGTCAGGGCTTCCCAAGACTTTGGGAAAACAAGGTAACAGGCAACAGAAAGCAAGAGGCCACAGGGGCCATCTTGTTTCCTATCAGAAATAAACTGATTCCAGTGGCAGGGCCTGGGTATCCCAAAATGGAGGATACTCAGAGCACCTGTCAATTTCAGCATGGAGCTGCCACCAGCCCATACCATGCTCTGTGGGCCACACACAGGTGCCCAAACACATACACTAGGGGCATAGGGTTATACCCCCACCTATGGGTGCCATAAGGGTATCCCATAGGTCTGTTCACCAAACCAAAAGAGAGAGCTGCACCGCCAGGAGTCCCACATGAACTCCTGCATGGAAAACACGACAGAACACATTATAAAAATCAGTAAAGGACAAGGATATGGAGGACCTGTTCCTCCGATGCATTTCCAGCATCACAGCCTCCACATCAAATATTACTAGAATATCCTCCTATTCGATAACTAGGGTTGATAGCACATTAATGATTTCAGTGGAGTTTTGAATGTATGATTTCATTTTCATGACAAAGGGTCTTAAGAAAAAGTCTGAATATTTAGAGAGGGGTTCTAACACTCAGCCAATATCTGAGACAATATATCTACCCGGCAGCCTTGATGTCATTTTATGGACCTTTGGTAAAATGTAAAACATCGGGGTCACAGGATGCGATTTTTTAAAGAATTGTTTCTTGTCTTTATCGATCTATCCCTCCATCAGTGCATGTTGCATTAAACTCATAATTTCCTCTGGCTGTCTTTCAATGGGATTCATCTCTAGATCATTCTTATGATCGTTGTACATTGTTTTTTTTTACTGGCATGTAGTTTCTTAGTCTCATGAAGTACTCTAGGGAGGGTGGGGGAATGAAGGTGGACGGTGGTCTGAGGCCAGTTGTGCTTGCCTCTATCCTAAGTGTTTCATCCGTGTTTGAATTTCTAAAGAAGTATTTAAGTTTCAGGACTCTGAAGAAGGGTCTTAATTCAGCTTCAGTTGTGAAATGGTCAGCCTTTGTGGTGGGAACAAAGCTTAGGTCTTTGTTGAGTACATTGACTTCATCAGGTGATAACTGGGGCCTCATTACGACCCTGGCATTGGACCATGGTGCTGATAGCACCATGGTCCATGCCGGTAACTTACCGACTCCGCCATGGCGGAATGGGGAATTACCGCCCCATTCCGAGGTTGGCGGGGTGGTAATTCCCCATGCTGCCATGGCCCTTCCCCATTCCCATTTTTGCCCCATAGGCCTCAATGGGAATGGGGAAGGCGCTAAGTACGGTGCCGCAAATTGCGTTAAAGCAGGCGTTAAAGTCTCCAACCCACAAAGGGACCTCGTAACCAGGCGCTAAAGGATTACCGGTACGGGTACCCTTACCGGTACCGGTAATCCCTTAGCGCCAGGGTCGTAATGAGCCCCCTGGTGTTTTGTGAGGTTAAGATGGGCGCTACCATTCCCGGTACATTCTGCTGTTCCATTGGCATGTCCTCATCCCATATTCCCCTTGCTGCTGGTGTTTTCTGACTCTTCCTCTGTTGCGATTCCAGGCTTGGTGTTGTAGAGATGGAGGTGGATGGTGCAATCTGGATCCAAACATTTTGTTTTGTTTGGTGTAGAAACCAGCATTCAGGTATGGGACAATCCACCGGACCGATGCCGGTAATTGCAATACAGTTTCCCTGTATCCTGGCAGATTTCCCACTGGTATACCAGCAAACTTTTAATGAGGCCCATAATATGTTAGCAAGCAGCTGGACACTCACTATAAGCAGGAACCGACAAAGCAACTTTGCTTAACTAGCAACCCCACTGCACACTATGCGGTAGTATCTGTGGTGATGACAGAGGGGACAGAACCCACCCGAGCTTCCTCAACATCCATAACCCCTTTGAGAAAAGAATAAAAGATGCAGGACGAGCTGGGAAAGAAAGTTTAGCCAGCGATCTCCAACTTAGATAAGCAAATGCGGACGCCATCCTCGCTGCGATCAATAGTAAGCTGTGGCGCAAGATGGTGGAGTTTGCAGGTGACTTACTGTCTGAGAGAAAGGAGCCATTTTTGGGGTGGTCTTCGAGACGCCAAAGTAGTGACCAGATTTTCGCTGGAGGTGGCTGTGATGCTGGAAATGCATCGGAGGGACAGGGCCTCCGTATCCTTGTCCTTTTTCTGTGCTTATCGTGTGTTCTGTCGTGTTTTCCGCGCAGAAGTCCATGCGGGACTCCTGGCGGTGCAGCTCTCTCTTTTGGTTTGGTGAACAGACCCATGGGATACCCTTATGGCACCCATGGGTAGGGGTGCAACCCTGTGCCCCTAGTGTATGTTTTTGGGCACCCGTGGGTGGCCCACAGAGCTGGGTATGGGCTGGTGGCAGCTACATGCTGAATGTGACAGGTGCGCTGGGTATCCGCCATTTTGGGGTACCCCGGCCCTGCCATTGGAATCAGTTGATTCCTGATAGGAAACAAGATGGCCCCGGTGGCCTCTTACTTTCTATCCCCTGATACCTTGTTTTCCCGAAGTCCTGGGAAGCCCTGACTCTGTCCCTTCCCCCTGACTGGCTGTTGGGTGGAAGTTCCGTATATGGTGTTGTTGTGAAGGCCCAGCTAGACTTACTGGAGCCTTCCCGCTGACTGTATGTTGTGGGTACCGCCTGTGGGTGGGACCTGGGTGAATGGGGAGTGTGACCAATACGCACTCCGTGTTGTGGCTGTCTGGTTTCTGCCATGAGAGACAAAGACTGAGACAGCCCTGCCCGAAACTGGACTGAATGCAGTATGTAGAGTTGGATGGCTGAGTACTTGTCTCAATCCACATTCCTTGTTGTGAGTGTCTGAGCGGGAGAAGAGTGGCCTGAATGCCCTGCGTGCCTGATTGGCTGACCGACTGCATGAATGCCCTTCTGTACGATTGGCTGCTGAGTGTGTGCCAGCAGTGTGGATGAGAGACCAAATAGTATATCTGGGGACCTCTCACCACTGGAAATTGTTCAGAAGCTGAAGTCCACTACGACGAGTAACTGGAGTAACTGACGCTTGACCTTGAGGCCCTGCTGGAAGAGAAGGATTGCCGTGGCTCTCCTTCACGATCTAAAGGCTGCTGTGTCTCCAAGGACTGACCCAGAGAGGACCTGGTAAGGCGCCCTCTTCCCGAGCTACGAGGGACCATCGTGCACAGCTGACCTTTGCCAACGCTCCCTGGTAGACAGACCTACGACAGGCTGCCGACCCGATACGGGGACTGCTGAGGAATCCCAAAGCGAAGCACCCGGACTGTTGTCCGCCACTGTCGACGACCGCCGTCGCCGACCGGAGCCGCCGTGCTCCCGTTTGCCTAAGAACTTTAACTTGATCAACGGACGCTCTCGTCTGCATCGCCGTGCCGTCTCCTGTGGGAGAAGGCCTGACCGTCGACGCGCCGAGGAGTATCCACCGGTGGGTTTCCCGCCACCCAAAGACCGCAGAGACGCCGACGACTCGACGCCCTTGCTGGGCCACAGTGCTTCTTCATCTCTTTGCGGTCCAGAACTATCGTCACCGAGGTGCCCCGCACGCCTCTTCCTTGCAGGACGCCAACGCTCTGTCGTCGACGAGCACCGCTCGGATCAAAGCCTGCTGCCTCATCGACGTCGTTCTACCCGGTTCACGGTCGGACGTTCGGCGCCCCGTGTCTCCCGCTTGAAAGGGGCGACATTCAAGAAGGGCCGCCGATTCCCCGACACCGAACCCCGAGTCCGCGACGCCTCTCGACGATCCGTGGCTCCTGCCTTAAAGGGAGTCACTCCAGAAGGATCGGTCGACGCCTCGCCGACGAACTCTACTCCACCAGGTACATTGGGGGGGTAAAACATTGTGGGAGAGAACGAGACTCTTGAACAATATATGGACTGGGCTTGTTTTATATATCGTTATTTTACAGGTTGCCCAGGTGGGGGGATCTCCACTCAGAGCTGTGTCCAGTAGCGAGGACCAGTCGTCTGCCTATTGTTTCATCCGTCTGCTTTCTCTCTTCTCTCTATTTCTGGTTTCATTGCTATTGATCCGTGTGGCATTTTCACAGCCTTGTTGAATGCACTCTAATCGAATATTAGTGGTACCACTGTAGAATTGTAGATATTTACCATTGTTGATTTTCCGGAGCACAAAGTGCGTTATTGTGATAAGTGTACATAACCTTTGAATATTAATTATATAAAGACTGTGTTTTCAGTAATACAGTGTATGGACATTCCTTTGTGGGGGCTTGGGGATACACTGTACTTAAGAACCAGCCCGCATCACCTCCTGAGAAGCTAGGCCTTGATTGCTCGACCAGCGTTACCATATCAGAGAATCTCGGCTGGGGTCCTCTGTGCCTTTCCTCTGCCATATAGAGAGCGGAAGTACAGACCCCCCCACCTCGTCCTGACAAGCTTGGTGGCAGCGGTGGGATGCTTATGGTTTTAAGAATCAGTGTATAACCGTGCCACTTACAAAATATCTGCACTTTATTGAATTAAGGTTTAGGTGTGTTCCAAATAACTGCATTACAAGCAATGGAGACCATTGCGAATGGTAAATTGACTCGGATGAGCTTAGAGGCTCTCCAGAGTGCTTGTGAAACCAGGGAGTTAGACTTTGTGGATAAGTCTAGGGCTGAGCTGATAGCTGCCCTGGTGGACTACCAGACTGATGGTGAAACTCTTGATGAAGGGGGGGATGCAACCAGTGAGGACTCTGCCCCTGGGGTTGTCGCTGAATCTGTTTCTGGGAATGCCGCCATTCCTGCTGCCTCTGTTCCGAACCCCAGCAATTCCATGGAACTTGAGTTATTAAGGATGAAGTTAGCCTTTGAATATCGCAAGTTGGAAATCGATGCTGAACTTAAGAAAGAGGAGCTGGCACAGCAAGTGGAACTCAAGAATAGGGATCTTGCGCTCAAAGATAAGGACACTGAATGTCAGAGAATCCAGTTAGAGAAAGCTCGAGTGGAGACTTCAGCTAGACCAATTGAGAGTGGCAGGTCCCCAGCCACCAAGTTTATGAAAGATTTGGTTGGTGTGTTTTTGGAGGGTTCAGATATCCTCCAATGGATTGAAGCGTTTGAAATGGCTTGTGCGATTCATGATGTTGATAAAAGAGATTGGGCTAAGTGTTTGTTAAGTAGAGTACCTCAAACTGGATATGACTGTATTCTGAAGCTGAGTGTGGAAGAAAGGGGTCAGTATGAGTGTATGAAGTCTGCTTTAATTGCCAAGTTTGGCAAGACGCCTACCCAATATCTTAAAAGGTTCAGGGATTTTAAGAAGCGAGAGAATGTGTCTTGGGTTGACTGGGTGAGTGCTGCGCACATGAACATGATGGGGTGGATTGATGGGTACAAGGTGAAAACTTTTGCTGAATTATCCCACCTGTTGTTTTTTGAGCATTTTTCTGAAGCCTGTTCGCCAGAGCTGCGTCAGTATGTTGCTGACCAGAACATTTTGGATCCCTTTAAGCTGGCTAGGTTGGCTGACAAGTGGGTCTCCCACCGGGTGTCCCCTAAGGACTCCAGTGGGAAGGACAAGGATAAAGAGAAGGGGGCCTCTCAGAAAGCTGAGGAGTCCCCCAAGCAGTCACAGTCGAATAAAACAAAACCTTCCTCTCCTAAGAACCAAAAATCTAGTGGGGATAAGTCATCTGTGGGTGGGAATAAGAGTAGTGGTCCACCTGCTGCAAAGCAGGCTCCCAGTGGTTCCAGTACCGTACCTCGCACTCCTAGCACTTGTTGGGATTGTGGGGCTCTGGATCACCGAAGGGGTGACTCCAAGTGTAAAGGTAAGGCACTTGGAGTACAGGCTGTCAGCCTGACCTACCCTTACCCTGTGTCTGAGGTGGAGGCCACCGTCCTCCCCTCCTCTACCGGAATCACATTTGGTGCTCCAGTAGAGATTTCCTTAGTGTCCCTTGGGGCCTGGGACCAGTACGCAGAAGTACTGGCGACTATCCCGCAGAACACCCGTAGGTTTTTGAGAAGTGTCCTCTTGAATGGCCAGCCTTCTACTGGTTTGAGAGACACTGGGGCAAGCATGACAGTGGTGGACAGGACCCTGCTCAAGCCAGAGGACTATGTAAGTGCTCCTCTGAAAACCACCAGGTTAGCTGGTGGGCCTCCCAAATTATCGCCTGTAGCCTTAGTCACACTCATGATTGGAGACAAGACAGCAAAGCTTCCTGTCCTGGTTCAGGACAATGTCCCTGCTAACATTCTGTTAGGTAATGATCTAGTAGAGTTGGGGTTGATCTCGGATGGTCTTCCCATGACTGCTGCTGCGGTCACTAGGTCACAGGTGACACCGGGTCTGGCTGTGAGTCAGGTACCCGAGCCAAAGGCGAGGCCTAAGGCAAGAAGGCGGAAGACCAAGAAGGCCACCTCTGTGGAGGGAGCACCTTCTCTTCCTGCTGCACCCATTGGGATCCATGCTCCGGACGGGCTGGGTCCAGTGGAAAACCCAAACTCAACTCCTTTGGGAGAAGAGGCAGAAGACTCTCCTGTGGGAGAGGTTCTCAACCCGGAGGATCATCCCGACCTTCAATGCTTGTTAGCTGAAGGGGGACCCTCCCGGGCAGACTTCTGTAAGGGACAGAGAGAGTGCCACTCTCTCGAGGGTCTGAGGAAACAGGCCCTGTCCCAGGCACAAGTTGAAGTGCCTAGGACCTTCAAGATTTATTGGGAGGGTGAGCTCCTTGTTAGCGAGCCCACTAAGCCTGAACCTGGTGCCCGCAAGAGGTTGGTGGTACCCCAGGTTTACAGGCCCTTCCTACTGCAGTTGGCGCATGAGGTGCCCTTGGCTGGTCATCTTGGTACCAAGAAGACTAAGCAGAGGCTCTCTGCCCACTTCTACTGGCCTGGGATGGGAGTGGAAGTGGAGTCCCACTGCCGGACCTGCCCCACTTGTCAGTTATCTGGCAAGACTGGAGGCAGGGTCATTGCCCCACTGCAGCCATTGCCAGTGGTCGGCACACCGTTTGAGAGGGTGGGCATCGACATTGTCGGTCCCCTGGACCCTCCCACTTCAGGTGGACATCGGTTCATCCTGGTCTTGGTTGATCATGCCACCAGGTACCCTGAGGCTATACCCCTTCGGACTATTACTGCCAAGGTGGTTGCCCGGGCTCTCCTGGGCATTTTCACCCGTGTTGGATTCCCCAAGGAAGTTGTCTCCGACCGAGGATCCAACTTCATGTCGAGTTACATGAAGACCATGTGGAAAGAGTGCGGGGTAACCTACAAGTTCTCCACCTCTTACCACCCCCAGACCAATGGTCTGGTTGAGAGATTTAACAAAACTCTCAAGGGCATGCTAGGTGCTTTGGAAGAGCCCCTACGGAGGAAATGGGATCTCCTCCTGCCATGCCTGCTGTTTGCTTACAGAGAGGTACCTCAAGAGGGTGTTGGTTTCAGCCCCTTTGAGTTACTCTTTGGACATCCCGTGAGGGGGCCCCTCGCCTTGATCCGAGAAGGCTTGGAAGCCACACCTCCAGGTCCCGCCAAGCAAGTGGGGGACTATGTGTTAGGCCTCAGACGGAGGATGACACAGATGATGGGTCAGGCAACAGCAAATCTCAAGGCCAGCCAAGAACTGAATAAGTATTGGCATGACCTTAAAGCTTCGCAGGTCGATTGGACTCCGGGACAGGAAGTCCTCGTGATGGAGCCTACCAAGCCTAGGGCTTTGGCAGACAAGTGGACTGGACCCTTCAGGATAATCTCCAAGATGGGCGAAGTCAATTATCTGGTTGACCTGGGTGCCTCCGGGGTAGCCCCTCAGGTATTCCATGTCAACAGGCTCAAGCCTTTCCACCGGCGAGCAGAAGTCTCATGTCTCTTGCTAGCTTCAGGGCAAGAAGAGGATGAGAGTGAGCCCCTTCCTGATTTGCTGCATAGCAACCCTCAGGACGGCTCAGTGGAGGGAGTACAGCTCTCTCCCGATTTGACAACAGAGCAGCAGAGGGCCTGCCGGGCTTTGCTCCAGCAGTATGCCTCTCTGTTTTCGCTGACACCGGGCCTTACACCGTGGTGTAAGCACGAAATTGACACTGGTGACAGCGTGCCTGTCAAGAGCAGGTGCTACCGTATGTCAGATACCGTTAAGAACCACATCCAGGCTGAGGTCGCCAAGATGTTGGATCTGGGTGTAATTGAACCCTCAACCAGTCCATGGTCCAGTCCAGTGGTCCTTGTCCCCAAGGCAAGTTCCCAGGCGGGTACCAAAGATTGGAGGTTCTGTGTGGACTACCGAGGAGTCAATGCCGTCACCAAAATTGACGCGCTCCCATTGCCCAGGGCTGATGAGCTCGTGGACACCATAGGTGCTGCCAAGTTTGTGAGCACCTTTGACCTCACCTCAGGCTATTGGCAAATAGCTCTGACGGACCATGCCAAGGAAAAGACGGCATTCTCCACACCAGAGGGACTCTACCAGTTTAGGGTCATGCCTTTTGGATTGAAGAATGCCCCTGCCACTTTCCAGAGGTTGGTCAATCATGCGCTCAGTGGGCTGGAGGCCTTTTGTGTGGCCTATCTAGACGACATTGCCGTCTACAGTTCCACCTGGGAAGCGCATTTGACACACCTGGATAAAGTGTTGCAGGCCTTGAAAAGGGCTAACCTCACTATCAAGGCTACCAAGTGCCAGATAGCTCAGGGGAAAGTTACCTATCTTGGTCATGAGGTAGGAGGGGGTCAAATCCAGCCTCTTTCCAGTAAGGTACAGGACGTACAGAGCTGGGAGACTCCCACTACTCAAACCCAGGTGAGAGCCTTTTTGGGCCTCACTGGGTATTATCGCAATTTCATGGCGGACTATGGGACCATAGCCGCACCACTGACAGCTCTGACTTCACCCAAACAGCCTAGGAAGGTTAATTGGACTGAAGACTGTCAGAGGGCCTTTGATGGCTTGAAAGAAAGTCTGTGCAGGGCACCCGTGTTGTGTGCACCTGACTACAGCCGACCCTTTATCGTCCAGACGGATGCCTGCGACACCGGAATTGGAGCTGTCTTGTCCCAGTTAGATGACAAAGGGAGAGAACATCCTATCATATTCATCAGTAGACAACTCAAGGGTAGAGAACTTAGGTGGGCTACTGTTGAAAAGGAATGTTTTAGTATAGTTTGGAGCCTTAGGCGTTTTAGGCCCTACCTTACGGGGTCCACCTTCAAGGTCCAAACAGATCATAAGCCCCTGAAATGGCTTATGCAGATGAAGGGTGAAAATCCGAAACTGCTCAGGTGGTCCATTAGCCTGCAAGGGCTAGACTTCACCATAGAGCACAGACCAGGGAAGAGTCACGATAATGCAGATGGCCTTTCCAGAAGGTATGTTGACCGTCTGGATGAGGGTGTCTATCCCGTGGGAGATTGGGCACCCTAACCTCAGTCTGGGGGGGGCGACTGTGATGCTGGAAATGCATCGGAGGGACAGGGCCTCCGTATCCTTGTCCTTTTTCTGTGCTTATCGTGTGTTCTGTCGTGTTTTCCGCGCAGAAGTCCATGCGGGACTCCTGGCGGTGCAGCTCTCTCTTTTGGTTTGGTGAACAGACCCATGGGATACCCTTATGGCACCCATGGGTAGGGGTGCAACCCTGTGCCCCTAGTGTATGTTTTTGGGCACCCGTGGGTGGCCCACAGAGCTGGGTATGGGCTGGTGGCAGCTACATGCTGAATGTGACAGGTGCGCTGGGTATCCGCCATTTTGGGGTACCCCGGCCCTGCCATTGGAATCAGTTGATTCCTGATAGGAAACAAGATGGCCCCGGTGGCCTCTTACTTTCTATCCCCTGATACCTTGTTTTCCCGAAGTCCTGGGAAGCCCTGACTCTGTCCCTTCCCCCTGACTGGCTGTTGGGTGGAAGTTCCGTATATGGTGTTGTTGTGAAGGCCCAGCTAGACTTACTGGAGCCTTCCCGCTGACTGTATGTTGTGGGTACCGCCTGTGGGTGGGACCTGGGTGAATGGGGAGTGTGACCAATACGCACTCCGTGTTGTGGCTGTCTGGTTTCTGCCATGAGAGACAAAGACTGAGACAGCCCTGCCCGAAACTGGACTGAATGCAGTATGTAGAGTTGGATGGCTGAGTACTTGTCTCAATCCACATTCCTTGTTGTGAGTGTCTGAGCGGGAGAAGAGTGGCCTGAATGCCCTGCGTGCCTGATTGGCTGACCGACTGCATGAATGCCCTTCTGTACGATTGGCTGCTGAGTGTGTGCCAGCAATGTGGATGAGAGACCAAATAGTATATCTGGGGACCTCTCACCACTGGAAATTGTTCAGAAGCTGAAGTCCACTACGACGAGTAACTGGAGTAACTGACGCTTGACCTTGAGGCCCTGCTGGAAGAGAAGGATTGCCGTGGCTCTCCTTCACGATCTAAAGGCTGCTGTGTCTCCAAGGACTGACCCAGAGAGGACCTGGTAAGGCGCCCTCTTCCCGAGCTACGAGGGACCATCGTGCACAGCTGACCTTTGCCAACGCTCCCTGGTAGACAGACCTACGACAGGCTGCCGACCCGATACGGGGACTGCTGAGGAATCCCAAAGCGAAGCACCCGGACTGTTGTCCGCCACTGTCGACGACCGCCGTCGCCGACCGGAGCCGCCGTGCTCCCGTTTGCCTAAGAACTTTAACTTGATCAACGGACGCTCTCGTCTGCATCGCCGTGCCGTCTCCTGTGGGAGAAGGCCTGACCGTCGACGCGCCGAGGAGTATCCACCGGTGGGTTTCCCGCCACCCAAAGACCGCAGAGACGCCGACGACTCGACGCCCTTGCTGGGCCACAGTGCTTCTTCATCTCTTTGCGGTCCAGAACTATCGTCACCGAGGTGCCCCGCACGCCTCTTCCTTGCAGGACGCCAACGCTCTGTCGTCGACGAGCACCGCTCGGATCAAAGCCTGCTGCCTCATCGACGTCGTTCTACCCGGTTCACGGTCGGACGTTCGGCGCCCCGTGTCTCCCGCTTGAAAGGGGCGACATTCAAGAAGGGCCGCCGATTCCCCGACACCGAACCCCGAGTCCGCGACGCCTCTCGACAATCCGTGGCTCCTGCCTTAAAGGGAGTCACTCCAGAAGGATCGGTCGACGCCTCGCCGACGAACTCTACTCCACCAGGTACATTGGGGGGGTAAAACATTGTGGGAGAGAACGAGACTCTTGAACAATATATGGACTGGGCTTGTTTTATATATCGTTATTTTACAGGTTGCCCAGGTGGGGGGATCTCCACTCAGAGCTGTGTCCAGTAGCGAGGACCAGTCGTCTGCCTATTGTTTCATCCGTCTGCTTTCTCTCTTCTCTCTATTTCTGGTTTCATTGCTATTGATCCGTGTGGCATTTTCACAGCCTTGTTGAATGCACTCTAATCGAATATTAGTGGTACCACTGTAGAATTGTAGATATTTACCATTGTTGATTTTCCGGAGCACAAAGTGCGTTATTGTGATAAGTGTACATAACCTTTGAATATTAATTATATAAAGACTGTGTTTTCAGTAATACAGTGTGTGGACATTCCTTTGTGGGGGCTTGGGGATACACTGTACTTAAGAACCAGCCCGCATCACCTCCTGAGAAGCTAGGCCTTGATTGCTCGACCAGCGTTACCATATCAGAGAATCTCGGCTGGGGTCCTCTGTGCCTTTCCTCTGCCATATAGAGAGCGGAAGTACAGACCCCCCCACCTCGTCCTGACAGTGGCGGCGGCCCTTGTTGACACTGCTTCAAGAGGCATGTTCCTGGGGATCGATCTGCATAGGGGGCATGGCTGAAAAACTCAAAGTTGCTCAACGACATACAGGAAAAAGTGCAGGTCTTGCCCTTCAATCAGGTAAAACTTTTCCATCCAAGCACTGATGAAGAGTTGGCTAAGGAAAAGGCTTGTAGCCTCACACAGGGCTGTTACAAGATGTGGTGAGGCCCGGGGCAAAACATTTGGTGAGGCCCCCTTTTGATGTTACGCACTGGGCCAGCGGCGGCACCATCGCAAATAGGGGACTCGAGAAATCTCCCCTTCAGTTTGTGTGGAGGAATCCAAATATTGTTTATTACTACAACTGCAAATCAAATACAGCAAAGTTAGATTTCTCTACCGAAGAAAGGTTTATGCCAGACTAACTTTTGTATCATAGGCATAAACATATTTAGGATGGTATGACGCCATGTGGTGCATGACGCCAGCATTAAGGAGCACCCTTCCCCTGTGGGCACATTAAAACACATCATACACAGTGACAGATGGGTGATGTACAGTGGAGGCTGGTGAATTTCTCAACTGAAGAGGCTTAAATGTTTGTGCCAATTATGCATGATCGACAGAGCACAGTGAGGGTGCCCAAACCAAACAAGGTTTATTTGAGGGGGTTTCTCACTCCCAAGAAAATGCACTGGGTTACAATTATGCATTTTACAGCTCTTTCATTGTAAAATTGGGTAGAAATCCATAGTTTGCAATTGGTTTTGTATGGAAGCACATGGAAAAACCCAATAGTTGCAAGTCGCCAACCGTGCACAGGAACATTTTCCAATACATTTCATGCCACTGTTGCACACAACATATGCTAGTATAAAGTGGTCAACCGACTCACACCCCACACCTCTACCCGACCGCAGACAGCCACCCAAGCCCATTGCCTCTCCCTCCTAGGTTTAAACTTCAAAAAGCTGGAGGGGTGTGTTTCCCGGTCCTAGCTACCAAATTTTGGAACACCTTGCCCAACCTACTTAGAGCTGAACCCTCCTTTCAATCCTCCAAGAGCAAAGCCAAATTGTGGCTTGCTGTTCAAGACCATCACGCTTCCTAAGATTCAACACCCTGATACTACCATTGCTTGACTTGCACTGTGATTGCATTATTGTATATTACCTGTTTGTAATTCTGCAACCCTGACTTTTAGTCCATTGTTTTTTCTAGTTTATCTCAGGCTAAGTTTCTCACTCCCCACTGTTATTGTACCTTGTACTCCACTGTAAATGTAACTGCAACCCTGACTGTACATTGACCACTTACTCATTTATTGTACCTCATGCTCCCTATTTCATGCTTTTGCACTCTCTTCACTGTTATCGTACCATGTACTCTTTCTATATTGTATAATTGTAACCTAAGATATGCGCCAAGGTGCCTTTGGGCCAGGTGCGCTATACAAATAAACAAAATACAAAATACAAATACAAAGATATATTCATGCTGGTTGTTCCCATGTGGTCCATGCAGGCTGCACCAATATATGCCATTATTACCATGTATGCACTCCCAGTCAGTAAACATGCCGTGCCACAGAAAGTATGTCCAGGCTGACTGTGCACCATAAGTGTCATTACTGGCTCCATTGGCCTAAATTCAATGTGGGTCAATTTAGCCAAGTAGTATGTTTGTTTTAACCTTGATGCATGGTCCTGTGCAACATAGGTAAAACAAAACAAGCATTGGCAATGCTAACAGTTTGGGCTTTCATGTAGACATGGTAAAGGCACTGCTGTATTGGTATTAACTGGCTGTTGATAGTAGCAGGTGCAAACTGGTTTGAGTACCTGAGCATCTAAGCAGTGCCTGGCAAATGCCTAATACTTATGCGCATGCAAAAACCGTTGGCTTTGGCAATGTTTGTTTTTAACAGGACTTCAGTGAAAGACACATAGGGTGCAACAAGATTGAGTGGATCAGGCTCTAGCCCCCTCCAAAATGTTGTGTTTTGGTGACTCAACCTGGCTGCATGGGCGGAGTCAGCCCCTGGCTAGGGAGGGCTGAAGTCCTCCCACTTTGAGGCAGAAGGCCTCTTTCGATGTGTCGCCAGCCCGTAGCTCTAATTTTCGAGCAGCAGCAGCATCCAACATGCAGAGTACAAATGCCTATCCATGCGATATCAACAGACTAACTTTGATAAAGCCAAAGTCTTAACTTCTGGTCTCAACTTTTAGTTGGCACACCTCTACAGAGATTAGCATAGCATTATGAAATTAAAGAGCCTCTGAATTGGGGTGAAAGGTACGACTAGTAGCCAAAGGGAAGGTGAACTAGCTATTTAGCATCCTGACTGGGCTCAGGGTATTGGGAGGCAAGTGGGAGCAGGGCTGATTGAAGATGTGTCAGGGCTGGTTTGGGGCCCATTTGTTTGCGTTGTTTGAGGGGCACCCCAGGCCTTATAGTTTGGAAATATAGGCCAAGGCACCTGTGGAGTGCTTAAATAAAATATTAAGTCAAAATAATACAGTGAGGTGGTTAAAAGCTGTAGATTATCAGTAGGTGTCTGTGTCATAAGACTGCCAACATGGGAGCAGCTGCTTGGGGGCCCATTGCAACTGCAAAAGCTGAAAGACCCAAACATCATCCCTCAGTGGGAAGACCAACAGAGCAATGGGTTTATTGGCAGCACATTGGCCCCACTCACTATCTGCTTTCAAAACTGTCATCCAGCCACTGCTGGGCTGACCATCAGAGCCGTGGCCAGACGGAACAAGACACAGACATTAAACGGGGCCTGGGCTTCCCTGTTTACAAGGGCTCTGAAATTACTAACATTCAGCTAATCGAACTTGTGATGTGCGGTTAGCACTTGCATGCCAGGGGAATGATTAGAAAGGAAGTGGTGACATGAGAAATCTCATTCTCGTAGTAGTTCTTAAGTGTGACGTTTCAGAAATGAGGGCGAGAGTTAGCTGCTTGTAACATTGAAGCTTCATCAGAATAGTCTCATTCTAATGTGGAAAGATGTTAGATGTGCCCACACAAGTAAGTTTGCCCCTCCCCCACAGGCTCTGACATTAGCGCCCCTCCCAACATTTGAAGTGTTAGTCCCACTCCGTCGCCCACTGACATTTTAGCCTAGGTGCACCTCTGATACCATGACCCCACCCATTAATTAAGTGGCCTGCAGGTCTGCTAAATTTAGGGGTGGGGGCTGGCGCACACACTCACATACAACACTTTCACCGATGCATTCATCCACCAGTCACACAACTACTTGCATGCACGCATACACAAAACCAAACATAGCACAACATAAACACCAACATACAAGCACACATTCATGTACATATACATACTTATTTCAATTAAATACACATATGTACTACATATATATATACACATTTCAATGAAAATAAAAAACACTTACCTTACCTCCATGCACCCTTGAAAAGCCCCTGCGCAGCCACAGGACATGTAGATGTGA
Source organism: Ambystoma mexicanum (assembly GCF_040938575.1). Classification (NCBI taxonomy): domain Eukaryota; kingdom Metazoa; phylum Chordata; class Amphibia; order Caudata; family Ambystomatidae; genus Ambystoma; species Ambystoma mexicanum. Next base: position 1,211,555,784 of record NC_090924.1, read on the forward strand.
TGCTGGAAATGCATCAGAGGGACAGGGCCTCTGAATCCTTGTCCTTTACTGCTTTTTATCGTGTGTTCTGTTGTGTTTTCTGCCCAGGAGTCCATGTGGGACTCCTGGCAGTGCAGCTCTCTCTTTTGGTTTGGTGAACAGACCCATGGGATACCCTTATGGCACCCATGGGTAGGGGTACAACCCCGTGCCCCTAGTGTATGTTTTTGGGCACCTGTGGGTGGCTCACAGAGCAGGGTATGGGCTGGTGGCAGCTCCATGCTGAATTTGACAGGTGCTCTGGGTGTCCTCCATTTTGGGATACCCAGGCCCTGCCATTGGGATCAGTTGATTCCTGATAGGAAACAAGATGGCCCCTGTGGCCTCTTGCTTTCTATTGCCTGTTCCTGACTGGCTGTTGGGTGGAAGTTCCATATATGGTGTTGTTGTGAAGGCCTAGCTAGACTGACTGGAGCCTTCCCAGTGATTGTATGTTGTGGGTACCTTCTGTGGGTGGGACCTGAGTGAATGGAGTGTGTGACCAATATACACTCCTTGTTGTGGGTGTCTGGTTTCTGGCATGAGAGACAAAGACTGAGACAGCCCTGCCCGAAACTGGCCTGAATGCAGTGTGTAGTGTTGAATGGCTGGGTACTTGTCCCAATCCACATTCCCTGTTGTGAGTGTCTGAAAGGGAGGAGTGTGGCCTGAATGCACTGTGTGCCTGATTGGCTGACTGACTGCATGAATGCCCTTCTGTATGAATGGCTGCTGAGTGTGTGCCAGCAGTGTGGATGAGAGACAGAATAGTATATCTGGGGACCTCTCACCACTGGTAATTGTTCAGAAGCGTTCAGAAGCTGAGTCTCCACTCTAAGAGTAACTGGAACTGCTGATCCTCGACGCCCAGCTGGAAGAAGAAGACTTGCTGTTGCACTTGCTTCGACCGATCTGAAAGCTGCCGAATTCGTCGAGGACTGACCCGAGAGAGGACCTGGTAAGGCGCCCTCTTCCCGTGCTCCGAGGGATCATCGAGCACCGCTACATCTTCGCCGAAGCGCCCTGGAAGTCAGACCCTCGAAAGGCTGCCGACCCGAGACGGGACCGCCGAGGAGATCGAAGTGAAGCACCCGGACATCACCGCCGTCGAAGTCCATTGCCGTCGACCAGGGTTCGCAGGTCTGTGTAACCGCTGGAGGCCCGTCGAAGTTGTGTTGCCCAGCCGTGGAAACCACTTGACGCTGTGCCGCTGACGACCAGAGCCGTCCGCTCCTTGCCTAAGAACATTTGAATTGAAGGACTCCCTCGTCCGCACCGTCGACCGCTTTATCCTGCCGGAGAAAGTCGAGGACGACCAACGCGCCGACGAGAAGCCTGCCGGTGGGTTTCCCGCCACTCGAAGACCACAAAGACTTGAACGACTCGACGCCCTTGCTGGGCCCCCGTCTTCCCAATCTTTGCAGTCCAGAACAATTGTCATCGAGGTGCCCCGCACGCCTCTGCCTTGCAGGACGCCAACGCTCCGTCGTCGACGAGCACCGCTTGGATCGAAGCTGCCGCCTCATCGACGCCGTTCTACCCTGTTTGTTGTCGGACGTTCGACGCCCCGTGCCTCCCGCTTGAAAGGGAAGGCATTGAAGAAGGGCCGTCGATTCCCCGACGCCGAACGCCGAGTTCCTCGACGGACGTTCGACGCCCCGTGTCTCCCGCTTGAAAGGGAAGGCATTCAAGAAGGGCCGTCGATTCCCCGACGCCGAACGCCGAGTTCCTCGACGGACGTTCGACCCCCCGTGTCTCCCGCTTGAAAGGGAAGGCATTCAAGAAGGGCCGTCGATTCCCCGCCGCCGAACGCCGAGTTCCTCAACGCTTCTCGACGCCTCTCGACGATCCGTGACTCCCGCTTGAAAGGGGGTCGCTCAAGAAGGATCTGTCGACGCCTCTTCGAAGAACTCGACTCCACCAGGTACATTGGGGGGGGTAAAAACATTATAGGAGGGAATAAGACTTGCAGAACAATATATGGACTGGGCTTGTGCTATATCTTTATTTTACAGGTTGCCCAGGTGGGGGGATCTCCACACAGAACTGTGTCTAGTGGTAGGGGCCAGTATTCTGCCTATTGCTCAACCATCTTATTTTCTCTCCTCTCTCTATTGCTGGTTTCACTCTATTGATCTGTGTGACATTGTTACAGCATTGTTGATGCACTTTAATGAGATCTAATACAAAGGGTGGTACCACTTTAGAATTGTATATATTTCCCATTGTTGATTTTCCTAAGTACAAAGTGAGTTATTATGATAAGTGTACATAACTTTGAATATTGATTATATAAAGACTGTGTTCTAACCAATACAGTGTGTGGACATTCCTTTCTGGGGGCTTGGGGACTACACTGTACTTAAGAACCAGCCTGCATCTCCTCCTGAGAAGCTAGGCCTTGATTGCTCGACCATAGCTACCGAATAGAGAATCTAGGCTGGGGTCCTCTGTGCCTCCCGTCTACCATATAGAGAGCAGAAGTACAGACCACCCCCTACCAGTCTTTACACTGGTGGCAGCGGTGGGATGCTTATGGTTTCAAGAATCAGTGTATAACCGTGCCACTTACAAAATATCTGCACTTTTTTAAATTAAGGTTTAGTTGTGTACAAGATAACTGCATTACAAACAATGGAGTCTATTGCAAATGGCAAATTGACTCGGATGAGCTTGGAGGCTCTCCAGAGTGCTTGTGAAGCCAGGGAGTTAGACTTTGTGGATAAGTCTAGGGCTGAGCTGATAGCTGCCCTGGTGGACTACCAGACTGATGGTGAAACTCTTGATGAGGGGGGGAATGCAACCAATGAGGACTCTGCCCCTGGGGTTTCTGCTGAATCTGTTTCTGGGAATGCCGCCATTCCTGCTGCCTCTATTCCAAACCCCAGCAATTCCTTGGAGCTTGAGTTATTAAGGATGAAATTGGCCTTTGAATACCGCAAGTTGGAAATAGATGCTGAACTTAAGAAAGAGGAGTTGGCTCAACAAGTGGAGCTCAAGAATAGGGATCTTGAACTCAGAAATAAGGACCTTGAACTCAAGAGCCAGGACACTGAATGTCAGAGAATCCAGCTAGCGAAAGCTAGAGTAGAGACTTCAGCTAAAACCAGTGAGAGTGTCAGGTCCCCAGCCACCAAGTTTATGAAAGATTTGGTTGGTGTATTTGTGGAGGGTTCAGATATCCTGCAATGGATTGAAGCGTTTGAAATGGCTTGTGCGATTCATGATGTTGATAAAAGAGATTGGGCTAAGTGTTTGTTAAGCAGAGTGCCTCAAACTGGATATGACTGTATTCTGAAGCTGAGTGTGGAAGAAAGGGGTCAGTATGAGTGTATGAAGTCTGCTTTGATTGCCAAGTTTGGCAAGACACCTACCCAATACCTTAAAAGGTTCAGGGATTTTAAGAAAAGAGAGAATGTGTCTTGGGTTGACTGGGTGAGTGCTGCGCACATGAACATGATGGGGTGGATTGATGGATACAAGGTTAAAACTTTTGTTGAATTGTCCCACCTCTTGTTTTTTGAGCATTTTTCTGAAGCCTGTTCACCAGAGCTGCGTCAGTATGTGGCTGACCAGAACATTTTGGACCCCTTTAAGCTGGCTAGGTTGGCTGACAAGTGGGTCTCCCACCGGGTGTCCCCTAAGGACTCCAGTGGGAAGGACAAGGACAAAGAAAAGGGGGCCTCTCAGAAAGCTGAGGAGTCCCACAAGCAGTCACAGTCGGGTAAACCTAAACCTTCCTCTCCCAAGACCAAAAAATCTAGTGGGGATAAGTCATCTGTGGGTGGGAATAAGAGTAGTGGTCCACCTGCTGCAAAGCAGGCTCCCAGTGGTTCAAGTACCATACCCCGCACTCCTGGCACTTGTTGGGACTGTGGGGCTCTGGATCACAGAAGGGGTGACTCCAAGTGTAAAGGTAAGGCACTTGGAGTACAGGCTGTCAGCCTGACCTACCCTTACCCCGTGTCTGAGGTGGAGGCCACTGTCCTCCCCTCCTCTACCGGGATCACATTTGGTGCTCCGGTAGAGATTTCCTTAGTGTCCCTTGGGGCCTGGGACCAGTATGCAGAAGTACTGGCGACTATCCCACAGAACACCCGTAGGTTTTTGAGAAGTGTCCTCTTGAATGGCCCGCCTTCTACTGGTTTGAGAGACACTGGGGCAAGCATGAAAGTGGTGGACAGGACCCTGCTCAAGCCAGAGGACTATGTAGGTGCTCCTCTGAGAACCACCAGGTTAGCTGGTGGGCCTCCCAAATTATCGCCTGTAGCCTTAGTCACACTCATGATTGGAGACAAGACAGCAAAGCTTCCTGTCCTGGTTCAGGACAATGTCCCTGCTAACATTCTGTTAGGAAATGATCTAGTAGAGTTGGGGTTGATCTCGGATGGTCTTCCCATGACTGCTGCTGCAGTCACTAGGTCACAGGTGACACCGGGTCTGGCTGTGAGTCAGGTACCCGAGCCAAAGGCGAGGCCTAAGGCAAGAAGAAGGAAGACCAAGAAGGCCACCTCTGTGGAGGGAACACCTTCTCTTCCTGCTGTTCCGACAGCACCCATTGGGATCCATGCTCCGGACGGGCTGGGTCCAGTGGAAAACCCAAACTCAACTCCTGTGGGAGAAGAGACAGAAGACTCTCTTGTGGGAGAGATTCTCAACCCGGAGGATCATCCCGACCTTCAATGCTTGTTAGCTGAAGGGGGACCCTCCCGGGCAGACTTCTGTAAGGGACAGAGAGAGTGCTACTCTCTCGAGGGACTGAGGAAACAGGCCCTGTCCCAGGCACAAGGAGTGCCTAGGACATTCCGCATTTATTGGGAGGGTGAGCTCCTTGTTATTGAGCCCACTAAGCCTGAACCTGGTGCCCTCAAGAGGTTGGTGGTACCCCAGGTTTACAGGCCCTTCCTACTGCAGTTGGCGCATGAGGTGCCCTTGGCTGGTCATCTTGGGACCAAGAAGACTAAGCAGAGGCTCTCTGCCCATTTCTACTGGCCACGGATGGGAGTAGAGGTGGAGTCCCACTGCAGGACCTGCCCAACTTGTCAGTTGTCTGGCAAGACTGGAGGCAGTGTCATTGCCCCACTGCAGCCATTGCCAGTGGTTGGCACACCATTTGAGAGGGTGGGCATCGACATCGTCGGTCCCCTTGACCCTCCCACTTCAGGTGGACATCGGTTCATCCTGGTCTTGGTAGATCATGCCACCAGGTACCCTAAGGCAATACCCCTTCGGACTGTTACTGCCAAGGTGGTTGCCAGGGCTCTCCTGGGCATTTTCACCCGTGTTGGATTCCCCAAGGAGGTTGTCTTTGACAGAGGATCCAACTTCATGTCTAGTTACATGAAAACCATGTGGAAAGAGTGCGGGGTAACCTACAAGTTCTCCACCTCTTACCACCCCCAGACCAATGGTCTGGTTGAGAGATTTAATAAAACTCTCAAGGGCATGCTAGGGGCTTTGGAAGAACCCCTAAGGAGGAAATGGGATCTCCTCCTGCCATGCCTGCTGTTTGCTTACAGAGAGGTACCTCAAGAGGGTGTTGGTTTCAGCCCCTTTGAGTTACTCTTTGGACATCCCGTGAGGGGGCCCCTCGCCTTGATCAGAGAAGGCCTGGAAGCCACCCTTCCAGGTCCCGCCAAGCAAGTGGGGGACTATGTGTTAGGCCTCAGACGGAGGATGACACAGATGATGGGTCAGGCAACAGCAAATCTCAAGGCCAGCCAGGAATTGAATAAGTACTGGCATGACCTTAAAGCCTCGCAAGTGGATTGGACTCCGGGACAGGAAATCCTTGTGATGGAGCCTACTAAGCCTAGAGCTTTGGCAGACAAGTGGACTGGACCCTTCAGGATCATCTCCATGATGGGCGAAGTCAATTATCTGGTTGACATGGGAGCCTCTGGGGTAGCCCCTCAGGTATTCCATGTCAACAGGCTCAAGCCTTTCCACCGGCGAGCAGAAGTCTCATGTCTCTTGCTAGCTGCAGGGCAAGAAGAGGATGAGAGTGAGCCCCTTCCTGATTTGCTGCATAGCAACCCTCAGGATGGCTCAGTGGAGGGAGTACATCTCTCTCCGGATTTGACAACAGAGCAACCGAGGGCCTGCAGGGCTTTGCTCCAACAGTATGCCTCTCTGTTTTCACTGACGCCAGGCGTTACACCGTGGTGTAGGCATGAAATTGACACTGGTGACAGTGTACCTGTCAAAAGCAGGTGCTACCGTATGTCAGATACCGTCAAGAACCACATCCAGGCTGAGGTCGCCAAGATGTTGGATCTGGGTGTTATTGAACCCTCAACCAGTCCCTGGTCCAGTCCAGTTGTCCTTGTCCCCAAGGCAAGTTCCCAGGCAGGTACTAAGGATTGGAGGTTCTGTGTGGACTACCGAGGAGTCAATGCCGTCACCAAAACTGACGCGCACCCATTGCCCAGGGCTGATGAGCTCGTGGACACCATAGGTGCTGCCAAATTTGTGAGCACCTTTGACCTTACCTCAGGCTATTGGCAAATAGCTCTGACGGACCATGCCAAGGAAAAGACGGCCTTCTCAACACCTGAGGGACTCTACCAGTTTAGGGTCATGCCTTTTGGGTTGAAGAATGCCCCTGCCACCTTCCAGAGATTGGTCAACCATGCGCTCAGTGGGCTGGAAGCCTTTTGTGTGGCTTACTTAGACGACATTGCCGTCTACAGTTCCACCTGGGAAGAGCATTTGACACATCTGGATAAGGTGTTGCAGGCCTTGAAAAGGGCTAACCTCACTATCAAGGCCACCAAGTGCCAGATAGCTCAGGGGAAAGTTACCTATCTTGGTCATGAGGTAGGAGGGGGTCAAATCCAACCTCTCTCCAGTAAAGTACAGGATGTACAGAACTGGGAGACTCCCACTACTCAAACCCAGGTGAGAGCCTGTTTGGGCCTCACTGGGTACTATCGCAATTTCATGGCAGACTATGGAACCATAGCTGCACCCCTGACAGCTCTAACTTCACCCAAACAGCCTAGGAAGGTTAATTGGACCGAAGACTGTCAGAGGGCCTTTGATGGCTTGAAAGAAAGTCTGTGTAGGGCACCTGTGTTGTGTGCGCCTGACTACAGCCGACCCTTTATCGTCCAGACGGATGCCTGCGACACCGGAATTGGAGCTGTCTTGTCCCAGTTAGATGACAAAGGGAGAGAACATCCTATCATATTCATCAGTAGACAACTCAAGGGTAGAGAACTTAGGTGGGCTACTGTTGAAAAGGAGTGTTTTAGAATAGTTTGGAGTCTTAGGCATTTTAGGCCCTACCTTACGTGGTCTACCTTCAAGGTCCAAACAGATCATAAGCCCCTGAAGTGGCTTATGCAGATGAAGGGGGGGAATCCGAAATTGCTCAGGTGGTCCATTAGCCTGCAAGGGCTAGACTTCACCATAGAGCACAGACCAGGGAAGAGTCACGATAATGCAGATGGCCTTTCCAGAAGGTATGTTGACCGTCTGGATGAGGGTGTCTATCCCGTGGGAGATTAGACACCCTCCACCTCAGTCTGGGGGGGGCGACTGTGATGCTGGAAATGCATCAGAGGGACAGGGCCTCTGAATCCTTGTCCTTTACTGCTTTTTATCGTGTGTTCTGTCGTGTTTTCTGCCCAGGAGTTCATGTGGGACTCCTGGCAGTGCAACTCTCTCTTTTGGTTTGGTGAACAGACCCATGGGATACTCTTATGGCACCCATGGGAAGGGGTACAACCCTGTGCCCCTAGTGTATGTTTTTGGGCACCTGTGGGTGGCCCACAGAGCAGGGTATGGGCTGGTGGCAGCTCCATGCTGAATTTGACAGGTGCTCTGGGTGTCCTCCATTTTGGGATACCCAGGCCCTGCCATTGGGATCAGTTGATTCCTGATAGGAAACAAGATGGCCCCTGTGGCCTCTTGCTTTCTATTGCCTGTTACCTTGTTTTCCCAAAGTCCTGGGAAGCCCTGACTCTGTCCCTTCCCCCTGACTGGCTGTTGGGTGGAAGTTCCATATATGGTGTTGTTGTGAAGGCCCAGCTAGACCTACTGGAGCCTTCCCAGTGACTGTATGTTGTGGGTACCTCCTGTGGGTGGGACCTGGGTGAATGGAGTGTGTGACCAATATACACTCCTTGTTGTGGTTGTCTGGTTTCTGGCATGAGAGACAAAGACTGAGACAGCCCTGCCCGAAACTGGCCTGAATGCAGTGTGTAGTGTTGAATGGCTGGGTACTTGTCCCAATCCACATTCCCTGTTGTGAGTGTCTGAAAGGGATGCGTGTGGCCTGAATGCACTGTGTGCCTGATTGGCTGACTGACTGCATGAATGCCCTTCTGTATGATTGGCTGCTGAGTGTGTGCCAGCAGTGTGGATGAGAGACAGAATAGTATATCTGGGGACCTCTCACCACTGGTAATTGTTCAGAAGCGTTCAGAAGCTGAGTCTCCACTCTAAGAGTAACTGGAACTGCTGATCCTCGACGCCCAGCTGAAAGAAGAAGACTTGCTGTTGCACTTGCTTCGACCGATCTGAAAGCTGCCGAATTCGTCGAGGACTGACCCGAGAGAGGACCTGGTAAGGCGCCCTCTCCCCGTGATCCGAGGGATCATCGAGCACCGCTACATCTTCGCCGAAGCACCCTGGAAGTCAGACCCTCGAAAGGCTGCCGACCCGAGACGGGACGGCCGAGGAGATCGAAGTGAAGCACCCGGACATCGCCGCTGTCGAAGTCCATTGCCGTTGACCAGGGTTCGCAGGTCTGTGTAACCGCTGGAGGCCCGTCGAAGTTGTGTTGCCCAGCCGTGGAAACCACTTGACGCCGTGCCGCCGACGACCGGAGCCGTCCGCTCCTTGCCTAAGAACATTTGAATCGAAGGACTCCCTCGTCCGCACCGTCGACCGCTTTATCCTGCTGGAGAAAGTCGAGGACGACCAACGTGCCGACAAGAAACCTGCCGGTGGGTTTCCCGCCACCCGAAGACCACAAAGACTCGAACAACTCGACGCCATTGCTGGGCCCCCGTCTTCCCAATCTTTGCAGTCCAGAACAATTGTCATCGAGGTGCCCCGCACGCCTCTGCCTTGCAGGACGCCAACGCTCCGTCGTCGACGAGCACCGCTTGGATCGAAGCTGCCGCCTCATCGACGCCGTTCTACCCTGTTTGTTGTCGGACGTTCGACGCCCCGTGTTTCCCGTTTGAAAGTGAAGGTATTCAAGAAGGGCCGTTGATTCCCCGATGCCGAACGCCGAGTTCCTCGACGAACGTTCGACGCCCCGTGTCTCCCGCTTGAAAGGGAAGGCATTCAAGAAGGGCCGTCGATTCCCCGACGCCGAACGCCGAGTTCCTCGACGGACGTTCGACTCCCCGTGTCTTCCGCTTGAAAGGGAAGGCATTCAAGAAGGGCCGTCGATTCCCCGCCGCCGAACGCCGAGTTCCTCAACGCTTCTCGACACCTCTCGACGATCCGTGACTCCCGCTTGAAAGGGGGTCGCTCAAGAAGGATCTGTCGACGCCTCTTCGAAGAGCTCGACTCCACCAGGTACATTGGGGGGGTAAAAACATTATAGGAGGGAATAAGACTTGCAGAACAATATATGGACTGGGCTTGTGCTATATCTTTATTTTACAGGTTGCCCAGGTGGGGGGATCTCCACACAGAACTGTGTCTAGTGGTAGGGGCCAGTATTCTGCCTATTGCTCAACCATCTTATTTTCTCTCCTCTCTCTATTGCTGGTTTCACTCTATTGATCTGTGTGACATTGTTACAGTATTGTTGATGCACTTTAATGAGATCTAATACAAAGGGTGGTACCACTTTAGAATTGTATATATTTCCCATTGTTGATTTTCCTAAGTACAAAGTGAGTTATTATGATAAGTGTACACAACTTTGAATATTGATTATATAAAGACTGTGTTCTAACCAATACAGTGTGTGGACATTCCTTTCTGGGGGCTTGGGGACTACACTGTACTTAAGAACCAGCCTGCATCACCTCCTGAGAAGCTAGGCCTTGATTGCTCGACCATAGCTACTGAATAGAGAATCTAGGCTGGGGTCCTCTGTCCCTCCCCTCTACCATATAGAGAGCAGAAGTACAGACCACCCCCTACCAGTCTTTACAGTAGACACGCTGCCTGAAGGAGAGAACTCCTCTCCCATCAGTCAGCGTGGTCACGCTGAGCAACGTGAACACACTGACTGACAGGAGAGGAGTCCTCTCTTGTCAGGCAGCATACCCACGTTGTCAGCTGAATAACGGGAGGCAGCAGAGCTCACTTCTGAGCACTGCTGCCTCCGGTTATTTTGCTGTTTGTTGCAGAGCAAAACGGCTTCGCGACAAACAGCGAAATCATTACAGGGCAGAGAGCAGAGAGCACAGTCCCCCGTGTGAATAAAGGACACGGGTGGACTGTGCTGCCAGCTGCCTGCTAGTTAGGAGAGGGGGCCTCGAGGCCCCCTGCAAGCGCGAGGCCCAGGGCAGTTTGCCCCTCCTGCCCCCCCTCGTGACGGCCCTGACCTCACAGTAAAACGCCTCTCAGCAATCTCCAAGCCTGCGCAGAGACCAGGTACATTTAGGTGTCAACAGAAACAGCATTGTGCCAGCGGTTTCATAGGTTTTTTCTCTCGCAGTCAAGGCAAGGACAGAAGGGGCCAAGATTCAGGGCAACCCCACAAGAAAATAATAAGTGCAGGAAAAACCTTCTTACAAACAGCTCTGTCAGAGATAGGCAAGCTTAAAGCTTGACACTCCAGTGACCCAGCAGCATATAAGGCCTGTAGGCCAAAGGATTTCCCTCCATTTACCAGCCTGGAGGACCATAACTTCAGAGCAATGTACATTGTTAGTAGTGCATTCAGGCTATTGCCTTCCAATCCCTTCATCTCCTCCCTCTGCCTCTCCCCTCTCCCAACAATTTTCATCAAACCTGCTAGAAGGTTTGCTGAAGCTAAAGAAGTTGGATGCCATAGAGGTGGTTCACTTGGAAAGTCCGCTGCAGGGATACCTTTTGTGCTTTTTAGTGCCCCAAAGAAGGAAAGGTGTGATAGAGAACCACCCTGGACTTATCGAAGTTGAACGATTACCTCCCAACAGAGAGCTTCAAAATGGTGACTCCTGGACAGAGCCTGACAGCCTTGCTGGAAGGGGACTGGTTTCACATCTTGGATCTTCAGGAGGCATACATGCACATACGAATTTGAGAACCACCCGGAATTTCCTGTGATTTTCTGTGCAGGGGACTCCCTACCAGTACCAATTACCAAGTAATTCCATTTGGTTTGAACTCGGCACCACAGGTTTTCACAAAAGGGATGGATGTCTTTATGTCACACCTTGGCTTACAGGGAGTACACATCTACCCCTATTTGTCCAACTGGCTGATTCGACCCTCAACGCCTTCGCAGATGATGACTTCAGTCTCGCTGGTCATGCAACAGGCTGGGCGCTGGGCATGACACTGAATCTGTAGAAATCCATTACGACTCCTACAGAGAGATTTCTGTTCATAGGAATCATTTGGAACTGCAAAAGGGGCCGAGTTTATCTTCCTTCGAACAGGCTGGAGTCGCTAATAAACTATAAAGCAAATTCTGCAGGAACACATCTTTACCAGCGAGAACATTTCAGCAACTCCTAGGCCTTATGGCATCATGCATTCTCATGATCCCTCTGGCCAGATTGCACATGAGACATTTAAAACTTGATCTAAAAACGTACTGGTGTCAAGAGACCCACCACACTCAGAAGAGAATGTTGTTCCAGTTTCCCTGCATGTGGATCTGCTATCCTGGATGACAGATGAGAACATCATTGCTGGCATACTGTTCACGCCACCACCTCCTACGAAGGAATTGACAATGGACAGTTGCTTGGTGGCATGGGAAGCAGTTCTCAGGAACTGGGAAATCCATGAAGTTTCGGGAATCGAAGATCAGAATCAACACCAATTACCTAGAATTGAAGGCTATTTATCCGTTATCTAGTGTTTCCATCGAAAAGGTTTCCAACGAAACCTATCCATCGAAAATATATGAATTGAATGCATATTTGTGATGGATAAAGCATACATTTTCGTTTTTGGTGGGTTTTTAAGGGTAAAAAACAGTAGGTTGGGGGACCCACCCCCTCAAAAAAATACAAAAAATGCATTTAATGCAAATATTTTCGATGGTTAGGTTTTCGATGCAAAAACTTTCATTGGAAAGTTTTAGATGGAAAGACCATAAACCCTATTTTCCTGAGTACAAAGGCTTTCCTGCTAGAATTGGCAGGGGGCAAGTACTTATCTACACAGACAATACTACAACAATGTTTTTTTTAAACAAGCAAGTGGGTACCCATTTGTGGAAACTATGCCTTTTGGCAATAGAGATCTGGAATTAGTATTTAGAGCACACAATACTGCCAGTGGCTTCACACCCTTCTGGAGAGGAGAACATTAGGACAGATGCCCTCAGCCATCTAACTCATACTCCTCACAAATGCAAGATCAACAACAAGGCACTGCAGGTGATTTTTCGAGCCTGGTGAGCGCCTTCAGTGGATCTCTTTGCAACTCATGAAAACAAGAAGTGCGTGCTGTATACCTCTTGGCAGGGGAAGGGCCCAAATTCGCTGGGAGATATCTTTCTACTGCACTGAGATGGACAGAGTCTCTACGCCATCCCTCCTTTTCCACTGATTGCCAAGGTTCTGCGTATGTTGAAGCAATGAAGAACTTGCAACATGATATTGGTGGCCCCTCATTGGTAGAAAAGGTTTTGGTTCTCGGACCTATAAAGCCTAAAACATTGAGGTCCATGCCTGTTACCAATATGTCCGAACATACTCCAACAACAAAAAGAAAAGGTTCTTCACCCCAGCCCCCAGTTGCTGTTCCTAGTGGTTTGGTACCTGAAGAACTAGTGGATGGTCAACTCAGTTTATTTGACAACAATCTGGCATTCATCAAAGTGGCCAGAAAGGGAAACACCAGGAAACAACACACCAGTAAATTTACACCCTTCTACCACTGATGTTGTGGGATGTTTTTACCCATGCATACAAGCCCTACCATAAAACTGTGCAGTACTGGCATGGAAAACATCATGATGGCCAGAACTCCTCAGAGAGTGCACAGGGAAAACATGAAGAATGGGCTGCCACCCATTTTTGCCTATGTTGTGAGCACAGGAGGGCACTGCCTAAAACCACCATTGGGCTACACACATAGTAGCCTGAAACCATTGGGAATGGCAATGCTGATTGCCAAAAAAGCAACTCAGAACTGTGGGGAATTCATTTTCTTAATCCCAAAAATGGTTGCATTACCAGTACTCACCACTATCAGAAAGCCGGCGTTTTAAAACCACCAGACTTTTGTGTAAAACTGAACAAATGAAACAAAACCAGACCAAGGAAAGACTTGCTAAGAGGTGGATACAATGTAAAACTGTATTCTGAATGACTTGAAGGAAGTAATTATTTAATGTATAGGTAAACATTGTCAGTTTGATTGAATGTAGAAAACTGGGAACAAAAAGTGACATTTAGCTGAAACCTGGCTTAATGAAACTGAATTCTGCCTGACAACTACCCCCGACAGGAGTTGAAACTGGATGCTCAGCCACTCTGCCCCTGGCCAAAAGGAGTTAACACCTCTCTGATTAGATTAGGGGTGGAGCAGCTGGGGACTACAGGGAATTGAACAAAGGCCTGTCCTGGACTCAGGCAAATGTTATATTGGGGGCGTCATAAAATAGCTTCCTCTCGGGAGAAACTGGGGGGCAGCTGTGCCTCTGTGAACAAGCTGGCTTGGGGGAAGTGGATAAACCAGTTATTCCACCCTGTGATGTGGGAAGCCACACCCCTTTTTGACCAGTGCATAATTTTAAAAAGATAGATAACTCATAGTGCGGACTTGTCAGAATTATATAAGTAATATCATTACTTTTGTGATTCTTCTGTGAACATTTTGAGAGGCGTTAGGACCCTGTGGTGTATTCTGGGGGGTAGCTAGCGGAAAATAGGGTCTCACTCAAAATGTCTGCATGTTAAAAATCGGACACTTCATCAATTAATGTCCATACTCCTTGCGCACATGTGTGTAATTTTGGGTAAATGTCCGATATTGCAAAACCAGTTAAAAAGCGCAAAATTGAGGCAGACAAGCATGGACCATAAGGAATATATAATGTGCACATGTAATTTCAACAAATTGTATATCTGGGAAAGTTGTATTTGAATCAAATATAGATTTGTGGGCAAACTGACCAGGGGAGGATCCTCTGACCCATAAAAGTGGGGGGGGTACCCATCAAAACCTGTCAGCAAGGAGGGGTCTGAAGACTCCTCTGAGCATTACAGGAAACAGGAGACCAGGTCCCCACATTCTGCCAGCCATTCCCAGGCTCGCAGAATCCGGGAAAACCTGGAAGATCAGACAGGCACCTCTGGGAGCAGTGCTTCTGAGTCAGAGGATGAATGGACCAGGGTTACCCGAACCAAAAAGGCCAATAAGGCAAAAAGGGCCTTGCTTAAGGACCCATTGAAACAAATAAAGGCAATAAGGAGTGTCATCACGACTTCACATCCAGAGATCCAACACTTAGACTTCCGAGCTAAACAGAGACTACAGAACTTTGAACCAAGAAGGCCCACTGCAAGCAAAAGTATTTGTCAGCAGGCCTCAAAATCATTTGCAAACTATTCCACAGCCGGGCGAGCTGTCTGAATTCTTTTGCCAAGAACTCTTGCCAGTACCCAGAAAGCAGTGTTACATCCAGAATCCACTTGATCCGGACCGGAAAGCAAAGCAGTATCCAGAACCAGAGGCCGCTGAATCCAGAGAGGCTAGACCAGCAGAGCAGAGCTGACCCAGATCGCTGTGAGCAGAACCGGTGCCTGATTGACCCGCCGAGCAGACAGAACCGCAGCCGGACGTGTTGACCAGATCCATGACGAGGCCTAGTTCAAATTTATATTGTGAGTACCTAGCAGAACTGTGCAGAACCAATCTCTTAGTTAAAATAATCCAATCCAAACTATTTCAACCTAAGTAGAACAGCCTCCTAGAAATCGTGTCATCTGTCATTTAAAGCTGCACAACTGTCACCTGTCAATTTTGAAGCTGCAAGCTGTCACCTGTCATTTTGAGTTTTACTTTAAATCCGAAAAACTACCTTTATTTAATCGTCCGTATCTCTGGAACCGTTTGGGCTAGGAATCTAAGCTTTCCAACTAGCCTAGAACCGACTTGCTACTCCTTATACTTTTGCCGCAATCACGATTCACGCACTCGCGAATTTACCGCGATTTGCGATTTTGGCTCAATTTCTCCACTTGTCAAAATAGCAGCTCCATTCTTTCCTTTGTTAAAATCCGTTTGCAACCTGGTAATAACTCATAGAGCATTGCTAAAGTGAGCCTGAACTAATACCAACACGCATCTCCCACTCACCCTGAATCTCTAGAGGGAATTAAAATCAGTTGGCACATTTTCCCATCCATTGCCATCACATTTAAAAAGCATTTTTGGCCTGTGTTTCAAACTCCTACCTGTTTCCTCTAAGCTTGCTGGGGGGGGAACTGAATTTCGTATTGTATTTGATTGCATTCCTGAGAACTGTGTGCTCCTCTTTCCATCTCCTTCCATTTCTTACATTGCATAGGGGAGGGGGGTGAATTGCCAGAGAAAAAGTGATTATCTTATCTTTTGCTAAAATCATATCAAGTATTTCTGTACTGCATTTTATTCCTCATTGCTTTTCCCTTGAAATCATAAAAGTATTTTTGCTACTTTATCCATCCAATACTAACTCCTCATTGATTGTAAAGAAGTGTGCTAGTGCCAGATTACCCATTGTTGATCAACATCATATGTCTAAGTGTACTATCAGATATTAATTTATTATAAAGTGTGATATATATATATTGTTTAAATTCTCAAATAAACCTTTTAATTTGCAAAACAAACCTACTTCTTGGCTCAGTGGGGTCAGGGGGATTCTAAGAGGGGGGGTGTTATACAAGGGTGGTCATCCAAAGTACTGAACTAGACATGAAAATACATTAATAAGGGTTTTCCTCAGCATCCCAGACTAGGCATTGACTTGGCTGTAGTGTTGATTGAATATCGCTTACAAAAGTGGGGGCTCGAGCCGGGATATTCTGGGTTAGATTTACCACTTGTGCAGATTAATACAGTGTGCCAACTGTCCAGATACACATATCTGGTTAGATCACCACGCTGTTTTACACTGTGAAAGCATCCCTCAAAGGAACGCTCTAAGGAAACGGTCTGTTTTGCAAAATAAAATACAAACTTCTGTAAGTCAGGAAGGAACTCAAATTCCAGAACGACGACCTTGGTAGATAGGAAAATAGCCAGAGAGCACTTCTTACATAAGCTATTTGTGAGAGGTGAGTGGACTCATCAGGACCAAACGGTCTGGTTGCAGGCAATCGCGCAACAGGTCACTGAAACAGGGTCAGATATATGGGGAGATCAGGGTCCCCTACATGTGGCCCTAAGTGAACTATATATGGCCTCTGAAGCCAAAGATGAACATAATAAGATTGCCAGGATAGCGGCATATTTGTATCTATATATGGGAGCAATGCAGGACAAATGTGCTGAAGGCCAAGATCTGGAAAATAGGCAACAAATGGCGTTAGATAAGGCCCAATCTGATCTGGACTCTTTCGAGCAGAGGCTGCTCAGGAGCCAGGAGTCAGAAAAGGACAGCAGACAGTACATCACTAAAATAAAGGAGGATATGGATGTGCTGCAACAGGAAAAGGCGGACCAGGATACCAGATTTCTGGCCTTGCAGAAGGAGTACCAGGAAGGTTTGGACTCCCTACTGCAGAGCCAGAAAAAGCTGGAGCAACAATTAGATTTCAATAGGGCATGTGCCGAGCAGGTAGTCACCTTGCAAAGCCATCTAGATAGAGAGAAGGCAGAGAGCAATAAACTGATTTTGAAAGACCTGGATACCCAGGCAGAGTTTGACCAGGAGTACCAGAAAGCTGGTGCCTTCCAAAGGCAAAGGGACGACCTGGCGGCACAGATGCAGGCTCTTAGTCAGGAAAGGGATACCTTAGGCCAGGAAGTCTGCCACTTAAAAAGGAAAATGGAAGAAAATCACCTGGCCCTCCAGGGACTGGGTGACCTCCAAAAAGAACACCAGAGCTTGTTAGAGCACACCAGGAGGGTGGAGGATGCTCTGGCAAGAAAGGAGCAGGCCAATAGGGACACAGCTCAGGAGGTAACCCTCCTGCAGCAGACTGGTCCAGTACTCCAGGACCAATCAGGAGGCACAGAGAGAGAATGAGGCTCTCTGCCAGCACAATGATAGACTCCAGCAACAGGTAGCCATGCAGGAGAGATTGATAGAGTCGAGTAAGGCCTTGGTTGAGGAGTTGAAAGCCCAGGCTCTTGCATTGCAAAAGGGAGCAGGGGCAGAAAGAGATGAGGTTCGCTGGGAAAGAGAAACTCCTGAGCATAACCCCAGGAGCTCTAGTACCAGAGGCCTTCATCTCTCCAAGTCCCTGGACCCTGCCACCCCCATGTCCCCTCGCACACATGAGCCCAGGGCCACGGGGATGGCAGATTACTATCCAGCTAGAAGTATGGGGCTCATAGGCCAGTACCTCCCAGGAATGGATGGGCGGGCATCCGGGTATGGGCACCCAAGCACAGTGCAATTTAGTGGGGAACCCCAGGAGAGTAGGCCCATTAAGGGCATCCTGAAAACCTCGGCCCAGTTAGGTCAGTGTGGGGGTACCCATCAAATCCTGGCAGCAAGGAGGGGTCTGAAGACTCCTCTGAGCATTACAGGAAACAGGAAACCAGGTCCCCACATTCTGCCAGCCATTCCCAGGCTCGCAGAATCCGGGAAAACCTGGAAGATCAGACGGGCACCTCTGGGAGCAGTGCTTCTGAGTCAGAGGATGAATGGACCAGGGTTACCCGAACCAAAAAGGCCAATAAGGCAAAAAGGGCCTTGCTTAAGGACCCATTGAAACAAATAAAGGCAATAAGGAGTGTCATCACGCCTTATCATAAGAACGCCAAGTATTCTGTTTGGGAACACTTGGAGCTCTATGAGCAAATGATGGAGACTTTCCATTTGAAGGACAGCAGTAGCTGCATCCAGTACGTCAAATGGACCTTCTCACCAGAATACTCCAGTTTCTTTGCGGGGCTGGAGGATCAAAACCATTCAAGGTGGTCCACATACAAGGCGGCCATCTTGAAACATTTTTCTGTGCACAGAAATCCTCAAGAGGCTCACAAGGCAGCCTACAATTTGCAATGTGGGAAGGATCAGGCCCCACAAGAGTTTGTGCAAGAATTAAAGCGTGCTTTTGCGCAGACCACCAGAAGGGTGCGCACGGATAGCAGAGAATTTATCAATACGTTTTTCCATGCCTTACCCAAATACATAATGACCCAGCTCGTGAGAGATTTTCATGAGAGAAGATCTTTAGACTGGGTCATTGAACAGGCTACCCGGATCTATGAGGTGCAGAAGCCCATCGAAAATAAAAATAATGCGCCGAAAAACCCAAAAAACCAACAGCACCCCCGCTGCTGCCAAGGTGGCAGAGGTAAAGGTTGCCCCCGTTTTAGAATTGGAGATGGGGGGGCCTAAAAACCGGCCTGCACCAAATAATTCACAGCCCAGAAGGCCCTCGGGCCAGTCACAGACAGGGAGTCAAGGAGGTAGTCCCACAAATGTGGTCCCCGCCCCCCTGACTATGTAAGTCCCCGCTACAAGGGAAACCTACCAATCGTGGGTTATGTGTGGACTCCTCCAGCCCAAGGGGGGGATCCAGCCAAGCACCTGACCCGGGGAACTTCCCTCCTAACTTCCCCCAGGAGGGCAGAAATTCACCAAATCCTGGGCAGAACTTTTTCCCCAGGTATCCACCCAATTTCCAGCCCCAAAATCATCCATCCTTCTTTCCCCAATTCCCTGAGCCCAGACAACCTAATACGGGAGAGGGGAGGCCAAGGATGGAGGGGTACCAAAATCTTCCCAACCAGGAGTACTACCAGAGAAGGGATAGCTACCCTTCCCGGGATCAGCCCAGGGGAGAAAATGGAGCCCCATATCAGCCTGAGCGGGTTTCACAACTTGAGCGCCAGGTCCAAAATATGACACGGGATCTGGGTCACATACTGAGGGCTCAACAGAAACCTCAGATGAGCATGCCACCGCAGAATGCCCCAAACTCTGGACCTGGTGCTCCAGAACAATGACGGGGGCAGCACCCCGGTAACCCACCGGTTCCCAGGGAGGAGGCACAAGGGGAAGGGGGGTGTAAAGCCTCGGTGGAAGCGTCCTTCCCAACTTGTAAACAGCCCCTGGAAAACCAGGAAACGGAAACAAAATCTTCTGCCCCTGAAAGCCTGCCTCCCAAGGAGCAGAAGGGGGGGTAGGAGAAACAAAGGACCCAAACAGACCCACTTTGTGGAGGAGGTACAGATCTTCCAATTTGAGGGAGAGGGACCCTCAGAGGATCCTGGGAAAAGGATCTTCTCCTTCAGAGATGGGGGAACTCCTCCCAAGGAAAAATGGGTCCCCAGGGATGCCAATTCAGACTGGGGAGATGTGGAGACAGAGCTACCGCCGCCCATCATCTCATCCCAGAACCGACAATACCAAAATCCCAAGGGTCAAACCCATCCTGATGACTGCCTCCAAAAAGGGCGGGGCAGCCCAGAACCGGAACCAGGGGAACCCACAATGGCTGATCTCCAGTAGCCAACTTTTTCTTTCAGATTCCCAAGACTCTCCACAGAATTCTGCCCAAATCTCTTCTCTCGCCATGTCCAAAACCAGAAAGTTATCCCACCAGTTGTCCAAAAATGTGCATTATCTGTGCCCCCTTGAGGAGAAGGAGGGAAGATACTATGCCCCGGTACAAGTACAGGGGCAGGGTACAATTTTGGCACTGGTGGACACTGGATCCCAAGCTACCCTTCTGTCCAAAAGGGCCTTTGAGGAACTAAATGCAGGAAGGGGGGAGAATTACCGAATTCCTCTCACCTCTCTTCCTGGACAACTGCAGAACTTTGACGGGAAGGAAATTCCCGTTGAGGGGACTGCAGACTTGGACATTAAAATTGGGCGACACAAGGTGAAACACCCGGTCATAGTAGTGACTCCAGAGGGCACCCCTTGTTTACGAGGGAATGACCTCCTGAGAAGGTTGTCACCCCTAATAGATTGTGTAAACAAGGCCCTCTGGACCCAGACTAGCCGACCAATAAAATTAAAACAGAGTGTCAACCATGTTAGTTTAAACGGCACCTGCCACATGGTTGAACAAAAATCTGACCAAGTAGAATTTCACTTCCAGAACAACCAGATTCCAGACGTGACAGCAATAGCAGTATTTCTGAAAATCAACCTTCCTTCCAGTTTAAGGTGGTATTCCACACTGGAAGGAAACACTCTGAAATTCAAACCACAATCAGACACTCCCACTCCTACAGTCCAGAAAAATGTGAAATCAGCTCAGAGCCTGGCTGATATTCAGCAAATTGGAGAGCAGTTGTTCATCCCTGTTCAGTAAAATGATGGGAAGGACTCTGTTCTCGCTCGAGTGTGTGTGAACAACGGTAAGAGCTTCATCAGCGAAGCCATGTTCCGCCAACTCCCTAAAGATCCAGCCATTCCCACATTCAAACTGCTAGACAAATGGGAAATGGACCTGGAAGCACCTAATTCCAAACATCTCCTGCCAAGCAGGTGTATGCTCAAAATCTCCATTGGCAACAAGAGCATAGTCCATAATTGTTGGGTCGTGCGAGACGTCACTGCCACCTTTTACTTAGGCAGTGACATTCTCAATCGCTTTGCCATTAGTTTGGACCTAATAAACTTCAAAGCTTGGTCCCGATTAGCGGATAATCCCATGGGCTTTGATGATTCAGAAAAAGCATTTAGGTTAGCTCAATTGCTACCTTATGCAGTTGAAATTCAGATCAAAGAGGAAGTCACCATCGCAGAAAGGACCCGACAATCCTCCCTGGAAGTGAAAGTTAAAAGAGGACAAAAATTGAAAAACCCTGATGCTTATATCCATCTAAATGCTTCTCTCCAACAGCAAGGGTTAGGGGTAAACCCAACACCATTAGTCAACATAGAACATGACGCCATTCCAATAGAGGTGGATAACAGCGACTTAAAGAGTATTTCTCTAGCCGCAGGCACCATTATTGGAATGGCGGTTGATGACCGACATTTCTCCATTGATTTAGGAAATGAACTGTTAGGACCGATCCCCAAGGACTGTTTTGACAGTGACAGTGAGGACAATACAACACCAGACAGGATTTTCACCCGGCATGGGGGGAACTTCCTGGTGTACACTTCTTGCTCTTATGGTAAGGAAGATGTGACTTGTGACTTCAGGAGGGATGAGGTGATTTTCCAGGTCCATGAGGGCTGCCTTTCCCACCTGAAGCCTCCAGTCCAAATCAGCACTCTGACCAGGGACTTCTCCACCCAGCTGGAGGAGGCCGCTGAGATAGCCAAACCAGAAGTCTTTCCAGGCTTCAGGCAGATGGTGGAAGAGAGAATCAACCTAGCTGATGCCTGTGTGACTCTGGAACAGAAGCAAAAGTTGAAACAAGTTTTCTTGGATTTCCAAGATCTCTTTGCGGTAGACTCATATGACTGTGGTCGCACCGACATCCACACCACAACAATTCCCACGGACCCTGGAATGACTCCAGTGTTTGTGAAGCAATATCGCTTGCCTCTCGCATCCATGGAGTCCCTTACTGAAATAATTAAGAACCTTGAGTCCCGGGGAATAATCCGTCCAGTCCACAGCACTTTCAATAATCCGGTGCTGGGAATATTGAAGCCAAACGGCCAGTGGAGACTCTGCGCTGACCTTAGGGAGCTCAACAAACGGGTCCATACTTCCCGATGGCCTCTGCCCTACATTGACCAAGGGCTGGCCCAGATTCAGGAGTCACAGGTATTCACAGCAATAGACCTGACCAATGGATACTGGACCGTGCCTGTCAGTAGGGAGGACCAATACAAACTGGCTTTTACCTTTGTGGGCCAGCAGTACACATGGACCCGGACTCCCTTCCGATACCTCAACTCCGGCAATTAATTCAACATTTTCCTACATAAGGCCATGCCCGACCTGGGTGCGAGGGGTAACCTGGCTTATGTAGATGATGTCCTCATCAAAAGTTCATCTGTGGAGGAACACATAGCGGAGATCCATTATGTTCTGAAACAGTTGAGGGCCGCCGGAGCAAAACTTTCCTTTCAGAAAGCACAGTGGTGTAGAACCCGTGTTAATTTCTTGGGGCATGAGATTACTCCTCAGGGCCTCTGTCCCCAAGAAAAGAAAGTGGAAGCGCTTCAAATGCTGAAAGACCCCACAACTCTGCAGGAACTAAGGAGCCTCCTGGGACTGACTAATTACAGCAGAAAGTTCATTGAAGGCTACGCAGAGATCACTAGACCCCTGATTCATCTCTTGAAGGGGGGGGGTCAAGTGGGAATGGGGTCCAGAACAATACGAGGCGGTAAGACAACTCAAAAGAAGCCTCTCACAAGCGCCTTGCCTAGCTTACCCTGTCAGAAACAAGGAGTTCTTCCTGGAGACGGGGTTCTCTAATACGTGCTTGACGGCAGTATTATACCAAAAGCATGACAAGGTCAATAAAGTAATCTCCTATGCGAGCAAAACTTTATCCTCTGTGGAGGAAAAATTCAACGATTGTGAGAAGGCACTCCTGGCAACGGTGTGGGCATTGAAGAATTACCACCCGTTTATCCAGGGGGAACACATCATAGTGGAGACTCCACACCAGCCTCTGAAATATCTCCAAAGTGACAGAATCCGGGCCGGAAATGTGAGTAATTCCCGAATTACTTCCTGGATTCTGTCAATGCAAGGCTTTCTTGTGGAGGTCAGATATGGCCAAAACAAGAAGAGTCCCCTCGCGCAAGGTCTGGCTGACTTGCATGATTGTGCCAGAGAAAACTGTCTCGAGGACGAAAGTCTAAAAACCAAGGACAACATGGAGGCATACCTTAATTCCCCACACAAAGTCTTTGAAGAAGACAAGTGTGAGGGAATGCCCACTGTCTATGTGGATGGATGCTCTTACCATGTTGACACAACGGGGTGAAAGAACTGGTGGCCGGCGTAGGGAATGCATGGGTGAAGGAGTTTCTGGAACTCTCCGCTGGATACAAAATTGGTCCCCGAAGTAGTCAGGTGGCAGAATTGATGGCTGTGCATCAGGCCATCCTCACTGCTGTCCAACATCAACTCCACGAACTGGTCATAATCACAGATTCGGATTATGTACGGAACGGGTTCGTGGAGCACCTGGTTAATTGGAAAACCAGAGGCATGTTATGTGCTAATAACAAACCCCTGAAACATGGAAAGTTAATTCAAAACATTGATGATCTGGTCACCTCGAATGGGATGACCATCTATTGGAAAAAGATCAAGGGTCATTCCAAAGTAGAGGGACCAGACAAAACTGGAAATGACTTAGCTGATCAGCTGGCCAAAACCGGGGCCATCCAAGGGGATCTAATTGAGATTGAGTCCCTGTTGGGGGAAATCCAGGTCACTGCTATCACTAGGTCCCAGACAAATGCTCACAAAGATCTTTCAATTGCACAATGGAGTAAGGAGACCCCTGATGCTGATTTAATTACAGCTCAGAAGGGGGATCCAATAATTGGTAAGTTTTACCAACACATTGAGGACCCTGAGAACTTTCCCTTGACGGATACCGATTACATTGGGAAAGAGGACCTTAGAGTGTTGATGAAATGTCCAAAAATGTTCCAAATCCAAGACAGTTTGCTGGTAAGGAAATCCAAAGCTGGCCACGATCAGTGGGTGGTTCCTACCTCATTCCGAAGCCTGATGTTAAGTCACGCCCATGATGCGGCCACCGCCGGTCATAGGGGCTTTCACACAACACTGGAAATCTTAAGAGAGGTTGCATACTGGCCACACATGGGGCAGGACCTCGACCAATACTTGAAGGGGTGTCTTGTGTGTGCACAATTTCAGCCATCATCCCTCACACACTGTGCGCCTCTCCAAAAGAGGGGGATGACACTGCCATGGTCAGATTTGCAAATCGACTTTGTAGGCCCTGTGATTCGCTCGGCTATAGGAAACAAGTACATGTTGACCGTTACATGCTTGTTTACCAAGTGGGTGGAATGTCTCCCGGCCCCAAATTGCAAGGCAGAAACAGCAGCTGCCCTGATGATTAACCACATCTTTTCCCGTTTTGGTCTACCTCAAAGGATTGAGTCAGACAGAGGTAGCCACTTCACCAGTGAAGTAATGACAAAGATGTGGGAGATGCTGGGGGTTAAAAGGAAGCTACACATTGCTTACAGGCCAGCTTCCTCTGGAGCAGTAGAGAGATACAACCGAACCATTGTGAGCATATTAAAAAAGTTTGTGGCAGATTCTGGGCCAAGTTGGGATATCCGATTACCTCTGGTCCTAATGGCCATCAGATCTACCCCTTCATCTGCAATCAAAATGTCACCATTTGAGTTGATGACGGGACGCAAGATGGTGCTTCCCCAGCATTTGCTCTACAGGACCCAAGAGCAGACACTGATAAATGCCTCCACAACTCATGAGTATGTGGAGAATTTAAGGAAACACCTTCAACATGCTTTTGCCTATGCTCAGCGGAATCTAGAAAGATCCGCCGAGAGCATGAAGACCCACTATGATTTAAAAACTACCCGAAAGGAGTATAAGGTGGGTGATCTATCTATACAATTTCCAAAGGAACCAGGCCAAACAGCGAAAATTCTTGCCTACATGGAAGGGACCGTTTGAAATTATAGACAAAATCTCCCCTGTGGCCTACAAGATCCGCATCCCCAAAGGCGGTTTGGCAGAGGGGGAAGACAAGTGGGTACATATAAATCAGCTAAAGTGTTGCCATCCCAGGCACACTCTGCAACAACTGGAGGAATCCACTGGAATCCCAGAGGGGGCCGCTCCAGAGTAATTCAGTTCCAACCCTAAAATATTCCACATATAGCATATAAAATTCAGTGATCCTTCTATATATATATATGTTCTTGTCTCCTAATTTAAAAAAGAAAATGTATATGTTCATATCTTCTGATTCATAAAATGTATATGTACGCCACACCATTAATAGTGGTGAAGAAATGTCTACGAATAGGTATTGCCGCTTTGCTTTATCATCCTAGGAGAGATGAAACCATGGAGACTGACCAAGGAGGACGACCGGGGACCGGGAGCAGAGACCCGAGGGGCCCGGGGTACCGCCCAATCCTCTCATCAGGACCAGCAAGGAGAACTGATTGATCGACTGGAGGGAGGAAAAGATGCTGAACTGTGCCATCCATGGAATTGGAAGAAGAGGAGGTGAACATCCCAGATCTTGCGAGTTCCATCAGCGAAAGGACAGAATGGCCATCGCAAGAGGGGGGCTTGTGGGATGTTTTTACCCATGCATACAAGCCCTACCATAAAACTGTGCAGTACTGGCATGGAAAAAATCATGATGGCCAGAACTCCTCAGAGAGTGCACAGAGAAAACATGAAGAACAGGCTGCCACCCATTTTTGCCTATTTTGTGAGCACAGGAGGGCACTGCCTAAAACCACAATTGGGCTACACACACAGTAGCCTGAAACCATTGGGAATGGCAATGCTGATTGCCAAAAAAGCAACTCAGAACTGTGGGGAATTCAATTTCTTAATCCCAAAAATGGTTGCATTACCAGTACTCACCACTATCAGAAAGCCGGCGTTTTAAAACCACCAGACTTTTGTGTAAAACTGAACAAATGAAACAAAACCAGACCAAGGAAAGACTTGCTAGGAGGTGGATACAATGTAAAACTATATTCTGAAATGACTTGAAGGAAGTAATTATTTAATGTATAGGTAAAAATTGTCAGTTTGATTGAATGTAGAAAACTGGGAACAAAAAGTGACATTTAGCTGAAACCTGGCTTAATGAAACTGAATTCTGCCTGACAACTACCCCCGACAGGAGTTGAAACTGGATGCTCAGCCACTCTGCCCCTGGCCAAAAGGAGTTAACACCTCTCTGATTAGATTAGGGGTGGAGCAGCTGGGGACTACAGGGAGTTGAACAAAGGCCTGTCCTGGACTCAGGCAAATGTTATATTGGGGGCGTCGTAAAATAGCTTCCTCTTGGGAGAAACTGGGGGGCAGCTGTGCCTCTGTGAACAAGCTGGCTTGGGGGAAGTGGATAAACCAGTTATTCCACCCTGTGATGTGGGAAGCCACACCCCTTTTTGACCAGGGCATAATTTTAAAAAGATAGATAACTCATAGTGCAGACTTGTCAGAATTATATAAGTAATATCATTACTTTTGTGATTTTTCTGTGAACATTTTGAGAGGCGTTAGGACCCTGTGGTGTATTCTGGGGGGTTGCTAGCGGAAAATAGGGTCTCACTCCAAGTGTCTGCATGTTAAAAATCTGACACTTCATCAATTAGTGTCCATACTCCTTGCGCACATGTGTGTAATTTTGGGTAAATGTCCGATATTGCAAAACCAGTTAAAAAGCGCAAAATGTTGTCATTTTTTAATGCAAACCCCCAGGAAGATCAGAGGCGGACAAGCATGGACCATAAGGAATATATAATGTGCACATGTAATTTCAACAAATTGTATATCTGGGAAAGATGTATTTGAATCAAATATAGATTTGTGGGCAAACTGACCAGGGGAGGATCCTCTGACCCATAAACAGACCTCATCATGATGACAATCCATTTCCTTCCCCCAATCATGCGAGAGGGGAGAATTGGGCCAATGACAAGTAGAGAGGGGCAGGCTTAGCTAGGCCCAGGCACACACCCATTTTCAAAACCCATAAAAAGAGACTGCTGGGACAGGTAGAGACATTCAATTCCATTTGCTGCGGAGCATGCTGACCGACGACTTCACATCCAGAGATCCAACACTTAGACTTCCAAGCTAAACAGAGACTACAGAACTTTGAACCAAGAAGGCCCACTGCAAGCAAAAGTATTTGTCAGCAGGCCTCAAAATCATTTGCAAACTATTCCACAGCCGGGTGAGCTGTCTGAATTCTTTTGCCAAGAACTCTTGCTAGTACCCAGAAAGCAGTGTTACATCCAGAATCCACTTGATCCGGACCGGAAAGCAAAGCAGTATCCAGAACCAGAGGCCGCTGAATCCAGAGAGGCTAGACCAGCAGAGCAGAGCTGACCCAGATCGCTCTGAGCAAAACCGGTGCCTGATTGACCCGCCGAGCAGACAGAACCGCAGAACCAATCTCTTAGTTAAAATAATCCAATCCAAACTATTTCAACCTAAGTAGAACAGCCTCCTAGAAATCGTGTCATCTGTCATTTGTAAAGCTGCACAACTGTCACCTGTCAATTCTGAAGCTGCAAGCTGTCACCTGTCATTTTGAGTTTTACTTTAAGTCCGAAAAACTACCTTTATTTAATCGTCCGTATCTCTGGAACCGTTTGGGCTAGGAACGAGATTATACTTTTGCCGCAATCACGATTCACGCACTCGCGAATTTACCGCGATTTGCGATTTTGGCTCAATTTCTCCACTTGTCAAAATAGCAGCTCCATTCTTTCCTTTGTTAAAATCCGTTTGCAACCTGGTAATAACTCATAGAGCATTGCTAAAGTGAGCCTGAACTAATACCAACACGCATCTCCCACTCACCCTGAATCTCTAGAGGGAATTAAAATCAGTTGGCACATTTTCCCATCCATTACCATCACATTTAAAAAGCATTTTTGGCCTGTGTTTCAAACTCCTACCTGTTTCCTCTAAGCTTGCTGGGGGGGAACTGAATTTCGTATTGTATTTGATTGCATTCCTGAGAACTGTGTGCTCCTCTTTCCATCTCCTTCCATTTCTTACATTGCATAGGGGAGGGTGGTGAATTGCCAGAGAAAAAGTGATTATCTTATCTTTTGCTAAAATCATATCAAGTATTTCTGTACTGCATTTTATTCCTCATTACTTTTCCCTTGAAATCATAAAAGTATTTTTGCTACTTTATCCATCCTATACTAACTCCTCATTGATTGTAAAGAAGTGTGCTAGTGCCAGATTACCCATTGTTGATCAACACCATATGTCTAAGTGTACTATCAGATATTAATTTATTATAAAGTGTGATATATATATATTGTTTAAATTCTCAAATAAACCTTTTAATTTGCAAAACAAACCTACTTCTTGGCTCAGTGGGGTCAGGGGGATTCTAAGAGGGGGGTGTTATATAACGGTGGTCATCCAGAGTACTGAACTAGACATAAAAATAGATTAATAAGGGTTTTCCTCAGCATCCCAGACTAGGCATTGACTTGGCTGTAGTGTTGATTGAATATCGCTTACAATGTGCTACAGTTCAGATAGATGCTCTTAAGGTAACACAGAATGACCTGATGAGTTTTGTCACAGATATGGCATAAAAAGGTATATCAGTGAACTCCTGTAGGACCTATATTGCTGCAATAGGAACTTACTTAAGTAAGGATACAAAGACATTCTCTATAGTGGACCCTCTCATCAAGTGCCACGTCAGGAGTCTGATGAAGCAATACCCACTGGAGAGGGTATTACATCACCTTCATGCTCATACATAGATCTCCAGGCTACAATGCTAAATTTGGAGTTGAACTTGCTGTCTTCATCTCCAGCTCTCTCTCTGGACACCACAATCTAGTATACTAGGTGATTTAAACATATGGCTAGAGTTACCCTCAAATAGGCTCTCTGAAACCCTAATCCTAATCCTCAAAGGGTTAGACCTCCATATGCTCAGCTATAATGCAACTCGTACAGTCAGGCACACAATAGATGGTATTATCTGCCCTCAGAATCTCTTAAGGGCCATGCCTTCTTCAGAGATGCCACAAGCAGAGCATTCAGCACTATTATTAACTGAGTTTCCACCAATAAGTACTCAGCAATCCATTCCAGGGGCAAAAGCCCATAATAGAAACGTTAAAGGAATTCATCTTGAAAACAAATGTATACCTTTACTGAAGAATAACATACCCTCTCTGCTTTCTCAAACCCATTAACAGCAGCAAAAGCATTTAATAACTGGCTGCCTGAAGCACTTGACGCCACAATCCCCTTGAAACAAGGCATAAACTCAAGACCACCAAGAAAGCCCATATGGTTCTCGGACCACCTCAAAAACTAAAAGAAGACAAACACCTCACTGATCCACACTTGGAGACAGAATCACTGACTGAGTGACAAATCATCCTACCTTAGAATTAGACACAGCTGCCACTCTGAGATAAAGAAAGCTGAATCAAAATACTACTAACATAGGTGGCCTCATTACGACCCTGGCGCTAAGGGATTACCGGTGCTTTTTGCAGGCATTAAAAACCAACCCGCAAAGGGACCTTGGTGCTAAGTACGGTGCCACAATTTGCGGCACCATACTTAGCGCCTTCCCCATTCCCATTGAGCCCTATGGGGCAAAAATGGGAATGGGGAAGGGCCATGGCGGCATGGGGAATTACCGCCCCGCCAACATCGGAATGGGGCAGTAATTCCCCATTCCGCCATGGCGGAGTCGGTAAGTTACCGGCATGGACCATGGTCCAACGCCAGGGTCGTAATGAGGCCCCGGGTCTCTAATGCCAAAAACCCTCAAAGGGAGGTCTTCAAAATTATTTCAGAATTCTAATTTCCTACTGTCCAATCAACTGTTATAACCCACGCCCAAGAACTCTGTAATTCACTCTCAGCTCACTTTTACTACAAAGTCCTCTTGCTAGACTCCAAAATCCAAGCAAAAATCTGCACCGCAGGCCACACTATTTCCCCCAACTTTACCCTCTTTTCACCCTATCCTTCCTTCTCACTCCTCTCAACAACAGAATTTGAGTCTCTCATCACTAAGAGCTCCACGTCAGCTACAGCATCGATCCCTGCCCACCTGCTGTGCTCAAAGCATTTGTCACTGCTCTTAAACTGACAGAAGCCACTAGAAGTCTTATAAACCACTCCTTTATGACAGAATTAGTTTCCCCAGTTTACATTTGTGTAAATAAACAGGGCTGAATCTGGACAGTACCAATAACCTGAGCTATTTCCAACTGCAGCTATATAGCTAAACCGACAGATAAAACCGTTTACTACCAGCTCATTAAATTCATTGAAGACCAAAATGTTCTGGACCCTGTACAGGCTGGTGTCAGACCTGGTCTCAGTATAGAATCAGTTTTTCTCTCTATCTGGGATGAGATGAAACTGAACAGAGACTGCAATGAGGTCTCAGCCTTCAAACCCCTGGACTTATCTGCAGCATTTCACCTGGTTAATCATAACATCATGCGGTATCCCAAAGTGCCTCACTCTCACCCCTACTCTTCAATCCCTACCTCAGCAGAGTCCCCTGCTTCATAAGATCTCTTAATCTTTCCTGCTACAATTATGCAGACGATACAAATCTCATCCTTACAACACAGAGCAATTCTGCCCCCATGTTCAACTCAGAATGCATAAAAATAATAGACATCTGGATGTAATGCAACCATCTCTCACTGAATCCAGAAAGAACAGAAATGCATATAGCTGGGAAAACATCACTAAAACCCCTTCTCCTAAAATGAACAGAGCAAACCACTCCAGCCCTAACCAATTCCCAGGCGGTCAAAAATCTAACAGCGACTCTGGATGCCACCGTCTTGAACCTCAAATCACAACTGCAGCCCAACAACCATTCACTTACCATTTCTAGTTTTTCCACCAAAATGCACAGCTATTATTTCAATACTAATCTCTAGACTATGCTAATAGCAGTTACCTAGGCGCCCCAGCATACCTTATTGCCAGAATCCAGAGGGTCCATAATGCAGCTTGGCATACCTTACTGTGCCTGGGGTACAGAGATCACATCTCACTGGAACTACAGTCTCTACATTGACTACATGCAGGCAGCAGAATTGCTTTGAAAGTTCAGTGCTCGACTTTGAAATCAATTAAAGGGAAAGGGTCAGATTTATCCAAGCAAACCTCAACAGATACATTCCCAATCTAAACCTCTGATCAGCATTACTCGGGACTTTGAAAGTGCCCTCCTATTCTATGAAGAAATTGGGGGATCCTCCTTTTCAATACTAGCACCTCAACTCTGGAACAGTCTCCCCAAAGATATTAAAGCCATAGACCACTACCCCATTTTAAAAGAGCAATCAAATCATGGTTTGCCACATACTAATTGATCTTTACTAATTTTCTAGCCACCCCATCTCCTAGGTAGGGGGTCGAAGGGCCCACAGAAGTCTCAATTAGCAAATATAGCTTCACTTTGCCTTTAAAACACATACACTGTAACCTTTCCCCTCCACTATTTTTAGAAACATCTGTATTTTAGAAACTGGCGTAGATATTTTCTCAACCATTGGACAGTATTTTCTTTAAGAGTTTGTTGCACTATACTTTGTAAATTCATGTTGACACTCTTGGGTTCTACAATTTGTTGATTCTCATTTAAGTTCTGCTGATGTTATATCTGTCTTATCCTATTTCTGTTGTACTCCCTACTCAAATTATACCCGATTGTATGACTCACTGGGCCTCATTACGACTCAGGCGGTAAGGGGTTTACGGCGGCGTAAACAGCGCCGACCCTTACCGCCTGATTCCGAGGTCCCTTAGCACCATGGAGGTTTTAACACCTGCTTTTAGCAGGTGTTAAAATCCATGGCGCTAAGGGACCTTGATGTTAATTACGCCACCGTAATTTACGGTGGCATAATTAACGCCTTCCCCACTCCCATTATGCCCTATGGGGCAAAAATGGGAATGGGGAAGGGTAAATGGGGATTGGGGACTTACCGCCCCGCCAACCTAGGAATGGGGCGGTAAGTCCGCCAACCACCATGGCGTAAACGTAGTTTACGCCATGGTGGTAAAGGTACGACCCAGGCGGTAACTTACCGCCTGGGTCGTAATGAGGCCCACTGACCGATCACAATAAATCTAAATTGCACCTTTCTACTCAGAGATCAACAAATGTCCTATTTGGGTACCCCAAGGTCCCACACTCTCACCCCTACTCTTAAATCTCTACCATAGCGGATTCCCCCCTTCCTAAAATCTCTTAATCTGTCCGGCTACAACTAAGCAGATGATACACAACTCATCCTTACAACAGAGATCAATTCTGCCCACATGTTCGACATCTCAGAATGCATTAAAAAAACACATCTGGCTGGAACACAATCATCTCTCACTGAATCCAGAAAAAAAGAAATCCTTATAGCTGGGAAAGCATCACTAAAACCTCTTCTCCCAAAACGAACCAAACAAACCGTTCCAGCCCTAACCGATTCCCAGATGGTCAAAAATCTAGGATTGACCATGGACGCCAACCTCTCGTTTGAACCTCTATCTCATCCCAACCTTATGTATATGCAGCTTACTCTCCCCTCTCTAATGCAAATGTATTTCCTGACCCTAAAGTTCATTTTGTGTACTTTTTTTGATTAATAGAAAGGACTACAAAATTGACACCTATATGACAACCGACACCGCCCAGCGCTATTAATGAAAAATGTATTCCAATAAAACTAAGGTCCAGTTCTGTTAAATATCATACTTAAGAATACACATTTTCTTTCTCAGACCTGAGGTTTATGCCTCAAGGTGGGAATACCGTTTTATGTCTCCCTTTGCCATTGTATCAGCCGCATACCCTCAAACCGTAGCCAACTCTTGAGCACTGAGAAACTTCTGTCAGTTGTATTTGACCCAGTTAGCCTACAGGGACTCATAACAGGGTAGGGTTTTGACATTACTTTTCAGTATAAATAAACACAAAACTATCAGGAACCCTTGAGCACACCTCAAGGCCATCACGCATCCATAACTAGTCTTAATAAGTCTCTTCAACACTCTTAAGATATCATGAATGCATCCAACGAGGAGGTTGGACGTAAGGTTGTTTCTCTCTCTTCCCCCTGTTTTTACCTTGCCTTTCCTTTCCTATAGCCACATATGCATTCCTGCTTACACATGCATTCTACCTCTTGTTATCCACCCTGATGTTTGTTTACCCAGGTGTGTTCCATTTTGTTCACCCATTACTCCCCCAACTTAACCCCTCTTTCACTTTCACTTTTTTCTCGCCTTCACACAAATTACAGTCTGTTTAATTACCTTGGCAAGGTCACAATTTGCTCCTCCAAAAGGAATCGGAAGATTAAGACGGCTTTGGTGGTGAATTGTGCATTATAAAAGCCAAATAACAATACATAACATTTGACAGTCACTGCTATTAGATGCCAATGTACTTGCACCATTTTGCAGCTGCTACCATCAATAGAGAGTTAACACCACTATGGTTTGTGCCTGGTAAGTGCAGAAATCAATATTATCTCTTGTTAGCCCATCCCTTCTCGACGCCAGACTAATCTTAAAGATGTTAGCTTGTGTTTTAAATTCATACTGGTTGTTATAACACATATGTAGCTGTGTGTCAATGGAGGGGTGAAGATTGGGGACTTGACTAGCATGGTCATCTAGCTAAATGTCACTGAGACACTTTTCTACAGTCCCTTTGTAGTTCTGCAAATATCCCAACATTCTGAAGAAATGGTTGTGGGGGCACAGTACTGATCCACTGCTGCTTCTTTACACTATGTATAATATGCAGAAAGAAAGCTGAGTAGTGCCCTTTAAGGGCAGATATGTTCTTGCTTTCAGCATACTTCATTCATTATGCTGGTACAGTAACTATAATTTAATTTCAGACTATAAAGTTAGGTTCATAAATACCAAAATGTAATGTAATAAGAACTGGTTTAGCCCCTAAGACATGACATGTGCTAATTTGAGATATCTTCAATCTTGCCACTGGGTTAGTCAAGTGATAATCACCTGCAGTTAGATGCAGGCACGCAGCTTGTTGTTATGCATGAGAAGCATATAGGCAAGAGGCCACATACCTTTAACAAAAAAGCATCACTCATAATTCAACCACCTAATAGAATGCATTAGGCAAGAGAAAGCATGCTTTAAACTAAATAGCCACCATTCCCAGCACAGTTTCAAATAATATATTGTCAGAGATTGTGTTTAACAGAAGAGACATCAACTCATTTTTAATGTAGTTATAGAAAGTCAGTTTAACAGATAAGCTATTGTGATGCTGGAAATGCATCTGAGGGACAGGGCCTCTGAATCCTTGTCCTTTTTCTGTTTTTATCGTGTGTTCTGTCGTGTTTTCTGCCCAGGAGTCCATGTGGGACTCCTGGCGGTGCAGCTCTCTCTTTTGGTTTGGTGAACAGACCCATGGGATACCCTTATGGCACCCATGGGTAGGGGTACAACCCTGTGCCCCTAGTGTATGTTTTTGGGCACCTGTGGGTGGCCCCCAGAGCAGGGTATGGGCTGGTGGCAGCTCCGTGCTGAATTCGACAGGTGCTCCGGGTGTCCTCCATTTTGGGATACCCAGGCCCTGCCATTGGAATCAGTTGATTCCTGATAGGAAACAAGATGGCCCCTGTGGACTCTTGCTTTCTATTGCCTGTTATCTTGTTTTTCCCAAAGTCCTGGGAAGCCCTGTCTCTGTCCCTTCCCCCTGACCGGCTGTTGGGTGGAAGTTCCATATATGGTGTTGTTGTGAAGGCCCAGCTAGACTGACTGGAGCCTTCCCATTCACTGTATGTTGTGGGTACCTCCTGTGGGTGGGACCTGGGTGAATGGAGTGGGTGACCAATATACACTCCTTGTTGTGGTTGTCTGGTTTCTGGCATGTGAGACAAAGACTGAGACAGCCCTGCCCGAAACTGGCCTGAATGCAGTGTGTAGTGTTGAATGGCTGGGTACTTGTCCCAATCCACATTCCTTGTTGTGAGTGTCTGAAAGGGAGGAGTGTGGCCTGAATGCACTGTGTGCCTGATTGGCTGACTGACTGCATGAATGCCCTTCTGTGTGATTGGCTGCTGTGTGTGTGCCAGCAGTGTGGATGAGAGACAGAATAGTATATCTGAGGACCTCTCACCACTGGATTTTGTTCAGGAACCTTCAGGAACGTTCAGACACGTTCAGAAGCGTTCAGAAGCGTCCAGAAGCTGAGTCTCCACTCAAGAGTAACTGGAACTGCTGATCCTCGACGTCCAGCTGGAAGAAGAAGACTTGCTGTGGCATTTGCTTCGACAGATCCGAAGGCTGCCGTGTTCGTCGAGGACTGATCCGAGAGAGGACCTGGTAAGGCGCCCTCTTCCCGTGCTCCGAGGGACCATCGAGCACCGCTACATCTTCGCCGAAGCGCCCTGGAAGTCAGACCCCCGAAAGGCTGCCGACCCGAGACGGGACCGCCGAGGAGATCGAAGTGAAGCACCCGGACCTCGACGCTGTCGAAGTCCATTGCCGTCGACCAGGGTTCGCAGGTTTGTGTAACCGCTGGAGGCCCGTCGAAGTTGTGTTGCCCAGCCGTGGGAACCACTTGACGCCGTGCCACCGACGACCGGAGCCGTCCGCTCCTTTGCCTAAGAACATTCGAATCGAAGGACTCCCTCGACCGCATCGTCGACCGCTTATCCTGCCGGAGAAGTCGAGGACGACCAACGCGCCGAGGAGAAACCTGCCGGTGGGTTTCCCGCCACCCAACGACCTCAAAGACTCGGACGACCCGACGCCCTTGCTGGGCTTCCGTCTCTACAATCTTTGCGGTCCAGAACTATTGTCATCGAGGTGCCCCGCACACCTCCGCCTTGCAGGACGCCGACGCCCCGACACCGACGAGCACCGCTCGGACGAAGCTGCCGCCTCTTCGACATCGTTCTACCTCGTTTGTCGACGGACGTTCGACGCCCCGTGCCTCCCGCTTGAAAGGGAAGGCATTCAAGAAGGGCCGTCGATTCCCCGTCGCTGAACCCCGAGGTCTTCGACGTTTCTCGACGCCTGTCGACGATCCGTGACTCCCGCTTGAAAGGGGGTCGCTCAAGAAGGATCCGTCGACGCCTCTTCGAAGGTCTCGACTCCACCAGGTACATTGGGGGGGTAAAAACATTGGAGGAGAGAATAAGACTATTGAACAATATATGGACTGGGCTTGTGTTATATCTCTTTATTTTACAGGTTGCCCAGGTTTGGGGATCGCCACACAGAACTGTGTCCAGTAGCAAGGGCCAGTCTTCTGCCTATTGTTTCAACCCTCTAGTATCTCTCCTCTCTCTATTGCTGGTTTCCTTCTTATTGATCTGCGTGCCATTGCTACAGTATTGTGAATGCACTGTTATGAGGTCTAATATTAGTGGTACCACTTTAGAATTGTAGATATTTATCATTATTGGTTTTCCTGAGCACAAAGTGCGTTGTTGTGATAAGTGTACATAACCCTTGAATATTAATTATATAAAGACTGTGTTTTCAGTAATACAGTGTGTGGACATTCCTTTGTGGGGGCTTGGGGATACACTGTACTTAAGAACCAGCCTGCATCACCTCCTGAGAATCTAGGCCTTGATTGCTCGTCCATTGCTACCACAATCGAGAATCTTGGCTGGGGTCCTCTGTGCCTCTCCTCTACCATATAGAGAGCGGAAGTACAGACCCCCCCACCGGTCTTGACAAGCTGGTGGCAGCGGTGGGATGCTTATGGTTTTAAGACTCAGTGTATAACCGTGCCACTTACAAAATATCCGCACTTTATTAGATTAAGGTCTGGGTGTGTACCAAATAACTGCATTACAAGCAATGGAGCCCATTGCGAATGGTAAATTGACTAGGATGAGCTTAGAGGCTCTCCAGAGTGCTTGTGAAGCCAGGGAATTAGACTTTGTGGATAAGTCTAGGGCTGAGCTGATAGCTGCCCTGGTGGACTACCAGACTGATGGTGAAACACTTGATGAAGGGGGAGATGCAACCAGTGAGGACTCTGCCCCTGGGGTTGTCGCTGAATCTGCTTCTGGGAATGCCACCATTCCTGCTGCCTCTGTTCCAAACCCCAGCAATTCCATGGAACTTGAGTTATTAAGGATGAAATTGGCCTTTGAATATCGCAAGTTGGAAATAGAAGCTGAGCTTAAGAGAGAGGAGCTGGCACAGCAAGTGGAGCTCAAGAATAGGGATCTTGCGCTCAAAGACAAGGACACTTAATGTCAGAGAATCCAGCTAGAGAAAGCTAGAGTGGAGACTTCAGCTAAATCCAGTGAGAGTGT
Organism: Ambystoma mexicanum; assembly: GCF_040938575.1. Classification (NCBI taxonomy): domain Eukaryota; kingdom Metazoa; phylum Chordata; class Amphibia; order Caudata; family Ambystomatidae; genus Ambystoma; species Ambystoma mexicanum. The sequence continues at coordinate 1,211,593,036 of NC_090924.1, forward strand.
CAGGTCCCCAGCCACCAAGTTTATGAAAGATTTGGTTGGTGTATTTGTGGAGGGTTCGGATATCCTCCAATGGATTGAAGCGTTTGAAATGGCTTGTGAGATTCATGATGTGGATAAAAGAGATTGGGCGAAGTGTTTGTTAAGCAGAGTGCCTCAAACTGGATATGACTGTATTCTGAAGCTGAGTGTGGAAGAAAGGGGTCAGTATGAGTGTATGAAGTCTGCTTTAATTGCCAAGTTTGGCAAGACACCTCCCAATACCTTAAAAGGTTCAGGAATTTTAAGAAAAGAGAGAATATGTCTTGGGTTGACTGGGTGAGTGCTGCGCACATGAACATGATGGGGTGGATCGATGGATACAAGGTTAAGACTTTCGTTGAATTGTCCCACCTCTTGTTTTTTGAGCATTTCTCTGAAGCCTGTTCACCAGAGCTGCGTCAGTATGTGGCTGACCAGAACGTTTTGGACCCCTTTAAGCTGGCTAGGTTGGCTGACAAGTGGGTCTCCCACCGGGTGTCCCCTAAGGACTCCAGTGGGAAGGACAAGGATAAAGAGCAGGGGGCCTCTCAGAAAGCTGAGGAGTCCCCCAAGCAGTCACAGTCGGGTAAACCAAAACCTTCCTCTCCTAAGACCCAAAAATCTAGTGGGGATAAGTCATCTGTGGGTGGGAATAAGAGTAGTGGTCCACCTGCTGCAAAGCAGGCTCCCAGTGGTTCCAGTACCGTACCCCGCACTCCTGGCACTTGTTGGGACTGTGGGGCCCTGGATCACAAAAGGGGTGACTCCAAGTGTAAAGGTAAGGCACTTGGAGTACAGGCTGTCAGCCTGACCTACCCTTACCCCGTGTCTGAGGTGGAGGCCACTGTCCTCCCCTCCTCTACAGGAATCACCTTTGGTGCTCCTGTAGAGATTTCCTTAGTGTCCCTTGGGGCCTGGGACCAGTACGCAGAAGTACTGGCGACTATCCCGCAGAACACCCGTAGGTTTTTGAGAAGTGTCCTCTTGAATGGCCAGCCTTCTACTGGTTTGAGAGACACTGGGGCAAGCATGACAGTGGTGGACAGGACCCTGCTCAGGCCAGAGGACTATGAAGGTGCTCCTCTGCAAACCACCAGGTTAGCTGGTGGGCCTCCCAAATTATCACCTGTAGCCTTAGTCACACTCATGATTGGAGACAAGACAGCGAAGCTTCCTGTCCTGGTTCAGGACAATGTCCCTGCTAACATTTTGTTAGGGAATGATCTAGTAGAGTTGGGGTTGATCTCGGATGGTCTTCCCATAACTGCTGCTGCAGTCACTAGATCACAGGTGACACTGGGTCTGGCTGTGGGTCAGATACCCGAGCCAAAGGCGAGGCCTAAGGCAAGAAGGCGGAAGACCAAGAAGGCCACCTCTGTGGAGGGAGCACCTTCTCCTCCTGCTGCACCCATTGGGATCCATGCTCCGGACGGGCTGGGTCCAGTGGAAAACCCAAACTCAACTCCTTTGGGAGAAGAGGCAGAGAACTCTCCTGTGGGAGAGGTTCTCAACCCGGAGGATCATCCCGACCTTCAATGCTTGTTAGCTGAAGGGGGACCCTCCCGGGCAGACTTCTGTAGGGGACAGAGGGAGTGCCACTCTCTCGAGGGTCTGAGGAAACAGGCCCTGTCCCAGGCACAAGGAGAAGTGCCTAGGAATTTCCGGATTTATTGGGAGGGTGAGCTCCTTGTTAGTGAGCCCACTAAGCCTGAACCTGGTTCCCGCAAGAGGTTGGTGGTACCCCAGGTTTACAGGCCCTTCCTTCTGCAGTTGGCGCATGAGGTGCCCTTGGCTGGTCATCTTGGGACCAAGAAGACTAAGCAGAGGCTCTCTGCCCATTTCTACTGGCCACGGATGGGAGTAGAAGTGGAGTCCCACTGCAGGACCTGCCCCACGTGTCAGTTGTCTGGCAAGACTGGAGGCAGGGTCATTGCCCCACTGCAGCCGTTACCAGTGGTTGGCACACCATTTGAGAGGGTGGGCATCGACATCGTCGGTCCCCTTGACCCTCCCACTTCAGGTGGACATCGGTTCATCCTGGTCTTGGTTGATCATGCCACCAGGTACCCTGAGGCAATACCCCTTCGGACTATTACTGCCAAGGTGGTTGCCAGGGCTCTCCTGGGCATTTTCACCCGTGTTGGATTCCCCAAGGAGGTTGTCTCTGACAGAGGATCCAACTTCATGTCTAGTTACATGAAAACCATGTGGAAAGAGTGCGGGGTAACCTACAAGTTCTCCACCTCTTACCACCCCCAGACCAATGGTCTGGTTGAGAGATTTAATAAAACTCTCAAGGGCATGCTAGGTGCTTTGGAAGAGCCCCTAAGGAGGAAATGGGATCTCCTCCTGCCATGCCTGCTGTTTGCTTACAGAGAGGTACCTCAAGAGGGTGTTGGTTTCAGCCCCTTTGAGTTACTCTTTGGACATCCCGTGAGGGGGCCCCTCGCCTTGATCCGAGAAGGCTTGGAAGCCACCCCTCCCGGTCCCGCCAAGCAAGTGGGGGACTATGTGTTAGGCCTCAGGCGGAGGATGACACAAATGATGGGTCAGGCAACAGCAAATCTCAAGGCCAGCCAGGAATTGAATAAGTAGTGGCATGACCTTAAAGCTTCGCAAGTGGATTGGACTCCGGGGCAGGAAATCCTTGTGATGGAGCCTACAAAGCCTAGAGCTTTGGCCTATAAATGGACTGGACCCTTCCGGATAATCTCCAAGATGGGCGAAGTCAATTACCTGGTTGACATGGGTGCCTCTGGGGTGGCCCCTCAGGTATTCCATGTCAACAGGCTCAAGCCTTTCCACAGGCGAGCAGAGGTCTCATGTCTCTTGCTAGCTTCATGGCAAGAAGAGGATGAGAGTGAGCCCCTTCCTGATTTGCTGCATAGCAACCCTCAGGATGGCTCAGTGGAGGGAGTGCGTCTCTCTCCAGATTTGACAACAGAGCAGCAGAGGGCCTGCAGGGCTTTGCTCCAGCAGTATGCCTCTCTGTTTTCACTGACACCGGGCCTTACACCGTGGTGTAAGCACGAAATCGACACTGGTGACAGTGTGCCTGTCAAAAGCAGGTGCTACCGTATGTCAGATACCGTCAAGAACCACATCCAGGCTGAGGTCGCCAAGATGTTGGATCTGGGTGTTATTGAACCCTCAACCAGTCCCTGGTCCAGTCCAGTGGTCCTTGTCCCCAAGGCAAGTTCCCAGGCGGGTACCAAGGATTGGAGGTTCTGTGTGGACTACCGAGGAGTCAATGCCGTCACCAAAACTGACGCGCACCCATTGCCCAGGGCTGATGAGCTCGTGGACACCATAGGTGCTGCCAAATTTGTGAGCACCTTTGACCTTACCTCAGGCTATTGGCAAATAGCTCTGACGGACCAGGCCAAGGAAAAGACGGCTTTCTCAACACCTGAGGGACTCTACCAGTTTAGGGTCATGCCTTTTGGGTTGAAGAATGCCCCTGCCACCTTCCAGAGATTGGTCAACCATGCGCTCAGTGGGCTGGAAGCCTTTTGTGTGGCTTACTTAGACGACATTGCCGTCTACAGTTCCACCTGGGAAGAGCATTTGACACATCTGGATAAGGTGTTGCAGGCCTTGAAAAGGGCTAACCTCACTATCAAGGCCACCAAGTGCCAGATAGCTCAGGGGAAAGTTACCTATCTTGGTCATGAGGTAGGAGGGGGTCAAATCAAACCTCTCTCCAGTAAGGTACAGGACGTACAGAACTGGGAGACTCCCACTACTCAAACCCAGGTGAGAGCCTTTTTGGGCCTCACTGTGTACTATCGCAATTTCATGGCAGACTATGGAACCATAGCTGCACCCCTGACAGCTCTAACTTCGCCCAAACAGCCTAGGAAGGTTAATTGGACCGAAGACTGTCAGAGGGCCTTTGAGGGCTTGAAAGAAAGTCTGTGTAGGGCACCTGTGTTGTGTGCGCCTGACTACAGCCGACCCTTTATCGTCCAGACGGATGCCTGCGACACCGGAATTGGAGCTGTCTTGTCCCAGTTAGATGACAAAGGGAGAGAACACCCTATCATATTCATCAGTAGACAACTCAAGGGTAGAGAATTTAGGTGGGCTACTGTTGAAAAGGAGTGTTTTAGCATAGTTTGGAGCCTTAGGCGTTTTAGGCCCTACCTTACGGGGTCCACCTTCAAGGTCCAAACAGATCATAAGCCCCTGAAGTGGCTTATGCAGATGAAGGGTGAGAATCCGAAATTGCTCAGGTGGTCCATTAGCCTGCAAGGGCTAGACTTCACCATAGAGCACAGACCAGGGAAGAGTCACGATAATGCAGATGGCCTTTCCAGAAGGTATGTTGACCGTCTGGATGAGGGTGTCTATCCCGTGGGAGATTAGGCACCCTCCACCTCAGTCTGGGGGGGCGACTGTGATGCTGGAAATGCATCTGAGGGACAGGGCCTCTGAATCCTTGTCCTTTTTCTGTTTTTATCGTGTGTTCTGTCATGTTTTCTGCCCAGGAGTCCATGTGGGACTCCTGGCGGTGCAGCTCTCTCTTTTGGTTTGGTGAACAGACCCATGGGATACCCTTATGGCACCCATGGGTAGGGGTACAACCCTGTGCCCCTAGTGTATGTTTTTGGGCACCTGTGGGTGGCCCACAGAGCAGGGTATGGGCTGGTGGCAGCTCCGTGCTGAATTCGACAGGTGCTCCGGGTGTCCTCCATTTTGGGATACCCAGGCCCTGCCATTGGAATCAGTTGATTCCTGATAGGAAACAAGATGGCCCCTGTGGCCTCTTGCTTTCTATTGCCTGTTATCTTGTTTTTCCCAAAGTCCTGGGAAGCCCTGTCTCTGTCCCTTCCCCCTGACCGGCTGTTGGGTGGAAGTTCCATATATGGTGTTGTTGTGAAGGCCCAGCTAGACTGACTGGAGCCTTCCCATTCACTGTATGTTGTGGGTACCTCCTGTGGGTGGGACCTGGGTGAATGGAGTGGGTGACCAATATACACTCCTTGTTGTGGTTGTCTGGTTTCTGGCATGTGAGACAAAGACTGAGACAGCCCTGCCCGAAACTGGCCTGAATGCAGTGTGTAGTGTTGAATGGCTGGGTACTTGTCCCAATCCACATTCCTTGTTGTGAGTGTCTGAAAGGGAGGAGTGTGGCCTGAATGCACTGTGTGCCTGATTGGCTGACTGACTGCATGAATGCCCTTCTGTGTGATTGGCTGCTGTGTGTGTGCCAGCAGTGTGGATGAGAGACAGAATAGTATATCTGGGGACCTCTCACCACTGGAAATTGTTCAGGAACCTTCAGGAACGTTCAGACACGTTCAGAAGCGTTCAGAAGCGTCCAGAAGCTGAGTCTCCACTCAAGAGTAACTGGAACTGCTGATCCTCGACGTCCAGCTGGAAGAAGAAGACTTGCTGTGGCATTTGCTTCGACAGATCCGAAGGCTGCCGTGTTCGTCGAGGACTGATCCGAGAGAGGACCTGGTAAGGCGCCCTCTTCCCGTGCTCCGAGGGACCATCGAGCACCGCTACATCTTCGCCGAAGCGCCCTGGAAGTCAGACCCCCGAAAGGCTGCCGACCCGAGACGGGACCGCCGAGGAGATCGAAGTGAAGCACCCGGACCTCGACGCTGTCGAAGTCCATTGCCGTCGACCAGGGTTCGCAGGTTTGTGTAACCGCTGGAGGCCCGTCGAAGTTGTGTTGCCCAGCCGTGGGAACCACTTGACGCCGTGCCACCGACGACCGGAGCCGTCCGCTCCTTTGCCTAAGAACATTCGAATCGAAGGACTCCCTCGACCGCATCGTCGACCGCTTATCCTGCCGGAGAAGTCGAGGACGACCAACGCGCCGAGGAGAAACCTGCCGGTGGGTTTCCCGCCACCCAACGACCTCAAAGACTCGGACGACCCGACGCCCTTGCTGGGCTTCCGTCTCTACAATCTTTGCGGTCCAGAACTATTGTCATCGAGGTGCCCCGCACACCTCCGCCTTGCAGGACGCCGACGCCCCGACGCCGACGAGCACCGCTCGGACGAAGCTGCCGCCTCTTCGACATCGTTCTACCTCGTTTGTCGACGGACGTTCGACCCCCCGTGCCTCCCGCTTGAAAGGGAAGGCATTCAAGAAGGGCCGTCGATTCCCCGTCGCCGAACCCCGAGGTCTTCGACGTTTCTCGACGCCTGTCGACGATCCGTGACTCCCGCTTGAAAGGGGGTCGCTCAAGAAGGATCCATCGACGCCTCTTCGAAGGTCTCGACTCCACCAGGTACATTGGGGGGGTAAAAACATTGGAGGAGAGAATAAGACTATTGAACAATATATGGACTGGGCTTGTGTTATATCTCTTTATTTTACAGGTTGCCCAGGTGGGGGGATCTCCACACAGAACTGTGTCCAGTAGCAAGGGCCAGTCTTCTGCCTATTGTTTCAACCCTCTAGTATCTCTCCTCTCTCTATTGCTGGTTTCCTTCTTATTGATCTGTGTGCCATTGCTACAGTATTGTGAATGCACTGTTATGAGGTCTAATATTAGTGGTACCACTTTAGAATTGTAGATATTTATCATTATTGGTTTTCCTGAGCACAAAGTGCGTTGTTGTGATAAGTGTACATAACCCTTGAATATTAATTATATAAAGACTGTGTTTTCAGTAATACAGTGTGTGGACATTCCTTTGTGGGGGCTTGGGGATACACTGTACTTAAGAACCAGCCTGCATCACCTCCTGAGAAGCTAGGCCTTGATTGCTCGTCCATTGCTACCACAATCGAGAATCTTGGCTGGGGTCCTCTGTGCCTCTCCTCTACCATATAGAGAGCGGAAGTACAGACCCCCCCACCGGTCTTGACAGCTATCCCCCAAGGGCACCTAGTACATGGGGAAAGAGGGCAACTGCCGCCCTTTGGTCTATAGCAACCTACATGACGGTGCACTGTGTCAGTTTCACTGGAGATTAAACTCTATTGGCTTTTAAATCATGTGCATAACCTGCACTGATGGTAATGCAGTGTGTTTGAGTACAATCAGGGATCCATATCTGATGTTTAATTATTTAAAGGTAGAATGACACGCCCTCGCGTGGAAAGCTATCAAGATAGCTCAGCAGGTTGAGAGACTTTTGCAGAGATGCTTAATGTTTAAAGCTTCCTGTAAATATTAAGGCTTTCTGCAAATTCTTTATACAGAAAATAGGTTATGCAAAATGCATCGTTCAGCCAGGGGATGAGTTGGGCTGTTTGCTTATTCGTATTCGGGGCAGGGGTGAGAACATGTCTCCCACAATACTGAACATCTAAAGTTGGCACCCATACGCCCACAGCTTAGTTTCCTAACAACTGCTGTCAGGGCAGTATGCGCATTTACTTTCAATGGAACGGTTGGGCAAGCAAATAACATGTTTAGAAGTACACTCTGAAATAAAACATGAAGAAAGGGGCACACAAAATTCACATGGTCTTTTTGGAGGTAGTCAGACAAAAAACTAAACAGTTTTTAAAAAATGGTGGACTTTTAGAAACATGTTTCACTTTGGAAATGTCTTTTTTATGGGTGCTCTGAATTTGGAAGCTGCACATTGATAAAAACAATAGTGTACCCGGCATGTGGGGATCGTTTAGCATAGATGACCCTCACATCAATGGTAAGTATGGCCCATCTACTCCTGTGGTGTCTGCCTCAGGCCAGAAGAAAGAGCAATCGGTGCAAACAAAGAGACAGCAAACACGAGATTGACTGCCAATCAAAGGAGCACATTTAAAGATTCCTCAAAAGTGTTCTTCGCCAGGGAGAAGGGGGGTGGAGGGGGTGAGGGCACCAATTAAGTAAGGAAAAAATCATGTTGGTGGCCAATTACCCCTCTTACACATAGGCGCTCTCTTTCCGAGTCCCGTCTCAACTACGATCCTCCTAATTGAGTCGTCTCTTCTGCACACCCTCATACCTCCCCTGCACCGTCCTTCCCTTTCTCGAATGCCTGCACCCATTACTCTTCTGCATCAGAGTACCTTCCCTTTCTGCACCTTCTCCCCTGGATCCCTCGCCTTATCCTTCCCTCTCATCTGAACTGCTCTATCCTCTGCACCCCCACTCCATGTTACCATGCTCCCCGCACCCTTCTCCCCTCTACAATCTCACAGCCTGCTCTATCCTCTTTGCACGTTCTCCCTTGCGGAATGCCTCCCTGCATGTTCTTATGCTCCCCTCTTCTCACCACTCACACCAAGAAACTGAAGAGCAAACGTACTTTTTCTCTCCTTGCTGCTGGATTGCCTGTAATATCTCCGGTCTTGCCTTAAGTCAGTGTGGCTCCTCCCTGGCCAGTGCAAGGCCAGACTTCACTCCTCAGTGATGAGCAGCCAGTGGTCTAGAGAGGGTGTTGCACGAGGATCTGTGCACACCTTAATTACCACCAGGCCCAACTTTATGATCTGGCCACAGATGATCTGTGCTTAGATATGTTTCTGACAGCTAATCAGGATGTAGAATTGTTATGTACATGTGCAAGTATTTCACTTTTTTCTGCATCTGAAAATGGGACCTACATTATGCATGTCAACAAGTTGAAAGCCTGTGTTAACAAGGATTACAATCATAACTTTGTCACACAGGCACTTCTGGGTTGAGTGTAAGTATTGAACATAGTACAACATATTCTGCATTGCCTCTGGCAGTTTGTAAATGTTTAAATTGGGGGGGGGGGTTCACATATTTCCTTTAAATACGCGCGAGGGACAGAGTATAGCAAAGTAGCCTGATACAAGCAAGGTGTTTGTGGGGATATCTCCCCCTTAGACTTTTTCTAAACAATGGAGTAAAATGGTGCATTGTGGAGTACGCCACCGAGAAATGCTGTGACCAAGTCCTTCTACACATAACTTCTGCTTCAGTGAGGAACACCATCTTGAATGCTGCAGAAGACTTGGTTAGTCTTTGGGTTCGACATCTCTGTCGAACCAACGAATGCCGGGTCCCACACGCCACCATCAAACCCCAGGAGTAGCTTCCAAGGAAATCACGAACAAAGATGTGCAGACCTGCGCAAAGCAATGTCAATCCCAAAAAACATAAGAGAATATTCCACGCAAGCTTCAAAAGGCGTAAATCGCCATGACACAGCACAGCGGCGCTAGCAATCAGTTATTCCATCTGAATGCAAGCGTGAATTTATATCTTGGAACACCAGGGGATTCAATCACTTATTTAATAATTGTGATCTCCACTTGGAAAAAGTATTCATCATCTGTCTACAGGAGACATGGCTAAGCGACACGCCTATCAAGGATGGCTATGTATCCTTACTAAATCCAGCCATCAAAAACACATTGGGACGACCATCTTCTGGCCTATTGACATTGATTAAAATAAATCCGTGGTGGCGTTTTGTGAACTCATTCAACCCAAATCCATTTGTTCAAGGAACCCTGCTACAAACTGCCAATGAAAACCGTCTCGCAAGAAAACATTTGCTTGTTTTAAATGGATACTGGAATGCAAATAAAATCAGCAAAAGGACCTTTATAAATACGGTTACCTCAATCACTGACAAGGCTCTTATGAACTATAAGAACTTATCAATCATATGTGCCGGCGATCTAAACTGCACTTGGTTTAACTATGACATTAGTTCTGGAAACTACAAACTGTTAACAGACGATGAGCTATCCACACGGAGCAATCAGTGGAGTCTTGCACTGGGAAACCGTAACTGTCAGATGGTAAATGGCAAAGTTCAAGGAGATCAACCACCTCACTCAACCTGGTCAAACCATAAAGCACACTCAATAATTGATTACTTTTGGGTTTCTTACAATCTATTCGAGAGAGAGATGAGCCTGGCAATAACTGACACGCCTTTAAGCGACCACAATCTTCTTCGTTTAACTTGCTCTGTGGAATGGCACACTAATTGCGAACAATACACACCCACAATTTCTGTGAATACAGGAGGGAACCGCTTTAGGATTGACGCACCTAAGATCGAGCAAACGAGTCAAAAAGTCTCCATGAATCAGCTTTGTCAGTGAATTATGCTCCTCTACTATGTGATTTTGTCATAGCAAAAGCCCAGAACTGCAACTCAGGCATAAAACACAAACATCTAGCCTCCACGATGTTAATGCAAGCAAAAAAGGCCATGAGACGTGACATCCGTGCCTTAAAAAAAACCAGACACAATATCAATAACAGCTCGATTATTCAAAACAAAATTCGCCAGCGTCGTCAGGAATATCGTAACTGGCTAAAATCTGAAAGAATCATAATCAAGCAAGACCAAGCTGAGGCCTTAATGAAAGAGTTGGTAACAAAGAACACCCATGAAACCTTGGCAATTCTAAATTCAGAACAGCAGATAACACTAAGGCACACCTATATTAAAGGTTATTTTGGTTAAATACCTGCAAGGGTATTGTTGAAGACATTCTACAATGTTTATATGGAGTTTTGAGGTGCGGGGGGCAAAGGCTCAACCTTGGCATCTAGGTTGGATTGTCAATTATACCAAATGGTTAATATGAACTATTGATTACCTACTTGAATGTTTGGTCTGATCTTCAGACATGAGAAGGTGTGCAGGGGACGGGAGTTCCTAAAGGACTCTTTAGGAACAACCACTTTTTTGTTCAATTCTAAATTCAGGCGATGTTCGGCAAGCTTTTATGATGTCGAATGTAATTGACACTGGAAAATGGGAACAACACTTCTCAAACATCAGCATTTCAAATTTTTCGTTCATGCCCAGGATTGGGATCATCGTCGCTCCTAGAGGAGTGGAAGCAGAGGATGAACTCAACTCTAGCTACCGCCGATCTAAATTTGAATGACCTAATTATGCGTCCACAAGTAACAAAAAAGAAATTTGATCTTTGGTGCTGGACTCAGAACATCGACCACCGTCTACGAATGTCAACCACGCTTGACTCAGGAATTGGAGCTCACAAGCTAAATGTGCCATGTTTATATCTAACAAACTGTCCTTCTCGCCATCATCGGGACCAATTTCTGAGATTCCGGCTAAATGCTTTAAAAACAAAAGAAATGCTGTGGCATCGACACATAAACGAAGGAAATGACAACATGTGTCGTTTTTGCAACAGCGAAACAGAAACAATTGAACATCTAACAAAATGCAAGAACATTACATCAAATCGGATGAAGCACTTGAGCGGCTTTACTCCTGCGACAGCAAGTAAGCGAGACTGGCGGTCCTACGCGTGTGCTGGGCACTGCATCAAATTGAGCTGCGCAGTAGTAGATTTAATGGATTCACTAAAGCTCGACAAAAAGTGCTGATTGTCTAAAGATTGTGAGCCCATGTGGACATTAGACCCTTTATTTTCTTCTCTTTTATGTATAAGGACTCTTGTGACCTAATGAGTTGACGATTTACAAGATGTAACAAAAGCTTGAAGTTCCAGTGTTACATTGGGCCTTCGGGCTGAAGTTTCAAAAAAATAAAAAAATAAATGGTGCATTTTGCAACGCACTTACTGTGAACAATTGAGTTCAAAACCACAATGCAATGCAAAGGAGCATTTTCCAACACATTTCAATGATGCCCTTGTGGGGTGCATTTAAAGGCCCCAAACAGAAGTCCCTTTCACATGAATGACAGGCATTTTAAACACTGAAACAAAAACGGTCCAGCTTTTATTTTTGTTCTTCATGTAAAATTAAAGAGCCATGTGAAAAGAGGCCTACCTGTCATTACCAATTGATAAGCAGCATTTTAATTTACAAATATCACTGTTTACAGAAAAAAGCCAGGAAAACAAAACATGATGTGCTGGGTGACCAAAAGCAACGTATATTATGTTTCACCTACAAAACCCCAGTGACATTTGAAGAGCCACTTTATCTTTGTGGAAAATGCCTGCCCAAGGCAGACCCTTTTGCTGGCTGTGGACACATTTTCACAAGGAAAACTCCCACTCTCAGCCTGGATGTTACATCTCCCATATAATGACCAACCAAAAATAAACTGCCTGATTCATAGAATTATTTGCGTTCAAAACGCAGTTTTGCGTGCCGTTCTGCCCGAAAATCCCTGTTTCAAGTATAGGGAGTTTCGGGCAGAAAGGCGTGCAAATCTACATTTTTTATGCAAATAATTCCATGAATCAGGTTGAAAATGTCCTGCTAAAGGTGTCGAAGTTCAGTGTTCTCCAGACCTGCTGGCTCTGAAAGCATTGACTTCAAGACAAAATCACCCTTGGCTGGAGCACAACTAATATGTGTGAAAATGGGGACACCCACTTCAAAGAGAAAGCTTCTAGCACAAAGGAGACTGATAAAAAAAGACTCTCGGCACAGGTTAACCCAGTGAAAACAAATGGCTGAAAGGAAGGAGTCAGGGCCATTTTTCTCACAAGAAGATTCACAATTAATTTAAAAGTACTATTATCATGTAGGCCTTTTTCTCAGCAACCATAAAGCAGATTGATTTAATTTTTGGACCATTTTTAATGTAATTTCCAGGCTATTTTGGGGATATAAATCCATCTACCTGTGACTCTGGGAGCTGTAATGGCCAATTAAACTAGGTTACTGTCTGACCTGAACATGTTCTAGATGTGAGAGTTGGTGAGCAGGTGGAAAATGTAATTAGGGATATGCTTGATAACTTACATATTTATAACTGTTGTGCTTTTTATGGGAACAGCAGAAAGATGCCACATGGCTGTGCTATATGGTACGTATTTGGTGGTCGGCTTATCTAATTATCCATGATTAGCTGAATCGGGAAATATGTTTAGTATGGCAGTTGCTAGTAAAATTATGAAGTTGTGATACAGAACTAGTTTTTGCCAAAAGGTGAACGGAGAACAAAGGGTGATTACAAATGGGCATTACCATATGTTGCTCCAGACCCCTAAATCAATCCTGACTTGGAGGCTGGGTTTTGGAGGTGAGAGAAGGGTAACTGTTCAATCCTAGTGGCAGGGATTATTGCAGGGTCCCCAAGATTGTAAAATTGGTGGTGCCATTGCTGCTATATAATGGGAACTGCAATAGGACAGGACACACAGAGAGGAACAGACATGAAAAGGGAGAAAGACAGGAGGACAGAGAGAAGAGACAGACCATCAGGAAGGCTGCTTAAACTTACCATCTGACAGCTGTAAGGAGACACCAGAGGAGATTGCTGAGAGTGCATCTGGGTGGAGCTGTCTAATTCTAGGAAGGCCTCAAAGCTGACTGGGTCCTTTGGTGGAGAATGGGAGGCCATCTTTGTGAGTGGAGTGACCAGCCCCCCTGCCCTATCTTTACAGAGGATAGATACAAAAATAGGGATACCCCTGGTGCTAATGTGGATAGGGGGGTAAGATACTTTTAACAAAAAAAGGAAAATCCACATAAAAACCAATATTCATTTCATTGTCATAAATTCACAGAGAAAGTAATACATTTATGGAGAAGGATTAGAATCAATGCCATATAGGTCACCAGAGAAAACGACAAAATACAGGTGCACTCTGATAGCTTTACAGTTCTAATATATTTAAATTCAAAAAGACCAGTAAGAACATTAATATAACAACCAAAGACATGTGACAAAAAAGGTTGAAAAGAAACAAACACAAAAGTTGCAAATATGTGCAAACATAGAATACATATACATTTACATAATTTGATTGTTAGATCAAAAACAAAATTGCGAGTAGTAAGAGAAGATAGTCAAACTGAAATAATAGTTCCAGTCATCTACACAGTAACAGACTTGTGTTTCTAGAGTAAATTGGATAAATCCTGTTGGGCAAAGAAGGGAAAACAGGATATTGTTCTGTATAAAGCATATAGGACTGTAGTCATTTAAAGAACTGTGGACCTGTTAGTTATTTGAACAGGTCTTCAAATTTGTTGTGTGCTAACGTGTAAAGATACCAAATCATTTAAGAAAAAATGTCCAGTGCTACTCTGGAGGGTATTATGGAGATAACTTCCCCCCGTAAAGTTGTCGTGCACCGGGAGACATGTTTCGGCTATGACAATAGTTGATGGCCTCTATATGTAGCCTTCCTCAGGGCGAACAAGATGAGCTGCTGGCTCTGTGGGTAAAAGAGATAAAGAAAAAAGAAAAAAGATACAAATGTGTATCAGATAGAGTACATGAGTGCACCAATACATTGGAATTTTTAAACCTCCTCCATGGATGCATCCAGGGTGTTTAAAGGTTAAAAACAGGGAGGTGAGTCCACAGATTACTTACCCTGTTGCAGAAGCAGGAGTAAGTACAATGTGTGACTACACACGCGTATGTCCAGAGTCACATATGATACATCAACCGGGAACATGCACAGGGGTCCACCTCAGCATTCCAGAAAAGCAGGTATCTAAAGGCAAGGGTAAATAAGATGCGGACCAGTATGTCTGGCACTGTGTCAAGTAAATGATCTTTCCCATGTTAGTATTGGTGAATGCAAGTAGCAGTGACACGTGCTTTCATCTTGCTCATGGGGAGAAGTGGGTTAGCGTGGGTGGATAGGATGCATTCTAGTGCTGGGTTAGCGCTGCAGGCGAGGGAAAGGTTTACAGTGTAGTGCTGGGTAAGGCAGCTCAGAGTGTGGTAGGAGGCATGCTAAGGGCACCTTGCAGGCAGGCCTACCTGGGTATATAATTGAGAAACCTTGGTAGAACCAGGAAGGGAGATCTAGATGTGTCGGCTGCGTGGCATCAAGGGGTGTATTACAGTCTCCAATGGTGAGGACGACCAGCTCACTGTGTTTTCGTGCTGGAACAACGATTCATCCCGTAATCGCAGAACTGAAAAAATGGATGGCGGTAAGTAAGTATCGCCAACGTGTTTTATTGTAGATTTAGACATATATATTTTCTAAAGTACTAATGAAACAGCCAAAATACATTGTCTGTCTTTGTATTTTTTGTTACAAGGTCTAGCTTGCAGGAAAATGGATGTCCTATTCCAACATTGATGCTTTGTAAATGCTCAAAAATGCTGAACGCACGAGTCCTTGAATGGACATAGTGACGTGCTAAAAGAGTCAAAGAACACAGGATCGCCACAAATAAATGTGCACAGTACCTGTCTTGGATCTTGGAAACTGTGCGGATGGAGCCGAAGGTGGCTTGTTCGGGCAGTATGCGCCCCGTGCTGTAGCTGTCAGACGCGTCAATGGGCTCAAAGTGAAGTGATCGAGGGCGCGGTGGCCATCGTGAAGGAAGCTCCGGCCGTCGTCAGGAGACCTAGCTCGATCCAGAGCAGACGGTACCATTAGCAGTGTAGCCGGGGGTGCACAGAAACTGCGGCGAACCAGGAATCGGATCATACGGCCCTCGGGTGGGAATATGGTGATATCCCATCTGGGGGTCGGTTTGACGTGCTGACCCTCCCGCACAGTGCTGTAAGCGGGCAGGTCGGCATGTCATACCACTGAGATATATGTACAAGGGTAGACATTTGCACTAATGGAATGTGCCAATCCCGGAAATGCCAGTCCCGACAGTGCTAAGGTTGCTGAGCAACCAGGCACGCATCGGGAGAGAGTAAATACGCATATTGAAGTGCTTTGAAAGGTGACCAAGTATCCACGGAGACAAAGGACTGCAAATGTTAAAGTAGTAGACTAGTCAGCGGAAAAACCGGTCACAAAAAGAATTTCGCCGTGTCTGGCATCCTGATACCAGGACCTGCATGGGAAAGTGATAATTCTAAGGAAGGTGCCGAGAACGTAGGGACTTATAGTGCAACACAGTAGTCGCTGTTAATATCTCCTGCTCAGGGCTGCTGATGCATAAGAAGAACCATGGGCTATATGTAATAGCATTGGGAACTGCTCAGCAGTGCACCGAGAGCAGATGGGATTCCATCGATGTCTAGTGGTGTATATTAGATAGTCCATATGCACTCCTCGTTTAGGCCATTATAGTAGCTATCTAGACGGTGTATCCACCTTGCTTCTTTTTGCAGCAAACTGCTCGTCACGTTGGTGGAGTTAGTGACAATGTCAACAATCCACCATATTATATTGTCAGGTGTGTGGTGTGCTTCCATGTAGTGAGCTACCAAAGGTGCTGTAGGGTTCTTACATCTGATGCGAGATC
The DNA here is from genome assembly GCF_040938575.1 of Ambystoma mexicanum. Taxonomy (NCBI): domain Eukaryota; kingdom Metazoa; phylum Chordata; class Amphibia; order Caudata; family Ambystomatidae; genus Ambystoma; species Ambystoma mexicanum. The sequence goes on from NC_090924.1 coordinate 1,211,609,097, forward strand.
TATGTTCACAGAATCGCACGTGGACCGCTCTTTGTGTTTGGCCTACATACCGCAGGCCACATGAGCATTCAATAATGTAAATGGCCTGTTGCGTTTTGCAATTCGTTAGATTGTGGAGGGTCCATACTCGGTCAAAGATCTTAAAGTCTTTGACTTTGTGAGTAAATTTACAGGAAGAGCAGTGACCACACGGGAAATGTCCCTGTGTAGTATGCAGTTTCCAAAGTCCTAATCTTGGGGCCGGTTTGACAAATCTTGAGTGGACCAATTGGTCTCTCAAATTCTTCGCTCGCTTGTAGGCAAACCGGGGTAGATGTTCATTGGGTAGACAGAGTTTAGTCAAAGCCCAGTGTTTGGAGATGAGTTTGCGGATGTGGGGAGTGTGAGTACCATGTGTAATAACACAGGTCATTCTGGAATCTTGGGTCGTGATATTGTCTTTCTCGGCCAAAAGGGCATCTCTGTTGTAAAATATCGCTCTTTTTTTGGATTGTGAAATGATGCGATGGGGATAGCCTCTTTTTTTCAGCCTCTCATCAAGATCCGCTGCATGTTCATAGAACTCATTGGCTTCGGAACAATTTCTTCTAATACGGAGATATTGACCATAAGGTAAATTTTCCTTGATGTGTTTTGGGTGGTCGCTGAGAAAATGCAACAAGGTGTTGCGGTCACTGGGTTTCCTAAAGAGGTTGCATTTGAGGACCCCATTAGTGTCTTCAATTTGTAGATCCAAAAAACTGGTAACCGATTTGCTCGATGTTATGGTGAATTGGATATTGGAATTTATTTCGTTGAGCCAGGTGTGGAACAGTTTTAGATCTGATTCTGTGCTTTCCCAGATACACAGAATATCATCGATGTACCGTTTCCATTTTTGTACTTGTGTTCTGAAGGGGTTGTTAGTCGAAAGAATGTAGGTCTCTTCAAAATCAGCCATATATAGAATTGCCAGACTGGGGGCAAAGGTAGCCCCCATCGCAGCAACCCTAGTTTGAAAATAGAACTGTTTGTCAAACTCGATTGGTGTGCCAATCTTGCCCCGGGGTGCCCAAACCTTACTGCCCCACCCACTGGGGGGCCTGACCCACAATTTTTGGGGGCCCTCTCCCCCCTCACCCAAAATAGGTGGCAGGGGTACCTCATGCAGGCCTGCCTCGAGGCAGATATCTGCCCATAGGAAGGGGCAAATGGGGTTTCACTGGGGGGGTGAGGTTCAGTAGACCACCTGGGATGACTTGCAAGGGTGGGGCATGTTTGGAAATGATTTATTTGTTTTTGCTGGTGTGACCGTAGGTAACACATGTTTTTTGTTTTGTTTACAGCTTTTTCTACGCGAGCAGCTGCAACGTTATGTGAGTACTGTTTTTTATTATTCTATGGTTAGGGCCCACTGTCAGTGGGGTGGGTGAGCCTGGGGCTGGATTGTTGGTGGTGTGGGTAGGAATGGGCCGTCTGGGCAGATATGTGGGTGGACTGGGCCACAATTGCAGGGGCAAGACACTAATTACCCCCCATGCCAGCAAAACATTGGTGTTTCCCTGGGAGTGGATCCCTCCCATGTGGGTTGCCCGTCTGCAAGCCCGGGCTCCACCTCTGGCTGTGCTATGTTACAGATGTCATCTCGGGGAGGAATGGGGATCCTGCCGGGGCTCCCTGGAGCTCGTGCTATGCTTAGGGGGATGGTACACCAACATGGTATATGGATGTCCAAGGCCAGGGACATCACCTCCAACCGTCCTGGAGTTGTGGCTGTTTGCATTACAGCTTTTCCCTTCTGGGAGGTATTGGCACACTGCTGGGACAACCTGGTGGGGAGAAGCTGTAATGCAGGGCAGCCAGGGCTCCAGCAAAGTCGGCGGTAATATCCCTGGCCTCGGGCACCCTTCTCCCATGTGGGTCTTTGCCGGAGGTTCTGGGTAATAAATTATGGGCCGATTTGCGTAAATCAGACCTCCTTGGATTCCCACGGGTGTCTTCTTTTCGGAAATGCATGGGGTTCCCTGTTTTCCATGCTGGCTTCGACACCCTAGGCCCAAATCTATAGGTTGCCCACATGAACAAAATGTGCTGTGCCGAAAGGCTTGAGGTTACCAGTGGATTACCCTTTTCCTTTTGCGCCCCCGGTAGGTGCACCCACACATGTGAGGTACAGTTTTCATCTGGACACGTGTGGGGACGCGGGAAGGTAGGCCATGTGTTGTTGGTGGTGTGTTTCGGTGGGTGGCCAGAGCGAAATGTTTGAGAATGTCTTCATTTGCAGCGAATTTCAGAGACATTTCCTTGTGTCCACTCACCGAAACACGTTGTTGCCCGACCTACGCAAATCACCCCTTCCTAAACTTGGAATTTTGTCTACTTTTCAAAAATGTATGCCTTTCTGTCCTCCAATTTGGCTTTCCTATCCTTTTGTTCCATTCCGTCCATGCATGTCCAATTGGCAAAAATGTCCAAAATCGCCTACCTCTCACAAAACAGTTGATAACCAGATCAAAATATTTTTTTTCCATTTCCACTCAACCTGTTCTTGAAAGCCAGGTAATTGGGGAATTCAGCACAGCAAACCATTTGTTCCAAGCTCTTACAAGGAAAACCCACAGGCTTATTGTACACCATTTTATTGACATTTTATTTTAAAAACACACATTTTTTGCCCTTTTTGCCCTTTTTGCTTATTTTCTCTCACCCCCCTACAGCAACCCAGGATGTGGGGAAAAAAAGGGACCAAATTTGGCCGAGATATCTCATGTAACAAAAAGTCCACACTCGCTCTTCCAATATGTGCCAATATGTGCCAGTATGCCACATACAAACATACTCCTATTAGGTTTGCCCACAACGCCAGCAACAAATGCCACATCATATTAAGAAAAACTGCACAGACCAATGTAGGCAAGTATGGCCGCATAAGAGAACTCATGTTGGCTTCATCCTAAACAGCAGAAAAAAAGCAAAGCCACTGTAAGAAAGTTAGCTTTTGCTGGCTGCTCAAATGCTTCCCACTCCCACATAAGAGCATCATAACACCAGTAAAAAAAAGCCATGCCACTGTAAGAAAAGATGCCTTTGGTGGCTGCAAACATACTCCCCCACCTCCATATAAGAACACTCGTGGCATTGGCTTCACCCTTAATACCAATATGAAATGCCAGGCCACAGTAAGTAATCATGTCCTTGCTGGCTACATACATGCCCCACCATTCCACGTAAGAACTATCTTCATGGTTGCTTTTTCCTTAACGCGAATATGGAATGCCATGCCACAGTAAGAAAACATGTCTTTACTATGCTGTAGTAAGAAATCATATCTTTGCTGGCGCCACAAATGCCCCCTCCATATGTGAGAATGCTCATCCTGGTCATTTTGGTAGTGCAGTACCCCAGCATGACGCTTTGCCCATGCGCAACTGGGTCATTACACCGAAGGGCAAACATTGATTTCCCACTACACAGTCAACTCTGGAGCACTCCATACGCTGCACACTATACCCATAGCTCCCAACTCACACGCGTTTGGCGGGTGTCACCCGCCTTGTGAACAGCGGACTCACCCGCCAAAGCTCATGCACGCCCATTCATTTCAATGGGCCTCTCACCCGCCAAAAGTAAAATCGGGTGTTTTCACCCGCTTTTGCGACATAAATGGTTGAGAGCTATGCTATACCTGAGAGAGTGGTCAGGTTTTCACTGGGCTAGCTTCAGTTCTTCCAAAATGAGGGCAGTTCGGCACACCAGCGCCCATTTTGGACAAAGCACTGCTGGGCAGAGCCTGAATTGTTCCATGCTAGGTGTGATATAATCAATTAGCACCCTGCGGGAGAGAGCCAAACAATCAGGAGGCTATGAACACTGGCCGATACTGCCGATCTAGCCCACATTCCAAGCTGCCTGATGGTTGGTTTGCCAGCTAGCTAATTTCCCCCCACCCGCCGTACCCATTTCTGTCAATTCCCCCTCCCCACTTACCTCATTGAGGCGGCGGCAAGTGCCACTACCGCAGCTACTGCTTCTTCTTCTTCTTAATTAACGAACGTGGCGGCGGACCCACGCAGGCGCTTCCCCATCCTAAAGGATGATGTGCACCACCTTCACCAATCAACACACAGGCCACACTTCCACACAAACCACCCGCAACCCCACCGCAAACAACCACACTCCACCAATCCACACCAACAGACACTACACCCCAAACTCACACCACCCAGCGAGCCGGGAGACCGGCGCGCAGACCCGCGAGACCCCAGCCCGTACGCCTACACATGCACTTCAGGCGAGGCACCGTGCGCTGCCGCCAACCCACCGGGACCAACCCGAGCGACACCCACACTCACACACGAACCACCAGCCACAAACAACCACTACCCCAAAACAACACCAGCCACCTGCAACCCCACCGCAGACAACCACATCCCACCAACCCAACACCAGCCACCCGCAATCCCACCGCAAACAACCACACCCCACTGTTAAGACGGATTTCTGAACTCTGTCCTGGTGGCGCAGAAGTTCAGAAGGCCAACCTAATTACTTGGAACAGGGTAACCTCTGGACAAGCCAGACCAATCAAGGTAGCGATCGCGGCGGTCAAGACTAGGTCTCAAGAGGGGTGAGGGTGACTGAAAGCCCGCAATGAGCACACAAAGCAAGAGCGCTTACAAACTACTCCAAACAGTTGTTATATCAAAAATAGATACACATTTATTTTAAGGCCTTTAAAACAATGACCGTAGCGAGAAAATCACAATATCACAATATTAAACCAACACATACCATATCAACACAATATATATACAAATACACAGTCGCAAGCGTTTAAAGCATGAAATATGTAGTCCACCTGAAAGGAAAGGAAAACAGGCAGTGCGATAACGCTTTAGACTCAGTTCGCCTTCAGAGGCACCTAACTAGATGGAAGTCCGAGCCCTGCGAAGAGTGGAGCCTTGTGCTCAAAGTACCTGCCACGCCGGTGCCAACGGGCAAAAGGGGAAGCTCTTCGGAGGAAGTCAGGCAGTTCGGGTTAGTGCACAGCAGAAGGAGAACAGGTTCCGCAACTCAAGCGCAGCCTCCACAGCGGGCAGAAGCAGAGCGCGAGTACGGCCAAAAGGGTGCTGTTTTTACACAGCAGGGAAAAGCAATGGGATACTGCAGGAGGGCGACCAGATCCTAGCTAAACTACTCACCGGTCCCCGAAGCAAGCAGACCCAGGCTTCTCCACGTTAGTTTCAGCAGCTGGCAGGTTCAGAGGAGCAGGGAACGCCTCGTAGTCGTGTAGAGCAAAAAGACGTCCCAATCGACGAAACCAGCAGTTTGTTGCCGCAGCAGGACAACGGAGCGGCCGTGTGTATTCGAGCCAAATGTACACTCCTCCCTTCAGACTTGGGAACGCCAAGTGTACGAAGCGTGGGAGAGTGACAAGGACTCGGAATACAACACAACCTGGCGGCAGTTACAGAGCAGGACTCCCTTGTAAGCTGGTCAGTCAACTGGATGGCCCAGAGACACTTCCGAAGGCTTACTTGGCAGGAGATGATGAAGTCGCCGGGAATAGCTGTTCCTGCTATTCCAAAGGTCGAAGCACCAGTACAGGCCTTCTGGTTCGATCGAAGGAGGAAAGGGTTTCACAGGACGACAGCAGTGCAAAGGAGGATTCCTTCAGCGGGTCACCAGCGATTCCTCGGTCCAGCCTCTTGGTTGCAGGATACTTTGCTCCTGTATTCCTTCGTTCGTGAGAACTCAGGAGATCGACATGGTAGTGGTGTTTCCAGCCCCCTCTTATCCACGGTTCCCTTCGCGCCAAAACGGAGGGGAGCCAATGGGAGATCCGCTCATCAACACACATACCATGCGTGGACCAATCACGGACCACGGTGGTCCCAGGCATTCACACCACCCTAGACTCTCTGGCACCCAGGATGTGTATTGGGACCAGACATCCCAGCCCACACCCTGGAGGCACACAAACGACATGTAGAAGCCCGCGAAAGCAACCACGTTTCGCGGGAAAGTACATGCCCAAATAAGGAAGGCCCCGGGTCGCTCGACCTGGGGAAGGTGAAGGGAGCAAGACGGTCAGTGGACAGGACAAAGGAGCCTCGTGGTCTGGCCATTTTGGGAGCCAGGCCACCATTTTGGGTTCAGTGCGAAAAACGTGCTCAGAACGCCAAAAGGAGCTCAAAATAAACAAAACGATCGCTGCCACCATTCGAGTCCCTGAATGACTTGCACCGATCAAGTACCATCCTAAAAGAGTATCTAGGGCCTGTAGAAGGCTAGAGACCCAAGAGAGCTGTAACTTAGCTTACAGTGCCCTCTTGTGTCATGTTGCACTAAAGCCGCAACATGATATAAGAAACTACGGGAAACAGCGTTCCCCGGTACTGACTGTCTTAAGGGCATGTCAGTTTTCCCATAAGAAAAGGAGCGAAAGCCCAGAGGAGTGCGGCAGAAGGCTGCACTTCTCTGGCAAAGTCAAGAACAATGTGAAAAACAACAGCAAAAAGTTTAGGGGTTGCCACATGGAAGCAAAATTACCTACAATTACGAAATCTTTCCTAACACCCACCAATCCACACCAACAGACACTACACCCCAAACTCACACCACCCAGCGAGCCCGGAGACCGGCGCGCAGACCCGCGAGACCCCAGCCCGTACGCCTACACATGCGATTCAGGCGAGGCACCGCGTGCTGCCGCCAACCCACCGCGACCAACCCGAGCGACACCCACACTCGCACACGAACCTCCAGCCACAAACAACCACTACCCCAAAACAACACCAGCCACCTGCAACCCCACCGCAAACAACCACACCCCACCAATCCAACACCAGCCACCCGCAATCCCACCGCAAACAACCACACCCCACCAATCCACACCAACAGACACTACACCCCAAACTCACACCACCCAGCGAGCCCGGAGACCGGCGCGCAGACCCGCGAGACCCCAGCCCGTACACCTACACATGCGCTTCAGGCGAGGCACCGCGCGCTGCCGCCAACCCACCGCGACCAACCCGAGCGACACCCACACTACCACACGCACCTCCAGCCACCAAACCACAAACAACCACCACCCCCAATCCAACACCACCAGCCACCCTACTACAAACCACACCCAGCCAATCCACACCAACAGCCACCCTACCACAAACAAACGCCCCCCACCAACTCACTCCCCGACCCCAGCTCCGCTACTCCCGCCACTACCAATCGCAACCGCCATCCGCACAACACCTTCCAACAGCCCAACCAGCGACCCGAAACACGCCGACCGCACTCCAACGTTCAATCCCCAAACCCCCGGGGGCCCGCACTCCGTCTGCCGCCTCCGAAACCCAAGGCCCCGAAGCGCCTTGAACTGCGTGCGCCCCGCTACAGTCCACCTTTCCGCGCTTCCCGCGGGCCCTGCAGCTACTGCTGCTCCTTCCGCTCTGCCCCATTTGGCAGCCATGGAAATGGAAGAGGGGCTCCATACAGATCCCCGCCTTCCTTTTCCATGGTGGCCATGTTTGTATAGTATTTTATTTCCGTGAATGGGGCAACGCGAGGCGACCTGTTCACAGAAAGAAAATACTTTAAATTATCCCCATCCCAGCCCATGGGACGGGTGCGAACTGCATCAACTAACCGTTCTAAGGGCTGGAACAGGTGGTAACGTCCTGGGGCCCAGTTAAACGCCGTCGCTATGCTCGGTCTTTAACTTGGATCCTGGGCCGTTACCACCCGTTCCAACTTTTGGAACGGGTGGTTAACGCTTTAATAGTCCTAGCTTTTAGGCTGACATCACATTGTATTTTGGTGCTTATAGGCCTGTGTTTATGAAATGTGCAGGAAAGCAAAACGGTGTCACAATGCCTAAAGGGTTCTAACAATGGCAGGACTTAAACAGCATTATTTCAGCACTGTGTTTCTGTATATTTTTACAAAATATGAGTGTGAATGAAGTAGTTGGGGTAGATTAGAAAAGTGTGTAGTACTTTGCATTAATAACTTTATAATGTTCGCATTCTCACTACAAAATCACCCGATGGGGTCCCCCTGTAAATGTGAATGTAGGAATCTTATAGAAAATACCAAAGGGAAACCCATGGGATATGTGTAAACTAATTTCATTCTGTACAAGAGGTATATAATAATAGCACTAACTTGTTTATACATAGAATGTGCTATTGCGTAGTGTTGTGACAAGTGTTAATATTATCCATTGTAATGGTACACCTGGGTACTCAATATACTGATTTCAGAAAGCTAATGGCTGAGTAATCCCAACCAAGATTCAAAGCTGCATCCTACTCAAACATAATGCCAGCACTGCAAGTGCACAAATTGCTGATGTGTCGGCCGAGCTTTAAATTCGGAGGCAGTAATGGGACTTCTACAAATCCTATACAAAACCTACAAGAATCCCTATGAATAAAAGCATGCATACTTTTGCATAGGAGCTCTAAAAAAATGGTATAAGACTGTTCTACTGGCATCTTATTATTGTCAGAGAAATGCGGTGCACACTTCCATTTTAAAGTAGCAACAGAGACAAAGACAGCTTCTTGTGTCTTGCAAGACAACAACCAGAAAACATTCATCAAGCTAGAGCAAACTGCAGTCACCCGACCTGCCCTCCACCCTTATAGGTCATGATCCCGTGACGAAAGTGAAACCTAACATGAACCTTCTGGGACTGACACTCTTAGTGGAACGGAAACTGCATAGAGGCAAAGGGGTTCGCACCTCATAGTGTCCATTCAAACGGGGAAGCAGATGACCATCGAATCCATCACAAAAGAAGATGATTAAGGCCACGTTTCATAGCGCCTCCTCGTATCCCCTCGCAATGTCCACTTTGAATGTTCTGCTCCACACTGGTTCATACCACGTGCCTACCAAAGTCATTCGCATGGATAAGTGCACGATAGGAATGTTACATCTCAGTGCGCACATTGCAGAGAAACACAACAGAGGCATAGAACATTACAGAAAGGAAACATGTTGTCACATTAAAGAAGCAGTTGAAACAAGTCGGCAAAGACTGCAAAACGGATAATGGGAAAGCAATCAACTTCATTGGCATCGAAAACCATTGATCTTATTCATGTAACTGTCTTCTCCCACACTAGCACAGACTGTTTCTACTGCTTACCAGGATATCACATAATCTTCCTGTAAGAACAATCATACAACAAGCTCTACATAAAACAGGCAGCTAGCAGCCACGTTGCATGCAGAATAGTGTGGTGGGACAGAAAGCATTTGCCTATGCATGGCTGCCATTTGTATGGCACTTACGGAGCTACCAAGAAACAGAGCATTGTCCAATAATGGCGAGAATTATGAAAGAGGATGCCGGGCACTATCTTCTTTTGTTATAATTGTCTTCTCTTTATTTATTCTCCATTGTTATAGAACTTGTCAGTCTGTCCTTGAAATACTGCCCTTCAGAAATTGGCCTTTAGTGGTTTACATGGCAGGTTAGCCATGGGTGAACTGGCATGGGAGCATTGGTGTTGGGCAATCGGATTGGCCTTTGAGAATTTACTTTGAGATGTATGGCATCGGGTGTTGCCAATGTGGCACTGGCTTTGTGAAACACCCTTTAGGTGAGTAGTCTAGGGAGCCAGCTTTGGAGGACAAGCTTTGTCGGGCCGTGCAGAGGGTTTGGAGTGAGTGAGTGGCCCTTGGGAGTTACCATTGGGAAGCCAGTCTTTGGAACTGGCTGTTGGGGGCTTGCCTTGTTTGAGCAACATGTAGGGCACTGGCATTTTAGGACAGGCCTTGCAGCGCAACTGTATGGGGTCATAAGGTAACCACTCTTGTGAGACTAGACTTGGAAGATGGGCTTTGGGGATTTGACCTTAAGTGTTGTGGCGAACTAGCAACTCCTGTCACACAATAGCTGTGGCTTCAATCTCAATTTGTTTACAAACAGATGAAGTGTGGGATAAAGGTTGATGCGGGCATAGGGTATTTTCTATAAAAAAAAAACTGGATATATTCCTCCCCAAAAATATCAGGAATACAAAGTGACAGGATGGGTCAAACTATAATTTGTCAGGGCTTATTATAAAATAAGCCAATTCTTCCATGATCCTATTTAGGGACTGTGACAGATTGCCATCTGCAAGGGTTTGGAAGCCCTGGATTAATTTTACGTTTTCTATAATAACATAATGCAGAAAATTAAGTTTCTAAGAGGGAGGCCTGCTAATCTGGCTCCCTATTGATAAATGCTACATGCCACAATTGTAGTGCAAATATGTGCCCAGCTTTTCTGTGACACATGTGCATTCCTGACTGCTGCTATAAACACAAAGTTGCTGCAAGTGGGGGTGGATGTTCTGCTCCTCTGATCTAAATTTTAATTATTATGTGTTTTAGGGTCTGGTTACATGTAAATCTTTAAATATAAGCCATGCCAGATTTGTGGCATGGTGTCTGCTAATGACACATAATTATAGAGCCACAGTAATTTGATATCACACCAATGCAAGCTCTGTGAGCAGGTCCTAACTATGACAAGACTGATATATATTGGTGTCTAGGCTGACTGTCTCCACAGCAGCCATGTGGAACAATATCCCTGTTGCTGCCCCATTTATTCTCCAAGGCTTACACCTTCCCTTGGAGCACAAAGTCTTCAGCCAGAGGATTTCCTGGGAATGGTGCATGAGAGGCAGAACTGGCATAGAAAAACGAGCTTCACAACAGAGTGCTGAGCACTGGAGTCCTTTTTAAGCTGTAAGGCATGGGAATAGGGTGTGGTTGGAGTAGCCAGAGAGGAAGTGTATGCCTGGAGAAACGTCCACCATCTTGCTTTCTGTTAGGACTCTCTTTCTTTTTCCTGTTCCTTTCATTTCTTGCAGGGTACGGTACTCTGGGTGTGATGTCATACGGCAACATGTATTGAACCCCTTACATCATGCTTGCTTTGGTCCCCTGTAGTATGTTACATCTCAAAGGCAAGGGGCTCCCCTCATTCTTTGATTCACCTTTAGACCATTAAGAGAAGAAGAATACACTTTTGGACCTTGGTTGGGAGTGCAGTTCATTCTAGAGTCATCTGCCATAGAAGTTAAGACAGAAGGGATCCAAAGCTGAGAACTCTGTCCTTTAACTATCCCAGGTGAACAGTGGGTATGACGTACCTGGTCCAGCTGCAGTCATCCTGTGCTGGACCGAGGCCTCATTTCTAGCTGCAGCGGATCCAGGATCCTGTTCACTAGAGGTGAAGGATCCCCTGTAGGTGTCAGCCAAACTCCCTCGACTGTTAGTGCAGAACAGAAGGACTCACCTTGTACCTGGAGATGCTGGATTGGGGTTCCCAGCAACCAGTGGTGTAACACAAAATGTGGGGGCCCCCACCTAGCCATGCTGAGGCCCTCCCACAACTCAGCAACAAATCACAGGTCGTGCCACACTCTGGGCCGGCCTAGATTATCACGCTTGTACAATTCGCACAAATGTGCTGTTGAAGGGGTATGCCGCACACTGCACTTGGAGAAAGATATCAATATTTGTTTTAATGCAATATACAGCACACTCTGTGAGAACAATTGGCTAAAAAGCCAGAGTGTTGGCAATTGTTTTGTAGGGTAACACCAATCCAATACATGCAAGTCACCAACAGTGCACAGGAACATTAATGTTTGCTATTAAAAATGCCATGCCACAATTGTTAGGCAGAATCACATGCAGTACCCTTTGGGAACACTACATGCAATTAAGACTACAAGTGTCAGTACAAGTTCACCTTTGGTACAAGCCCGTACTACAAAGTCATGTGGTTGCAGTGGCAGTGGCTGAGCAGCCAGGCTTATCTCAAGAGTTGAGTGAGCAGTAGAACGAGTTACACAAAGGACCAACAAATACAGTGATTCAAATATACGCTTACACAAGGTTTCTTGGTAAAAGAATATACATTTATGTACACAGTCAGTTTGAAAGCATTACACTAGCAATGCTTTTTAAGCTGTAAGGCATGGGAATAGGGTGTGGTTGGAGTAGCCAGAGAGGAAGTGTATGCCTGGAGAAACGTCCACCATCTTGCTTTCTGTTAGGACTCTCTTTCTTTTTCCTGTTCCTTTCATTTCCTGCAGGGTACGGTACTCTGGGTGTGATGTCATACGGCAACATGTATTGAACCCCTTACATCATGCTTGCTTTGGTCCCCTGTAGTATGTTACATCTCAAAGGCAAGGGGCTCCCCTCATTCTTTGATTCACCTTTAGACCATTAAGAGAAGAAGAATACACTTTTGGACCTTGGTTGGGAGTGCAGTTCATTCTAGAGTCATCTGCCATAGAAGTTAAGACAGAAGGGATCCAAAGCTGAGAACTCTGTCCTTTAACTATCCCAGGTGAACAGTGGGTATGACGTACCTGGTCCAGCTGCAGTCATCCTGTGCTGGACCGAGGCCTCATTTCTAGCTGCAGCGGATCCAGGATCCTGTTCACTAGAGGTGAAGGATCCCCTGTAGGTGTCAGCCAAACTCCCTCGACTGTTAGTGCAGAACAGAAGGACTCACCTTGTACCTGGAGATGCTGGATTGGGGTTCCCAGCAACCAGTGGTGTAACACAAAATGTGGGGGCCCTCACCTAGCCATGCTGAGGCCCTCCCACAACTCAGCAACAAATCACAGGTCGTGCCACACTCTGGGCCGGCCTAGATTATCACGCTTGTACAATTCGCACAAATGTGCTGTTGAAGGGGTATGCCGCACACTGCACTTGGAGAAAGATATCAATATTTGTTTTAATGCAATATACAGCACACTCTGTGAGAACAATTGGCTAAAAAGCCAGAGTGTTGGCAATTGTTTTGTAGGGTAACACCAATCCAATACATGCAAGTCACCAACAGTGCACAGGAACATTAATGTTTGCTATTAAAAATGCCATGCCACAATTGTTAGGCAGAATCACATGCAGTACCCTTTGGGAACACTACATGCAATTAAGACTACAAGTGTCAGTACAAGTTCACCTTTGGTACAAGCCCGTACTACAAAGTCATGTGGTTGCAGTGGCAGTGGCTGAGCAGCCAGGCTTATCTCAAGAGTTGAGTGAGCAGTAGAACAAGTTACACAAAGGACCAACAAATACAGTGATTCAAATATACGCTTACACAAGGTTCCTTGGTAAAAGAATATACATTTATGTACACAGTCAGTTTGAAAGCATTACACTAGCAAGAGCAGCTCAATACCATACACTAATATACTACAAATACACAACCAATAAGTTACTGAACAAGTTCAGCTCCCCTGAAGTGGGAGCAAAATGGCACTTCAGATATGTTTAAAAGGGGTAAAAAGACAAGGTTATAAGAATCAACAGCACACATACTTGCATAGGCAGCGCAAAGGGTTTCAGTGAACTACAACCAGCAATTCAGTTCATAGACCTGTGCCGAAGTCAATGGTTCAGAGTCTTTATATAGGATAGCACAGTTCTGGTAGTAAATGGTTAAGTCTTTGCCACAGATTTGAAAAGAATTTGGCTAGGCGAAAAGTTAGACGAATGTTTAAGGAAGGACAAGCCTCGGAATTGGGAAAGTTCCACGAACGTTCGCAATGGCCAAAAAGATATCAGGACTGTGTTTGCACAGTAACTTGTAAGTGAAGAAGAGCTGTAGCTGAGGCAGTTGTTCCTGGCAGTTCGAGCAGATCTCGCTGTTCCTGAGATTCAGTCATGGGGACAAGAAGGAGGACTTCGGGAGGTTCCTACACTGCTCAGGGATGAGACCACAAGCTTAGCAAAACATCAGTTTAAGGTGTGAGTGCCTTAAAGACCACAAACTGGTATGCTTCCCACAGGCTATCCAATTTTCCACAGCTCTCTGCAGAAAATTCAACCAGGAGGGGACGGTGTCCAGGCGGCTTATGAGTTGGTTGTTCCCACCAAACTCAAGGGAAGAAGTTAACCTTGAAGGGCTTCTCTGTCGATGGAGTTTCAGGCAATTCGGACCTGCAGCAGGGCTTCACTGGTTGTCCAGGAGTTGCAGCAGTCGTCTTCCTTCAGCTCGTCTTTGGTTCTTTCGTTCCAGTGGTCGACTCTGTTTTCCATGTCCCAGAGACCTGCTTTTAAAATGTTTTCCCCCATTCATCCCAGCCTGGCTGTCACTCACACAGCAGAGTGGCTGTCCTTGCCGGACAGCCTGCCAGCCAATCACGCCAGAGTGCATTCAGGTCTCCTAGGAGACTAAGCACAGGGAGTTTTGGCCATCTCCCTCACATTCTGTCCACCCAAGACACCCTGGCGCCAGAGGAGGACTTCAGTGCTGAAGCCCACCAAAGGCCAACAAACAAAGGGACCAAACCTGGTTTGGCACGTAGAAACAAACACAAGAAGGACCTTTCCTAAAAGAAATGGCAAAAAAAAGTTGACCATAGTCTGTTTTTACAGATAGGCCCTGGGCGCCATATTGGAAAACATGGCTGACCGGATATTTAGCTACCGTTGTTCGGGGTCGGGACAAATCAGGGTAGTTTGATCTAAACCACTGCCACCAGCCATTTAAAGTAGGAAAGGGTAACATTTGACTGTTACATGAGTTTATTGACTCAGGGGAAGCTAGGCAAACCCTCCAGCTCTCTATAGGAAGATAGTGTGTGCTGGGTCTGTAAATTTAAAGAAACTAGTAAAGTCAATTTAACTTTACATGCTCTGGGAGAAAGTAGTCATTCCCAGAGAAGGTATTTAAACCTTGGGAAGTCTGAAAGACATCCCTGTGCCACTGCACTGAAGGTGCTGTGTGACACGCAGAAAAAGATGATGCCTATGAAGTTGTTTTAAAACTCCACAACCAATCAACACAAAAGTAAAACACACTGAAAATGAAAAGTTCAAAGCTCCAAAATATAGCAAAAGAGCGGAAAGCTCAAAGGTAGAGGGTATTTAGCACTTGTGTGAGAATTCTCCCTAACAACAATGAAAATATGTCCAACTGGCTGCACAATGTAGACCAGCGTAGACACGTAATAACATTACAGTAAAGCATGCCAGGCCACATTTAGACATACCTAGACAGGTTCCACCAAAATACCAGCAGAAGCAATAGCACTCATCAAAAAGAAAACAAACATTCAAGCCCGTGACTCTGTGGCCTCTATCAACACAGCCAAACTCTTTAAAATCTGCAAGTAACTGGTCAATCCTGTTGCAGTCTTTAACTCTCCTGTTCCCTCCCAGGCCCTCTGTATGGCTCTGTTCTCTCACTTCTCCGCTAAAACGCAGGACATCCTGCCCCCATCTCCTCTTCCTCTTCCTCTTCCTCTCCCCCTTCCTCTCTCAGCCTCTCTTTGGCTATCTCTACTTCTCTTCCTCCTTTCTCCTCTTTCTCTCTGACAATACCTGATGAGGTTTTTAGACAAGTCCTGATCTATGAAAGTGTTGTCCAAACAAGTGCTCCCCTGCTCCTCTAGAACCATCAAGCACCATATTGACACCCTCGCCATGGCCGATTTCTGTAATCACTTTTTCACCGCTGGAACGTTCCCCTCTCCCCTTAAGCACTCCTTTGTGCACCCACACCTCAAGAAACCATCTGCTTAGCCTGCCTGCCCGGCAAACTATCGGCCAATCTTCATCACCCCTTTTCTGGGCAAATTGTTAGAAAACACTGGCCTTCTCCCAGCTTACTTTCCACACTGAATCTGTTGGTTGTCTCCATGACCATCAGTCTGGCTTCAGAGCTGCCATGGGCATGGAAGCTGCTCTCCTGAACACCCGTGAAGAACTGCTCTCTAACCTTGATTACAGCATTCCTTCTGTCCTCATCCTTCTTGATATTTCCTCTGCTTTCGACACGGTGAACCACGCCATCCTAGTCGATCGACTACATGAGAACCTGGACATCACTGAGCAGGCCCTTGAGTGGATGACCTCCTTCCCAAATTGGTCCCTTTCTCTCCGCCACATCTCACTATACCTGTGGTGTTCCCCAGGGCTCCATCCTCTCACCCTAGTTTTTCAGCCTCTCCTTGTCCTCTTTGGCCCACCTGATCTCTACCTTTGCCTCTTATGTGGATGACACTCAGCTTTCCTTCAGGCTCCCCTCAGACTCCTCTCCTCTCTCTCATTCTTGCCTGTCTATCCGATATTCACGGGTGGTGTGCATCCAACAATCTCTCCCTTAATGCCAGTAAAATGGAGATCCTTCTCATTGGGACCCCTGCTTTCCCTCTCGCACTCTGACCGCCCATCTTGGGCCCTCTTCCTTCGCCTTCCTGCAAGCCAAAAAACATTGTCATCTTTAACTCCACTCTCTATTTCTCTCCACACATCTAAGACGTCGCCAAGAAGCCCCACTATGAGCTGCTCCTCCTCAAACGGACTCTTCCCTTTCTCACTTTCCCCCAGAAGCTCACTATCTCCAGAGCCCTGGTTCTCTCGAGGCTGGACTATTTTAACAGCCTCTTTCTCAACCTGCCTTCCTCTTCTCTCCATCCTCTGCAACTAATCCAGAAAAGGACTATGAGACTTATCCTTGGCCACAAGCCCAGGGATTGTGTCTCTCCAGCCCTGAAATCTCTCCACTGGCTCCCGGTTGCTGCAAGGGTCAGGTTCAAGACCGTTTGCACTGTCCACAAAGCTTTCTTGGCCTGGGCCCGCACTACATCCAACTCTCTCTTCCAAAATACCTTCCTTCTCAAGTCATACCAAACTAAGGAATGACTAGACTGGCTGCACCAAAATGCCTCTCTATCCACTAATACCACATATCATGCCTGCTTAGACTGGAGATGAACAACCATTATGATTTGTCGCACAATCCCGCCCCCCTACACACAGGGGAGTGATTGGAAGGGTAGAGAGGGAACAGGAGACCACTCATGCTCACAGCAGTCCATAAGTGGGAGTTTTCAACCTTAAAGGAGAGAGTTAAATGCTTGTGACATTGAAGCTGCACTAGAATAGTCTCATTAAAATGAGTAAAGAGATTAGATGCCCCCACACAAATAAGTTTGCCCCTCCAACACCACCCATGAAGTTAGTGCCTCTCCCAACATTTGATGGGTTAACCACCCGAAATATAGGTTTTGTTGCACCACTGAACGCAAGCACACACACCATTCACCATATACACACATGCACACCCAGCCATCCATACATTTAAGTGTGCACCCTTTCACCATACACTCACACACGCACACGTCATGGGGTTGAGGGGAACCCTATTACTTGAAAAAGAAATAGTTTCTTTTTGAAGTCACTCTGATTTCATAAAGAAATTATTTCAGTTAAGGACCGAACCATAACGGAAATTCTTTATGAATGCAGAGTGACTTCAAAAATAAATGTTCTTTTTGAAGTCATAAATCTCCCCCCACCCCATGACATGGAGGCATCCAGCCTAGGGTCTTCCATGGCATGGGCTGGGGGGATCCCTTGGACTTCAAAAAGAAAGTTTCTTTTTGTAGTCACTCTGCCTTCATAAAGAAATTATTTCTGTTAAAGAACTAATTTCTTTATGAATGCAGAGTGAAAGCAAAAAGAAAAAAATATTTAATTTTTTTTATCCAAGTGGGGCCCCCTCCCAGGACATGTGCTGTGGGGCCCCCGCACCACGGGGGCTGAGGGGTCCCCCGTTACACCAGTGCCAGCAACCCAGAAGCAAGGGAACAGATCTGAGCCCTGATTCCCACATGTAACCGCTTGTGAGCAACTGTAACCCAGACATTACCTGTCTGTCAAAAGCTTGTTTGTGCCACATGCCATTTGCTTAAACTGCCCCGCATGTTGCACCCAATCGAACATCTCAACAACCTGACACTGAATTACGATGTTAGGAAGCTCCTAGAAGCCTGGCTCAATGCTGTCGAGACAAGTACAAGGTACTGTGAAGAGGGACTGTACATTCTTTAACTTTGAATTAGGCCAATTAAGTACCTGAACGCCCCTGCTCGTCTACCCATTTCACAACAGTCTGTTTTTTCTGTGTTTTCTTTACATGGGTATGTTTTTGTTAGCGTTTTTAGTTATTTGAATATATTCTATTGTTTGATTGAAAGTCTATATTGTTAAAGAACCTTGATTGGGCATTCTTTTACTTTGGGAACCACTGGACATATGTTGTTTGGGTTGCTACTGTTATCAGCTCATGCACCTCTTGAGGATATAGCCTGCACTCGTCCTGCATTACCACACAAGGCAAATTTGGTATACCCTTCCAGCTGTGCCTTTTTCACTTTTATCACTGGAATCACTGCTGCTTCAGTAGTAGTGTGGGGCTGAGTAGGCAGTTTAGCAGAGCAATAGTCATTTCCTCACAACAACTAACTATGTAATGTCTCCTCTGAGGCAGCGATTCAGTCCAGCAGCAGACATTCGGAGGCACCGCCCTCAAACTCAAGACTGGAGTTCAAGTTCAGTTGCCCCTAAGCCCAGTGGAAGGATTGGGAGGGACGAACAGTATTTCACAGTCTTTCACAGATCATTAGGAAAAGAGATTGTGGACCAAGTGAAAAAGCCAGGAGCAAATAGAAGTCAGCGGCCTGAACGACTTCCTCTACAGAAAGTACATGTAAATAGTAAAATCACTTAGCAATATTAACTGGTCAATAAATAACATTACATTATCGATAACAAAACATGTTGCATACATTGAACATAGAACATTAAAACATGATAATAAATATTACATGCAAGGAACAAAGAGCAATGAAGCATGCAACCTGTTATTATGTGTCCCCATTATAAAATGGCTGACTGGTGGATGTAAATGAGCAAATCTTTTCTTTATTTTCTTAACCTTTTTTAAGATCACCAATCAACAGATATGAAAGTCCTTTTTCTATGTCCTTAATAACTAAAAATACCTAAGATGGTGCTAAATGCTAGCTAAGACATGCATTTTGTGAACAATATGCCAGAGATATGGGGATAATTATAAGTCGACTGAAAAGGAAATGTTGTATTAGAAGTAACAGCAATAATAAAAATGGATTCGGAGTATGGAAATGAGCCTAATGTACCGTATTTATAGTTCAGTAACCAAATGTCGAGCATATTATTTTAGTAATTAACCTCAGCAACAGGCGTATCACAAGAAAACAATCTTTTCTGCATCCAACGCAGCAATGGGGAGGCAACCACGAAAAATGTAGTTATTACATCACATAGTGGATACACCATTTAATTAGACCTAATTATGAATGTTACAAAAATAACAACATAAATTATTCTTCAAATTTCTAGAAAAGAATTGTAAATACATCTGGCAAGAATAAATGGTTTAGTGTGATGCTGGAAATGCATCCGGGGGACAGGGCCTCTGAATCCTTGTCCTTTACTGCCTTTTATCGTGTGTTCTGTCATGTTTTCTGCCCATGAGTCCATTTGGGACTCCTGGCAGTGCAGCTCTCTCTTTTGGTTTGGTGAACAGACCCATGGGATACCGTTATGGCACCCATGGGTAGGGGTACAACCCTGTGCCCCTAGTGTATGTTTTTGGGCACCTGTGGGTGGCCCACAGAGCAGGGTATGGGCTGGTGGCAGCTCCATGCTGGATTTGACAGGTGCTCTGGGTGTCCTCCATTTTGGGATACCCAGGCCCTGCCATTGGAATCAGTTGATTCCTGATAGGAAACAAGATGGCCCCTGTGGCCTCTTGCTTTCTATTGCCTCTTATCTTGTTTTTCCCAAAGTCCTGGGAAGCCCTGACTCTGTCCCTTCCCCCTGACTGGCTGTTGGGTGGAAGTTCCATATATGGTGTTGTTGTGAAGGCCCAGCTAGACTGACTGGAGCCTTCCCAAGTGACTGTTTGTTGTGGGTACCGCCTGTGGGTGGGACCTGGGTGAATGGAGTGTGTGACCAATATACACTCCTTGTTGTGGTTGTCTGGTTTCTGGCATGAGAGACAAAGACTGAGACAGCCCTGCCCGAAACTGGCCTGAATGCAGTGTGTAGTGTTGAATGGCTGGGTACTTGTCCCAATCCACATTCCTTGTTGTGAGTGTCTGAAAGGGAGGAGTGTGGCCTGAATGCACTGTGTGCCTGATTGGCTGACTGACTGCATGAATGCCCTTCTGTGTGATTGGCTGCTGTGTGTGTGCCAGCAGTGTGGATGAGAGACAGAATAGTATATCTGGGGACCTCTCACCATTGGAAATTGTTCAGAAGCGTTCAGAAGCTGAGTCTCCACTCAAGAGTAACTGGAACTGCTGATCCTCGACGTCCAGCTGGAAGAAGAAGACTTGCTGCTGCATTTGCTTCGACAGATCTGAAGGTTGCCGAATTCGTCGAGGACTGACCCGAGAGAGGACCTGGTAAGGCGCCCTCTTCCCGTGCTCCGAGGGACCATCGAGCACTGCTACATCTTCGCGGAAGCGCCCTGGAAGTCAGACCCTCGAAAGGCTGCCGACCCGAGACGGGACCGCCGAGGAGATCGAAGTGAAGCACCCGGACATCGACGCCGTCGAAGTCCATTGCCGTCGACCAGGGTTCGCAGGTTTGTGTAACCGCTGGAGGCCCGTTGAAGTTGTGTTGCCCAGCCGTGGGAACCACTTGACGCCGTGCCGCCGACGACCGGAGCCGTCCGCTCCTTTGCCTAAGAACATTCAATCGAAGGACTCCCTCGACCGCATCGTCGACCGCTTATCCTGCCGGAGAAAGTCGAGGACGACCAACGCGCCGAGGAGAAACCTGCCGGTGGGTTTCCCGCCACCCAACGACCTCAAAGACTCGGACGACCCGACGCCCTTGCTGGGCTCCCGTCTCTACAATCTTTGCGGTCCAGAACTATTGTCATCGAGGTGCCCCGCACACCTCCACCTTGCAGGACGCCGACGCCCCGACGCCGACGAGCACCGCTCGGACGAAGCTGCCGCCTCTTCGACATCGTTCTACCTCGTTGGTCGACGGACGTTCGACGCCCCGTGTCTCCCGCTTGAAAGGGAAGGCATTCAAGAAGGGCCGTCGATTCCCCGTCGCCGAACCCCGAGGTCTTCGACGTTTCTCGACGATCCGTGACTCCCGCTTGAAAGGGGGTCGCTCAAGAAGGATCCGTCGACGCCTCCACCAGGTACATTGGGGGGGTAAAAACATTGTAGGAGAGAATAAGACTATTGAACAATATATGGACTGGGCTTGTGTTATATCTCTTTATTTTACAGGTTGCCCAGGTGGGGGGATCTCCACACAGAACTGTGTCCAGTAGCGAGGGCCAGTCTTCTGCCTATTGTTTCAACCCTCTAGTATCTCTCCTCTCTCTATTGCTGGTTTCCTTCTTATTGATCTGCGTGCCATTTCTACAGTATTGTGAATGCACTGTTATGAGGTCTAATATTAGTGGTACCACTTTAGAATTGTAGATATTTATCATTATTGGTTTTCCTGAGCACAAAGTGCGTTGTTGTGATAAGTGTACATAACCCTTGAATATTAATTATATAAAGACTGTGTTTTCAGTAATACAGTGTGTGGACATTCCTTTGTGGGGGCTTGGGGATACACTGTACTTAAGAACCAGCCTGCATCACCTCCTGAGAAGCTAGGCCTTGATTGCTCGTCCATTGCTACCGTAATAGAGAATCTTGGCTGGGGTCTTCTGTGCCTCTCTTCTACCATATAGGGAGCAGAGGTACAGACACCCCCTACCGGTCTTTACAAGCTGGTGGCAGCGGTGGGATGCTTATGGTTTTAAGACTCAGTGTATAACCGTGCCACTTACAAAATATCCGCACTTTATTAGATTAAGGTCTGGGTGTGTACCAAATAACTGCATTACAAGCAATGGAGCCCATTGCAAATGGTAAATTGACTCGGATGAGCTTAGAGGCTCTCCAGAGTGCTTGTGAAGCCAGGGAGCTAGACTTTGTGGATAAGTCTAGGGCTGAGCTGATAGCTGCCCTGGTGGACTACCAGACGGATGGTGAAACTCTTGATGAAGGGGGGGATGCAACCAATAAGGACTCTGCCCCTGGGGTTGTCGCTGAATCTGTTTCTGGGAATGCCACCCTTCCTGCTGCCTCTGTTCCAAACCCCAGCAATTCCATGGAACTTGAGTTATTAAGGATGAAATTGGCCTTTGAATATCGCAAGTTGGAAATAGAAGCTGAGCTTAAGAAAGAGAAGCTGGCACAGCAAGTGGAACTTAAGAATAGGGATCTTGCGCTCAAAGACAAGGACACTGAATGTCAGAGGATCCAGCTAGAGAAAGCTAGAGTGGAGACGTCAGCTAGACCAATTGAGAATGGCAGGTCCCCAGCCACCAAGTTTATGAAAGATTTGGTTGGTGTGTTTGTGGGGGGTTCAGATATCCTCCAATGGATTGAAGCGTTTGAAATGGCTTGTGCAATTCATGATGTAGATAAAAGAGATTGGGATAAGTGTTTGTTAAGCAGAGTGCCTCAAACTGGATATGACTGTATTCTGAAGCTGAGTGTGGAAGAAAGGGGTCAGTATGAGTGTATGAAGTCTGCTTTGATTGCCAAGTTTGGCAAGACACCTACCCAATACCTTAGAAGGTTCAGGGATTTTAAGAAAAGAGAGAATGTGTCTTGGGTTGACTGGGTGAGTGCTGCGCACATGAACATGATGGGGTGGATTGATGGTTACAAGGTGAAAACTTTTGTTGAGTTGTCCCACCTCTTGTTTTTTGAGCATTTTTCTGAAGCCTGTTCACCGGAGCTGCGTCAGTATGTGGCTGACCAGAACATTTTGGACCCCTTTAAGCTGGCTAGGTTGGCTGACAAGTGGGTCTCCCACCGGGTGTCCCCTAAGGACTCCAGTGGGAAGGACAAGGACAAAGAGAAGGGGGCCTCTCAGAAAGCTGAGGAGTCCCACAAGCAATCACAGTCGGGTAAACCAAAACCTTCCTCTCCTAAGACCCAAAATTCTAGTGGGGATAAGCCATCTGTGGGTGGGAATAAGAGTAGTGGTCCACCTGCTGCAAAGCAGGCTCCCAGTGGTTCCAGTACCGTACCCCGCACTCCTGGCGCTTGTTGGGACTGTGGGGCTCTGGATCACAAAAGGGGTGACTCCAAGTGTAAAGGTAAGGCACTTGGAGTACAGGCTGTCAGCCTGACCTACCCTTACCCCGTGTCTGAGGTGGAGGCCACTGTCCTCCCCTCCTCTACCGGGATCACATTTGGTGCTCCGGTAGAGATTTCCCTAGTGTCCCTTGGGGCCTGGGACCAGTACGCGGAAGTACTGGTGACTATCCCACAGAACACCCGTAGGTTTTTGAGAAGTGTCCTCTTGAATGGCCAGCCTTCTACTGGCTTGAGAGACACTGGGGCAAGCATGACAGTGGTGGACAGGACCCTGCTCAAGCCAGAGGACTATGTAGGTGCTCCTCTGAGAACCACCAGGTTAGCTGGTGGGCCTCCCAAATTATCGCCTGTAGCCTTAGTCACACTCATGATTGGAGACAAGACAGCAAAGCTTCCTGTCCTGGTTCAGGACAATGTCCCTGCTAACATTTTGTTAGGGAATGATCTAGTAGCGTTGGGGTTGATCTCGGATGGTCTTCCCATGACTGCTGCTGCAGTCACTAGGTCACAGGTGACACCGGGTCTGGCTGTGGGTCAGATACCCGAGCCAAAGGCGAGGCCTAAGGCAAGAAGGCGGAAGACCAAGAAGGCCACCTCTGTGGAGGGAGCACCTTCTCTTCCTACTGCACCCATTGGGATCCATGCTCCGGACGGGCTGGGTCCAGTGGAAAACCCAAACTCAACTCCTTTGGGAGAAGAGGCAGAAGACTCTCCTGTGGGAGAGGTTCTCAACCCGGAGGATCATCCCGACCTTCAATGCTTGTTAGCTGAAGGGGGACCCTCCCGGGCAGACTTCTGTAGGGGACAGAGGGAGTGCCACTCTCTCGAGGGTCTGAGGAAACAGGCCCTGTCCCAGGCACAAGGAGAAGTGCCTAGGAATTTCCAGATTTATTGGGAGGGTGAGCTCCTTGTTAGTGAGCCCACTAAGCCTGAACCTGGTGCCCGCAAGAGGTTGGTGGTACCCCAGGTTTACAGGCCCTTCCTTCTGTAATTGGCGCATGAGGTGCCCTTGGCTGGTCATCTTGGGACCAAGAAGACTAAGCAGAGACTCTATGCCCATTTCTACTGGCCACGGATGGGAGTAGAGGTGGAGTCCCACTGCAGGACCTGCCCCACTTGTCAGTTGTCTGGCAAGACTGGAGGCAGGGTCATTGCCCCACTGCAGCCATTACCAGTGGTTGGCACACCATTTGAGAGGGTGGGCATCGACATCGTCGGTCCCCTTGACCCTCCCACTTCAGGTGGACATCGGTTCATCCTGGTCTTGGTAGATCATGCCACCAGGTACCCTGAGGCAATACCCCTTCGGACTGTTACTGCCAAGGTGGTTGCCAGGGCTCTCCTGGGCATTTTCACCCGTGTTGGATTCCCCAAGGAGGTTGTCTCTGACCGAGGATCCAACTTCATGTCTAGTTACATGAAAACCATGTGGAAAGAGTGCGGGGTAACCTACAAGTTCTCCACCTCTTACCACCCCCAGACCAATGGTCTGGTTGAGAGATTTAATAAGACTCTCAAGGGCATGCTAGGGGCTTTGGAAGAACCCCTAAGGAGGAAATGGGATCTCCTCCTGCCATGCCTGCTGTTTGCTTACAGAGAGGTACCTCAAGAGGGTGTTGGTTTCAGCCCCTTTGAGTTACTCTTTGGACATCCCGTGAGGGGGCCCCTCGCCTTGATCCGAGAAGGCTTGGAAGCCACCCCTCCCGGTCCCGCCAAGCAAGTGGGGGACTATGTGTTAGGCCTCAGGCGGAGGATGACACAAATGATGGGTCAGGCAACAGCAAATCTCAAGGCCAGCCAGGAATTGAATAAGTACTGGCATGACCTTAAAGCTTCGCAAGTGGATTGGACTCCGGGACAGGAAATCCTTGTGATGGAGCCTACCAAGCCTAGAGCTTTGGCAGACAAGTGGACTGGACCCTTCAGGATCATCTCCAAGATGGGTGAAGTCAATTATCTGGTTGACATGGGAGCCTCTGGGGTAGCCCCCCAGGTATTCCATGTCAACAGGCTCAAGCCTTTCCACAGGCGAGCAGAGGTCTCATGCCTCTTGCTAGCTTCAGGGCAAGAAGAGGATGAGAGTGAGCCCCTTCCTGATTTGCTGCATAGCAACCCTCAGGATGGCTCAGTGGAGGGAGTACATCTCTCTCCAGATTTGACAACAGAGCAGCAGAGGGCCTGCAGGGCTTTGCTCCAGCAGTATGCCTCTCTGTTTTCACTGACACCGGGCCTTACACCGTGGTGTAAGCACGAAATTGACACTGGTGACAGTGTGCCTGTCAAAAGCAGGTGCTATCGTATGTCAGATACCGTCAAGAACCACATCCAGGCTGAGGTCGCCAAGATGTTGGATCTGGGTGTTATTGAACCCTCAACCAGTCCCTGGTACAGTCCAGTGGTCCTTGTCCCCAAGGCAAGTTCCCAGGCGGGTACCAAAGATTGGAGGTTCTGTGTGGACTACCGAGGAGTCAATGCCGTCACCAAAACTGACGCGCACCCATTGCCCAGGGCTGATGAGCTTGTGGACACCATAGGTGCTGCCAAGTTTGTGAGCACCTTTGACCTTACCTCAGGCTATTGGCAAATAGCTCTGATGGACCATGCCAAGGAAAAGACGGCTTTCTCAACACCTGAGGGACTCTACCAGTTTAGGGTCATGCCTTTTGGGTTGAAGAATGCCCCTGCCACCTTCCAGAGATTGGTCAACCATGCGCTCAGTGGGCTGGAAGCCTTTTGTGTGGCTTACTTAGACGACATTGCCGTCTACAGTTCCACCTGGGAAGAGCATTAGACACATCTGGATAAGGTGTTGCAGGCCTTGAAAAGGGCTAACCTCACTATCAAGGCCACCAAGTGCCAGATAGCTCAGGGGAAAGTTACCTATCTTGGTCATGAGGTAGGAGGGGGTCAAATCCAACCTCTCTCCAGTAAAGTACAGGATGTACAGAACTGGGAGACTCCCACTACTCAAACCCAGGTGAGAGCCTTTTTGGGCCTCACTGGGTACTATCGCAATTTCATGGCAGACTATGGAACCATAGCTGCACCCCTGACAGCTCTAACTTCACCCAAACAGCCTAGGAAGGTTAATTGGACCGAAGACTGTCAGAGGGCCTTTGATGGCTTGAAAGAAAGTCTGTGTAGGGCACCTGTGTTGTGTGCGCCTGACTACAGCCGACCCTTTATCGTCCAGACGGATGCCTGCGACACCGGAATTGGAGCTGTCTTGTCCCAGTTAGATGACAAGGGGAGAGAACATCCTATCATATTCATCAGTAGACAACTCAAGGGTAGAGAACTTAGGTGGGCTACTGTTGAAAAGGAGTGTTTTAGCATAGTTTGGAGCCTTAGGCGTTTTAGGCCCTACCTTACGGGGTCTACCTTCAAGGTCCAAACAGATCATAAGCCCCTGAAGTGGCTTATGCAGATGAAGGGTGAGAATCCGAAATTGCTCAGGTGGTCCATTAGCCTGCAAGGGCTAGACTTCACCATAGAGCACAGACCAGGGAAGAGTCACGATAATGCAGATGGCCTTTCCAGAAGGTATGTTGACCGTCTGGATGAGGGTGTCTATCCCGTGGGAGATTAGACACCCTCCACCTCAGTCTGGGGGGGGCGACTGTGATGCTGGAAATGCATCCGGGGGACAGGGCCTCTGAATCCTTGTCCTTTACTGCCTTTTATCGTGTGTTCTGTCATGTTTTCTGCCCATGAGTCCATTTGGGACTCCTGGCAGTGCAGCTCTCTCTTTTGGTTTGGTGAACAGACCCATGGGATACCGTTATGGCACCCATGGGTAGGGGTACAACCCTGTGCCCCTAGTGTATGTTTTTGGGCACCTGTGGGTGGCCCACAGAGCAGGGTATGGGCTGGTGGCAGCTCCATGCTGGATTTGACAGGTGCTCTGGGTGTCCTCCATTTTGGGATACCCAGGCCCTGCCATTGGAATCAGTTGATTCCTGATAGGAAACAAGATGGCCCCTGTGGCCTCTTGCTTTCTATTGCCTGTTATCTTGTTTTTCCCAAAGTCCTGGGAAGCCCTGACTCTGTCCCTTCCCCCTGACTGGCTGTTGGGTGGAAGTTCCATATATGGTGTTGTTGTGAAGGCCCAGCTAGACTGACTGGAGCCTTCCCAAGTGACTGTATGTTGTGGGTACCGCCTGTGGGTGGGACCTGGGTGAATGGAGTGTGTGACCAATATACACTCCTTGTTGTGGTTGTCTGGTTTCTGGCATGAGAGACAAAGACTTAGACAGCCCTGCCCGAAACTGGCCTGAATGCAGTGTGTAGTGTTGAATGGCTGGGTACTTGTCCCAATCCACATTCCTTGTTGTGAGTGTCTGAAAGGGAGGAGTGTGGCCTGAATGCACTGTGTGCCTGATTGGCTGACTGACTGCATGAATGCCCTTCTGTGTGATTGGCTGCTGTGTGTGTGCCAGCAGTGTGGATGAGAGACAGAATAGTATATCTGGGGACCTCTCACCATTGGAAATTGTTCAGAAGCGTTCAGAAGCTGAGTCTCCACTCAAGAGTAACTGGAACTGCTGATCCTCGACGTCCAGCTGGAAGAAGAAGACTTGCTGCTGCATTTGCTTCGACAGATCTGAAGGTTGCCGAATTCGTTGAGGACTGACCCGAGAGAGGACCTGGTAAGGCGCCCTCTTCCCGTGCTCCGAGGGACCATCGAGCACCGCTACATCTTCGCCGAAGCGCCCTGGAAGTCAGACCCTCGAAAGGCTGCCGACCCGAGACGGGACCGCCGAGGAGATCGAAGTGAAGCACCCGGACATCGACGCCGTCGAAGTCCATTGCCGTCGACCAGGGTTCGCAGGTTTGTGTAACCGCTGGAGGCCCGTCGAAGTTGTGTTGCCCAGCCGTGGGAACCACTTGACGCCGTGCCGCCGACGACCGGAGCCGTCCGCTCCTTTGCCTAAGAACATTCAATCGAAGGACTCCCTCGACCGCATCGTCGACCGCTTATCCTGCCGGAGAAAGTCGAGGACGACCAACGCGCCGAGGAGAAACCTGCCGGTGGGTTTCCCGCCACCCAACGACCTCAAAGACTCGGACGACCCGACGTCCTTGCTGGGCTCCCGTCTCTACAATTTTTGCGGTCCAGAACTATTGTCATCGAGGTGCCCCGCACACCTCTGCCTTGCAGGACGCCGACGCCCCGACGAGCACCGCTCGGACGAAGCTGCCGCCTCTTCGACATCGTTCTACCTCGTTGGTTGACGGACGTTCGACGCCCCGTGTCTCCCGCTTGAAAGGGAAGGCATTCAAGAAGGGCCGTCGATTCCCCGTCGCCGAACCCCGAGGTCTTCGACGTTTCTCGACGATCCGTGACTCCTGCTTGAAAGGGGGTCACTCAAGAAGGATCCGTCGACGCCTCCACCAGGTACATTGGGGGGGTAAAAACATTGTAGGAGAGAATAAGACTATTGAACAATATATGGACTGGGCTTGTGTTATATCTCTTTATTTTACAGGTTGCCCAGGTGGGGGGATCTCCACACAGAACTGTGTCCAGTAGCGAGGGCCAGTCTTCTGCCTATTGTTTCAACCCTCTAGTATCTCTCCTCTCTCTATTGCTGGTTTCCTTCTTATTGATCTGCGTGCCATTTCTACAGTATTGTGAATGCACTGTTATGAGGTCTAATATTAGTGGTACCACTTTAGAATTGTAGATATTTATCATTATTGGTTTTCCTGAGCACAAAGTGCGTTGTTGTGATAAGTGTACATAACCCTTGAATATTAATTATATAAAGACTGTGTTTTCAGTAATACAGTGTGTGGACATTCCTTTGTGGGGGCTTGGGGACTACACTGTACTTAAGAACCAGCCTGCATCACCTCCTGAGAAGCTAGGCCTTGATTGCTCGTCCATTGCTACCGTAATAGAGAATCTTGGCTGGGGTCTTCTGTGCCTCTCTTCTACCATATAGGGAGCAGAGGTACAGACACCCCCTACCGGTCTTTACATTTAGGGCACAGATTTTGCCTACCGTTGAAATGGAGATAGGAATGTATACTGTTTACATTGGTTACAGTAGGTAATTAATAACCAGCTAATATAATATCAAAATAACTAGTATTTGTAAGTTGATAACTATGAGTTAATAATTCTACACTGATATGCAAATGACCAGTTGGGTATTGTGAGGTATCTGATGGTATCGTCACCCATTTTCCTGGCAATGCTTCCACCCAGGTGATATGATGTGATATGGCATTTATAACGTGCCTATACACAAGTGTTTCATTATGAAAGGGAAAAGTGGAATACCGTGTCTCAGCTAAGGGTACCTCACCTCCTCTCTTCAGGTTACCTCCCCCCAGTTAGTCCTCACTCACATATCCACCCCCAAGATCAGGATCCGGTTGCTTCGGCCTTTCCCTGGCCACCTCCTGTCGTCTTTTTCAATTGTCTACTATTGTTTTGTCTATCTTTGTCTCGTCTGCTTGCGCCCCTCCCTGTGTCCTTACCTAGTGTTCTCACTGCCCCATCCCCCCCCCCCCCCACCTTCCTCTTCCTCCTCTCGCAACCTGCTCTATGGTGCTCTCTGGCTC
Organism: Ambystoma mexicanum; assembly: GCF_040938575.1. Classification (NCBI taxonomy): domain Eukaryota; kingdom Metazoa; phylum Chordata; class Amphibia; order Caudata; family Ambystomatidae; genus Ambystoma; species Ambystoma mexicanum. The sequence continues at coordinate 1,211,638,661 of NC_090924.1, forward strand.
TCCCATCTTTTCTAACTGTTTCTCTATCGACTATCCAGCTCTCCTCACTAAATCAGGTAGGAAGAAGTTTAAAAAGGACATCCTGGTCTCCAACACAGGCCTCCCTATCGCTGACACCTATACCAGTGCTTCCTCCAGGCAAACCCTCACCAACATCCTCTTTGTCGTTCCCTCGCCAGATCTATGGACTCTTCAAATGGTCTCTGTGCTATCTCCTTTCTCTTCGTCTCCCATTAATGGTGGCACCCAGTGGGAGGCCCTCCTGGCCTCTTTCCACTCCTCTTAGGTCATCATTAATGTTTACCTAAATGGTACTGTCTTGGCCCTCAAGTGAACCTTCTCTTCTTTGACAGACGCTTCCCGCGCCTCATCAATTTCCTTTCTTCTCCTGCTGTCCCCTCTCTTCCCTCCACGGCTTCCTTGACCCCCCTGCTGTCTCCTCCTTGGCTACTTTGCCCTCTCCTCCTTCCTCTTCTGCCCCTCCTCAGGCTTCTTCTACACCTCCGCGGGGCGTACCTCTGATTTCCACCCCTCCCCAGAAGTCTTTCAATGATGGCAACCATCTCCATATTGCCACTCTAAGCTCTAAACTCTCGCTCAGCTGTCAAACACTCCTCTGACATCTGCCGCCTCCTTGAAGAACTTGACTTTGATGTCCTCGGTCTCACCGAGACATGGTTCATGGTTCATGGTCAGCTCTGTCACAAGCTTTGACACTCTCCTCCCTGATGGCTACAAGATCCTCTCCGCGCCCAGCTACAATTGTTCCGGAGGGGGTGTAGCCCTGATCTTTCCTGAATAGATTCCTGCCTCTGCCATTCCTACACAGGCCTACTCCTCCTTCAATTGCTTCATCTGCAAGCTCTCTCTCTCTCTGACCCACTCCCTTACTATGGTTACCATTTTATCAGCCACCTGGGCATATCTCCTCCTTCCTCTCTGAGTGGGCTAACCTCTCCTCTTCTTTCCTGGTCTCGACCACTCAACTCCTCCTTCTTGGAGACTTTAACATCCACCTGGATACTTCCTGTCCTTCCTCTGGAATCTTTCATGACCTCGGTCACTCTCTCTTTCTATTCTTCACTCTGGCCTGACTCACTCTGCAGGGCACATTCTGGATGTTCTGATCTCTTCAGACCTTCCCCTCTCTATCCCTCTTAACACTTCTCTCTCCTGGAGTGATCTCTTTCTCCTTTCCTCCCAACTCACTCTCGCCACCCCTCATGTCAAGCCAACTCCAGCACTGCTACCTACCTTCTCGGTTATCCAACCCATGAAGCGTGTGTCATTTGAGGCTTTTGCCGCCACTTTCTCACCCCCACTCTCCCTTCGGCTGACTCACACCCTGACGCAGTCCTCTCTATGCTCCACTCTGCTATATCTGATACTCTTGATGTTCTTGCCCCTGTTATGAGGATCTGCTTGAAGGCCAAAGCAAAGTGCAACTCCTGTATGACTCAGTCCTCATCACCCTTAAACGCAAGTGCAGGGTGGCTGTGATGAAATGCTATGCTTCCTGTAAGTCCTCTGACAAACTGGCCTGCCGCCTGCTCCAAAGGCAATACCAGCTCATTGTTCACACCAAGAAGAGAGCCCTCATCCGAGCCCGCTTCTCTGCGGCATCCAACAACTCTGCCTAACTCTTTAAAATCTGCAAGGAGCTGGCCAATCCTGCTGCAGTCACTACCTCTCCTGTCCCCTCCGAAGCCCTCTGCATGGCCCTGGCTTTTCATTTCATCTCTTAAACTCAGGACATCCTGTCAATACTCTCTTCCTCTCTTCCTCCTCCCTCTACTCCATGCGGTGGCCACCCCTCCTCCCTCCTTCTCTGCCTTTCCCCTTTTCTCTTCAGACAAGGTTTCTAGACAAGTCTGATCTATAAAAGTCTCAACAAAACAGGTTCTCCTCTGTTCCTCTAAAACCATCAAGGACCACATTGATACCCTGGTTCCTTCTTTGGCCGACGTTTGCAATCACTCCTTCACCACTGGAGTCTTCCCTTCCCCCCTGAAGCACTCCCTTGTGCACCCTCTTCTTAAGAAACTCTCTGCCAACCCATCCTGCCCGGCTAACTATCGCCCAATCTCCATCACACCTTTCCTGGGCAAACTCCTGGAAAAGCTGGCCATTTCCCAGCTTAATCTCCACACGGAATCTGTTTGTTGTCTCCATGATCATCAATCTGGCTTCAGAGCTGCCAGAAACACAAAACTGCTCTCCTGAACATCCGTAAAGACCTGCTCTCCAACCTCGATTCCAGCACCCCCTGTGTTCTCATCTTAATTGATCTCTCTTCTGCCTTTGACACGGTCAACCATGCCATCATGCTCAACCGTCTCTGTGATAACCTGGGTATCACCGATCAGGCCCTGGCTTGGCTGACTTCTTTCCTCTCCGATCGACCCTCCCAGGTCCAACTTAGGTCCTTCCTCTCCTCTATCTCTATCTCTACCTGTGGTGGTCCCCAGGGGTCTAACCTCTCGCCCTTTCACCCTGGCTGTTCAAGCTATACCTGGCACTTCTTACCCACTGCATTGCCGCTCTCTGCCCCAACTTTCAGTGCTATGCGGATGACACTCAGCTCATTTTCAGGCTCCCTTGAGCCACCTCTTCTCCTTCTTTCATCTCTAACTGGCTGTCTGCTTTCCAGGAGGGTGTGCCGCCAATGATCTCTGCCTTAATTCCACACCTGCTCCCCCCTTTCCCGTCACTCTCTGGTCGGCCTCTCTTGGCCCTCTCCCTGCCCCCACCTGTGAGGCTAAAAACCGCAGGGTCATCTTCGACTCCACACTCTCCTTCTCTCCTCACATTTCTGACATCTCTAAGAAGTCACACTACCAGCTGCACCTCCTCAGAGGTATTCTTCCTTTCCACTCCTTCCCCCAGAAATTCACTGTCTCCAGAGCTCTGGTTCTCTAGGCTGGACTTCTGCAATAGACCCTTTCTAAATCTGCCTCCCTCTACTCTCCGCCCTCTGCAACTCATCCAAAACAGGACTGCAGGACTTTTCCTTGGCCTCAAGATCAGGGATTGCATCTCTCCAGGACTGAAATCTCTGCACAGGCTTCCAGTGGCTGTGAGGATTAAGTTCAAAACCCTCTGCATTGTCCACAAGGCCTTCTGGGACCCGGGGCCTCAATACCTTCAACTCTCTCTTCCTAAATATCTTCCTTCTTGAGCCCTTCGCTCATCCGCCTCCAACTCCCTCAGGGTCAGTCGCTTCTCCAAACAACGAGTTGGTGCTAGAGAACATCCTTCCAGACACTCTGAAATTTGATGAGAACCATCTCCGGTTCTGGAGGCACCTCAAGACCTTTCTCTTTGTTTCTGCTTTCTCTCCTCCTCTCCCCTGCTGAACTCCTGGCTGACACTGAAATTGCACTGGTCACCTGGCTACCCTCTGTTTTCGGGCCCAGGTCCACTCCCCACCAGTTGCACACCTGCACTACCCCCCTGGCATCCCCCTGCACTCGGGGGCTGTTTCTGTTTCTCTACAGCCCCCTACCAGCACCTGACACCTGATGTGTGCACTTACCCCTGCACTTGCCACCACTTAGCTGCACTTCTTATTTATTGTATTTATTGGTTTTTATGTATTTTACTGTTATCCTATGTACTGCACTGCCCCCTCCACTTTCTCCTTGCACTTTTACCCTTCCCCCCTCCCCTGCACTTGCGCAATCTCAATGTCACCTGGCCTAGTAAGATTGTTGTCTCTGTCTTCCCTCTGTTCCCCCTCCCTCGCGCCTTGAAACACTTGTGTATAGGCACATTATAAATCTTTATCATATCATATCATAATGTAGATGAAGATGGGTAGTTCGCATCAACCAGTTCTTTGTCACTGATGTTTAAGCACAATTTTAATTTTTGTCTCTATATAGTCTTCGATAGTTGTCTCTTGCGAAGGAAGAAACTCAATTTTATTGTCTTGAAATTGGATTTCCTCTGTAATTCTAAACATTGGGAGTAAAATACTCCCACACCAATATCCTATCGGGTAGCACTGACTATACTATACATTGTTGTCAATAAAGACTGTGATTTCCAAAAAGACAATACTAACAAATTGTTTTTTTATTTTTATTTTTATGTTTTTATTTCTTTCATTATGGAAGAACAAACACATTTTTTTAAATTTAGTTTATATTAGCACTAGCTGTATGACGTTTTCACAAATTGATTTGCTTTACACCTTTGGTTCATTTATGTACACATTTAATTTTGATGCCTATTATTTTTTGTTTTATTATTTGTGTTTGTTCGAATCTCCAACTTAGATGATGTACAAATGTACTTATAGGCATGTAAGGCATGTGAACAAGGTAAACTCCAAGGTCTGGCATTCAAGTGGAAGAACAAATCAATTTAATAAACTAATTGAAAATAGGCATTATGAATTATGAATCATTTATCATGAAGACTATTATAGTCAATATAAAGGCATACTGAGCGTAGAACAACTATTTCTGTGAAAAGTATGTCTGTTTCTTTTATGAAAGGACATTGGGGGTGTAGTGTTGATTTCACAGGTTTTTCTACAGCACAGAACAAGACTACAAAGAAAGTCCAGCACAGGCTCTGTACACAAAGACAGTAATATTCACTTTAGTGAAAATAGTCCGCATACACAGGCTACTGGAGACATGTCCAAAATCTCAGGCATCCTCAGGGTATGGAAAATGCTGGTTCCTGTGAAAGTGGCTGTCATACCACGGTTTCCCAAACTTTCTGCAGTTTTGTCACTGGCTTGCCCAAGGTCACAAGGAGAACACTGAGGAGGAGACCACATATACCACCCATGCTGGTTTGCACTCTATTGAGTAGTGCTAGAGACAATAACTACAAGAGTGAAATGAGACAGAGAGTAGAAAGGCCCTTTACTATGATGACCATCAACCCTCTGGCACAGCCTCAGACAAGAAACCTGTTTGGGCCGCTGGTCGAAGAACATTCCCAGGGAACTATTACTTCTATAGCGAAGGAGTGAGGAGAATTCCCCCAGAGAGAGGGAGATAAGGCAGAAACAGTGGTATTGAGCTATTAGGCACCTAGATCATACTGGATTTTAAAAAAAGAGAGAGACTGCCCCTAAAGAGAAAATTTGAGGTAAAACTGTTTTGAGAGGCAAGGGTATGAGATTAGGTCCCTTCTCTGATTATTTCCCATGGGTGGGAGGGGTCTCTGCATCCCAGGAGACCCAGCCTACTATGGAAATGTCACCAGAGCCATGAACAACCTGGAGATGCAACACAGTGGGAGCTTTAGAGCCCCTTTCCAAGCCCAATGCCATCCTTGACCAGAGTTGGGAGACTCAAAGTGTAGTTCTACCATCTTTCCTCAGAATTGCATGGTGGTGGCAATGTGTGTGGCCTGAGAGATCCAGATGCTTTGTTTATTATGTGCCTTATGAATCCAGAAGATCTAACAAAATATTGGCCCACAGTGATAAAAGGCGTAGCACCAGAAGAATGCACCTGGCAGCCCAAGATACTGTAACAAAAAGTAACAAGCAGTTGAGCGTGGTCCTGGGCTCCTGCTCACAAGCATGGATCCCAGGGAGCATTTGCAGAAATCTATCCACCATGAAAGATTTCTGCCTGCACATCGTCGAGAAGAGCAAGTGGATCAGCACAGAAATAGGCAGGGCCCAGGGAGTCTAGTTAAGAAACGTTTGTTAGGGAGAATTCTCTGTTTAGGCTGAATTTCCTAACCTAGTGAGTCCCCCAGCAGCTTTGCTGGATTTTTGGGGTTTATTTTTTTCGCCTGCCAAGAGTGAGACTCTTTTACCCTCACACTTGGACATGACTTGAGTGTGTTTCTTTGAACCTAGAAGTGTTTAATGGGCTATGGGGTCTTTTACTCCATAGGGCTTCATGTGTTTTTGTGATGTGTGTTACACAGCACCCTCAGTGCAGTAACACAGGGGTGTCATAGTGACCCCCCAGTATAGACTCCATACCCTCGGACTGACTACTGTCTCCCAGGGCATGTAAAGTCACCATTGACTTTACTAGTCTTAAATTCTGAACAGAACCAGTACAAACCATCATATTGTGGACGTACTGGCTGGGGCAATTCAATTGCCCCGGGGTCTGTTAGTCGAGGGGGCACGTCTCCGTCCCGCCTGATCGAGTTTTGGCTGGTGGCAGTGGATACTACTTTTTATATTCAACCGCGAATATTTTCCTATGGGATTTCCCATTGTTTAGGCTACTATCTTTATTTAATTATTTACGGTAGCCTCAAACATACCGCCGGTTTATTTAATTAATATTAATTCTCCGGTTGGTACTTTTTTGCCAAAACTTGATTCTAAAATGGCGTTTGTGTTCTCTTCTGTGACTCCAACCCAAGTCGAGCCCTTTGTTCCACTTTTTGGCGGGCTTCTCCACAGAAGCCCTCCAAAGTGGTGCCACTCTGTCTGGGGTACTTAGGAGGGGTGAGGGGAATTTAGGCACCCTGGACTGAGTTGCCTAGGCAACTCCAGTCACACACCATCCTGATTGGCCCAAGTGGTGAGCCGGCCGGCTCACCACTTAGCATGTTTGAGTGACAGCTAGGCTGAGTGAATGGGGGTTTTCTGCATAAAAGCAGGGCTTTGTGGACTGGAACTTCAGAAGTCGCCACAGGACCTAAGAATCCTACGAGGGAGAAGCTGAGCCGACCTGCCATGACACCACCGCCGGTGGAGCCCTGCTGGACCGCTTCACCACTTTTCCCAACGACAGAGGAGATCTCCCGCCGGAGAGTCTTCTTCCTTTGACTGGTGGGGATAACCAGTTTCACCGTCTTTTCACCTTCCCGAAGTACCTTGTGGCCGCCTTGCCTGTGCCAAGCACCCCGGCAACCGGGATACCACGTTTTACCACGACCGCGAATACAGGTACCACCTTCAACCGGAAAACTCTGCGGCTGGTTTCTGACCTGGTAGTGCAACGACCTTCATCTTTCCTCCAAGTCGAGATCTTCTCTTCCCCTGGACGACGACGCAACTTGCACCCACTACTAGGAACAACTGCCACCGCTGGAGGATCCTTCCCACTTAAGGTACCGTATCTCGCCTGGCTTCCCTTGCTACCGACTGTACGGGGTAGATTTAGCCCCCGGCTTTCGAACCTGGGTTAGCCTGGGACACCCGGGCTAAACTTTCCTAAGCCTCTCTAAACTCTTTTTGAACTCTCTGCAAGACTTTCTAAGCCTAGTGTAACTGTGTGATCTTGGGCGCATTTGTGCTCTGCTCTCTCTAAGAGTGGGCCCAGCCTTTGGACTTTGGCTCACCAGTGACTTTTTGCTCTGCTACCTTGCTAACAGTGTTCCTGAATCTTAGAGTGGTGTACCTTTCCATATTCTGTCTTATTCCCTCCCTTTCTCACAAACTTATTGGAGTGCCATCTAGTTAAGCACTCACCGCTGTATGAAAATAAGTGGTGTTTTACAGTGACTCATCTGATAAGGAAAAAGGGGTGTATATATTACAATAGTAACTGTGTTTAGAATATTTTACAATAAGAGTGCTGGAGTGTTTCAAACAGTGTGTTTTTAAATAAATAATTATATACTTTGATACCAAAGCTCTGGTCAGTTTTTGCTTGTATTGTTGTATCTGAGTGCCTATTGTGTATACTTTGCATACTGTCTAACTCTTCTTGAGGGAAGTATGACTGCTCAGCCACAGCTACCAGGTAAATCTGGGTGGTACAGACTGCTACCAAGTGGGTTTACTGCCAACACCTGTAGTCTTAAATCTTTTGCAGTGGTCCCTAAGGGAACTGCACAGGTTTCTGCCTAACAACGTTAGTGGTTCAGCATGGAGCCAGTAGGAGAACTGGACTTCTGCCTGACATTTAAGTTGGCCACTAGGCCTTTAAACAGCTTGAAGTTTCACAAGCCTGCAGCAGGAGGCTTAAAAGAACTAATTACTGTAACTAGTCAATTTTAAAGCCCCATAAAACGAAGCACAAACCCTGACCAACTATATGTGATTTGAGATAGATGGTTAACTAATAGAACCTATAAAAGGCCTACCCAACAAGAAGTAGATGGAGAAGGGAAAGGGAGCAGAGCCAGAGCAGAAAGCAGAGCCAGCAAGATAGAGGGATGCAGCAGGAGTGAAGCTTTTCCATTAAAGTGGGGTTTTTAGTCAAAGCTAAGTTGACTATACAGGTTTTTCAAAAGGCTCCACATTGTTTAAAATATCTTTTAAGGTTGTTGATGTTATGCACTACATTTTTAAGCTAAACAACAGAAGGGTGTGATACAAATCCCAGGTTTTCATGATTCCTTGATGTGTCTTTTACCTGTATTATGGATAATTGGAGGATGTGTGTTCAATCTTCAATACGGGTGTAATGAACATGAAATAAATTATGCTATGCTTGGTCAGTGCTTTGGCCATGTTCTTCTAAGCTGTTTTGTGTTGCCTGGTGGTTCCATCTGGGTGGGCTATAGCTGAGAACAGTGGGTGTCTGGTGCTCTTTATTACATGTAACTTCTTAAATAAACTTTAATGTCAACCTCTTTGTGCTGTCATTGTTTCCTCAACCTTTTCTTCTGCTCCTTCTTCCCCCACCTCCTTCATCGCTTCCTTTCCCCCATTACTAACTTGGAGACCTCTTCTCTTCTGAGTCATTCCCATTCCATTGGTTCACCTTCTGACCCTATTCCATCTCCTCTAATACCTGAAGATTATCCTCCTCTTGTCTCCTATCCTACCACTCTCCTTAACACCTCTCTTATCACACCGATCTTTCCTTCTTGCTTCAAGCATGCTTCTGTCCTCCCTATTCTTAAGAAGCCATTCTTAAGAAGCCATTCCTTGACCCTTCTCTTTCAATTTCTCTTCCTCCCTATCTCTCAAAATTACTCAAATGACTAGTCTATGCTCTGTTTCTACCTTCGTTAATGATAACTCTATTCTTCCCTCTCTACTGTCTGGGTCCGTCCATGTCACTCAACTGAGACTGCTCTTCTCTCTGTGTGCGACTCCTTGCTCTCTGCTCGCTACACCAAGCATTCCTCTCTTCTCATACTTTTAGATCTGTCCATGGATATCGACACGGTTGATCACACTCTGCTCTTGGCTTCTTTGTTTTTTTTGGGGGTTTGCTGACTCTGTTCTTACTTGGTTTCGTTACTATCTCCCTAATTGTACTTATTCTGTCTCCTGGGTTGGTTCCTCCTCTGAACCTTTTCCCCTTCTTCATTGTGTCCCTGAAGGCTCTGTTCTCGGCCCCTTTCTCTTCTCCTTTTATATTTCCCCTCTTGCTGCAATTACCTCGTCTTTTGGGATTTCCCACCACTTTTATGCCGATGACACACAACTTTTTCTCTCTTTCTCATCATTTATTCTGGCTATCCAAGATGACTGGTGAGAGGTTGGCAAATTAAATAGCCAAATACAAACAGGCTTTGAGGCACCCTGACTAGTCAGGGTATGGAAAAGCACGCTCTGTTTATGGAGTGGGAACCTCTCTACAGGGACCTCAAGCCAATTAACCACTTCAGATGTCAAGAGTGCAGCTAACTTAATGCGTACCACTTATCAAGAACAGGGAAACATGAGGCAGCTGGACTCACACAGGCCCAGTCCAACTGATCCAGAAGGCCAGGCGGACTATATATGACCCAATTAGTAAGGGATTTTCATGGGTGTATGGCCCTAGATTGGGTGATTGAATAGGTCACCAGGATCTGTGAGAACCAAAAGCCCTCTGAAAATAAACTTAACTCTAAAACCCCCAAACCATCCAACAGACCTGCCGCTGCAAAGGTGGCAGAGGTAAAAAATACCCCTTCATTGGACTTGGAGATGGCAGGGCCTAACAATACTCCATCTGCCGACAAGCAGAACGACAGGCAGAAGAGACCCTCTGATTCACCCCACTCGAGGGGGAGTCAGGCAGGATACCAGATAAATGAACCTTCTGATCTGCCACCTATGCAAGTCCAAAATACAAAGGTACAAGATCTATACCCGGATATATATGGACTCCCCCGTCACAAGGAGTGGGGTCCAGTCACTTAAGTACCACCCCTAGGAAACCTACTGCCAAACTTCCCTCCGAAGGGGAGTAATACTCCACTTCCCAACTTGAGCTTCTTTCCCAGGTACCCCCTGAACCCCAATATCCAGAATAATCCAATAGATTCCAGAACCCGGGAGAAGGGAGACCTAGGATGGAAAGTTATCAGGGAAACTTCCAATACCTGAGCTACTCCTGGAGAAGGAACAGTTACCCTTACTGGGAACAGCACAGACTCTCACCATTACACATAGATGCATATCCCAATCTGCCCCTAGCTACCTCAGTGAACGGATACAACCAGTCGAGTCACTCAGACCCAAAAGGGACCTATATTCCAACCAACTCACAATCCCCAACTTCACTAGAGTCAAAGCTGGTGGCTCGAGCTTTGAAGTCCTAGCGCCAAAAGCTTGGAAATCATTACCGCCCAAACTAAGAGCTGAAACATCCCTCATAGCTTTCAGAAAAGCTCTGAAAACCACCCTATTTAAGTGAATCCCATTTATAATTTTCCAGCATGCAACAATGTCTGTAAATTACAACTGTACCTTGCTCACGGTTCCCATATAACCCTGGAACTATAGCCATGCCTGCAACCAAGTCTCCATGTCAAGTATACTTTCTTGTAACAGCGCCACGATGCCAGAGGGCAGCTGCTGCTGCGCTTTAAAAATGCAAATAAATAAATGTGTGAATCAAGATCTTCCTACCAACCAGAAACTTTTTCACAACTGGAAGGACAGGTCCAACAACTAACCCAAGACCTGGGTCGCATGCTGAGGGCTCAGTCGAACCCTCAACTGGAACCTGCCACCCAGAATAACCCAACATCTGTGTCTGAGGCCCGGGGAGGGGGTGACTGGAAGAACATTCCAACAACCAACAGGTTCCTGAGGTGGACACCAGGGGGGATGGGAGGTGTGAGGCCCTAGAGGAAGCATCCTTTCTCACTGGAACAAAATCCCTGGATGCCTCCGAGCCTGAATATGAATCTTCTACCCCTGAAAAGCTGGTACTTAAAGAACAGAGGCTAAGTAGGAGAAAGCAAAAAAACTCACTTTGTGGAGGAAGTCCACATCATCCCTTTTGAATGAGAAGAACCCCTGGAGGATTCAGAAAAGATATGTCTTTCAGAGATGTAGGGAATCACCCCCCCAAGGAATAATGGGTACTAAAAGACACTGATTTGAAAGGGGTAAGTATGCAGACCAACCCAGAGCCAAACGTTCTTAAACCCAAACAATGTCACCCAGATGACCCACAAATCACAGAGGTATTCTCCCCCAAACAGGTTCTTTGAACTGTCTCCAGGAAAAGGGGGACCTCAAAGAATCGGGGGGGGGGGGACTTCCCAATCCCACCTGTCTCTGGGTGAAAAATCTTTTTTTACAGATTCCAGGACTCTGACACAGAAAACGGTCCAAGATCACACATTGTCAGAGTTCAATATAAAATAGTTAACCGCTAAGCTGGCACATAAGGCACATTTTCTTTGGCACCTTGAAGAGAGAGAAAGAAAATGGTATGCTCCTGTCAAGGTACAGGGTCAGTGTGCATTATCAGCACTGGTGGATACTGGATCCAAAGCCACCCTCCTGTCCAAAAAGGCCTTCGACCAAATAAATTCAGGAAAGGGGGAGAGCCACCAAAGTTCCCTCAAACCTCTTCCTGGACAGCTCCAAAACTTCAAGGGTAATGATATTTCTGTCGAAGGGACTGCAGATTTGGAAATAAAAATTGGGCAACATAGGATGAAACACCAGGTGATAGTTGTGACTCCAGAGGGCACACATTATCTATTGGGGAATTACCTCCTTTGGAGGTTATCTTCGCTAATTGACCGTGTGATCAAGGTCCTCTGGACCCAGACTAACCAGATGATCAAACTACAACAGAGCACACATTATGTGAGTTTGAATGGCACATGTCATGTGATTGAACAACGGTCTGACAAAATAGAATTCAATTTCTGGAACAATCAAGTCCCAGACATCACTTTCACATCACATCACCGAAAAAAAACTGGTAATGGGAAACCTTCTCCTCCATTCTTGAAAATCAACCTCCCTCCCAGTTTTAAGTGGCATACCACACTGGAGGGAAATACTCTGAAATGTTATACCAATCCAAAATCAGAAGAAAATCAAATTCCTATGACAAAAGATGATGAAAAACCAGCTCAAAGTCTGACCGGCATCCAGATAAAGGGTGAACAGCTGTTTTTCCCCATTGAGATAAATGAGGGGGAGGAGGCTGTTCTCGCAGAGTATGCCTGAATAACAGAAGAAGCTTCATCAGCTAAACAGTATTCAGGAAACTCCCAAAAAGATCCAACCATTCCCACATTTAAATTGATTGATAAATGGAAAGTATGCCTAGAAACCGCACATTCCAAACACCTCCTGCCTAGCAGGTGTATACTAAAATGTTCTATTGGTGACAAAAGCATAGAACATAATTGTTAGGTAGTAAGAGATGTCCCTTCCGGCTTTTATTTAGGCAGTGACATTCTAAATCGATTCGCAATTAATTTGGATCTAAGTAATAAGAAAGCCTGGTCCCGATTGAAGGGAGTTGAAGTGAGAGAAGAAGACAGATGTGACAATTTACTCTTCCCCTAAATATTAAGCGAGGGCAGAACCTCAAAGATCAGGACGCTTACATAAATTTGAATTACCATCTCCAATAAAAAGGTTTGTATTTACATCTGACACCCCTAGTTGACCTAGAACACAACCCCATTCAAATATTGGTGATTAACACCGACTCTCGAAGTATCACTTTTAGGCACAGACACCTTATTGGAATGGCAGTTGATGCCCAACATTATTTTATTGATTTAGTTAATAAGATAATTGGGCCAATTCCAAATAACTGCTTCAGTATCAACGACGGAATCCCTCCTGAAAAGATTTTCACCAGACAAGGGGGGGAATTTCCTTTTCCTGCCCTTATGGAGTGGAAGAGGTGATCTGTGTCACAATCTGAGGTCCACATTGGTTAGAATACCTCCGTCCCCAAGTACCAGTCAGAGAAGGTATAACCAACTCGCTGACTGATTATTGGGGCCACAGGTGGCAGGAACAGAGAATACACCGGATTCCCAGATGGCTGCAAGAAAAACACAAGGTTATGTATGCAATACACAGAGCGATCTCTAAAGACATACATTGAGAAAGACACAAGAGCACCTACCAATGGGAATGACCGATGACACTGGTAACCTAAGTCTTCCCCCTGAAAGTGTAGATGATAGGGCACCTCTGTAGTGATAGGTTCAGGGTCCACCGTAGTTAGGACAATGGTAAGCTCCGTGGGACTGTGCCAGAGTCCATGAATTTCTTAGTATATTCCAAAGTCTTTAATGCCAAAGCCAAAGGGTAACAGCAAGAGCAATCCAGTATGAGCAAAATCCAAAAATCCAGTTGTGAGTATTTCAGGTAGGCAGTCCAAAAAACCAGCACCAAATCCAAGAAGGGCAAAACCAAGGCAGCCCAAAAACTAGAAGACGAGGTCCAAGAAACCAGGAAGCAAACCAGGATACACGGAGCACTAACGTAGTCAAACGCTGAAAAACAGCTGAGAATCTCTGAATATCCGAAATGGGTGTCTTTTATTTCAATACTTCCTGGTCACGTGATCGCCATCTGTCTTACGGGCGTCACGTGAACATTGCCACCGTCTAGGCAGAAGATGCGAGTCACGTGAGGGGCAAGGGAACAAGGTAGCGCTCCAGTGTGTTCCCAGCCGCCATGGCAATCTCCACTGTGGGCGGGGCCTACAGCGCCCAGGGTGTTGCCGCGCGCAGAGCACCGCAAGCCCCCGGGCAGAATCAGGGTGCAATTGTGGTCCGCACCACCGCTGGAACGGACCCCCACATGTGGCGGCGCCACTGGTGAGTCCATATCATGATGCATGACAGAGCCCTCCCCTAATGACCCACGTCCACGTGGGCTATGAGGGTTGTCGTAATCGAAGCAAGATACCAGAATTGGGGCATGGACTTCACTAGGGGTTCCCAGGACCTCTCCTCTGGACCATACCCCAACCAATCAACCAGGTAATTAAGGTATCCCCTGCACACCCAGGATCCAAGAATCCTGCTGACCTCATATTCCGCAGAGTTATCTTTCATGATGGGTGAAGGGGGCAGAACTACTCGCATGGATGCTGCACAGGGTTTGAGGAGGGAAGTGTGAAATGCCGAATGAATACACCAAGTGCCTGGCAGGGACCACGGTACGTCACAGGATTGATGATTCTAGTCACCCGAAATGGGCCAACAAAACGTGGCAGTACCTTACGGCAGCCAGGTATAGGGAGATGTCTCATAGAGAGCCACACTCTATCACCAATGGCATAAACCAGAGCCTTAGTACGTTTTTAATCGGCTGCTTGACGCATCACACCTTGTGCTTCCCTGAGATGGATTAGAGTCTGAGTATGGATGTTTCGGATATTCTTGATGCATGAGGAGACAGCAGGTGTATGTGTAGGGATAGGGTTCGGGATAGGTAGAATGCGAGGATGCTGACCATACAAGGAGTAGAAAGAGGAATAACCAGTGGAGGAGTGAGGGTCATTGTTATAAGCAAATTCGGCTATGTGCAGGACTTGATGCCAAGACTGTTGGTGTTGTAATGAGAGGCAACGTAAATACTGCTGCATCGTCTGGTTTCTCTGGGTGGTATGAGGATGAAAAACGGGTATCAATGCCCACTAGTTTTGTAAGAGATCATCAAAAATGGGAGGTAAACTGGTAACCACGATCAGATACAATGACGGAAGGTAAACCAAAAAGACAAAACACATGACGAAAGAACAGGTTTGCTAGGACAGGAGCTGTGGGTAGGCCGGTGCAGGGGATAAATCGTGCCATTTTTGTGAAAGAATTTACTAACCACCCAGATAGTATCAAAACCCTTCACCCTGGGCATGTCTGTGATGAAATCCATGGTGATAGTGTGCCATGGTCTAAGAGGAAGCAGCAGGGGTGGGAGTAGACCCAGTGGACGGCCCTTTCTGTTCTTGCACTGAGCACATACCGCACAAGATGCTACATAGGACGAGGTATCTTTGGACATGGAGGGCCACCAGCACCAACATCGAAGTAGGGCCAATGTGCGTGTTTGGCCAGGGTGGCCATTAATGACGGTGTCATGAGACCATTCTAGGGATAATGTGCATTTGTCGGGTGTGGATATATACAGTTTGTCTTGTATGAATGGTAAGCCTTCATGCATGACCACGTCCCTGTCCCGGAAATGTTCAGGATGCAGGACAGCCCAATGACGAATCGTGGACAACAGGTCTACACAGCGTACATAGACATATCACGTGTCGGCTCTCCAGAAGTGTTTCAGGAAAGACTGGGAAGAAGTCCCCCCTGGGATACGAGAGAGTGCGTCTGCCTTGCCATGTGCGGAACCTGGCCGATGCCATATAACAAAATCATAGGCCAAAAAAAACAAATGCCAACGCACTTGTCGACTATTGGTGCATTTAAATGTGGCTAGGTCCTGGAGGGTGCGAGCGATGGTCTGTGTATACAAAAACCCGGTGTTTAGCCCCAAGCAAATGGTGTCTCCACACCTGGAAAACATCTTTTACTGCTAAAAGCTCCTTCTCAGTGACAGTGTAATGGTTTTCTGTGGGGGTGAATTTACGCGAATGAAAGGCAATCGGGTGTAACAAACCAGTGGAGGGACAGGTTTGTGAAAGAGCAGCCCCCAGAGCGTATGATGAGGCGTCTGCCTCAACAACATAAGAGAGATCAGGATTGGGGTGCTGTAAGATGGGTGCAGTGGTAAAGGCATGTGCAGACTCGTAAGTTTGGTCAGAGGGGCAGCAATCGCTGAAAACCCTGCGATGAATTGTCTATAAAAATTGTCAAAGCCAAGAAAGGACTGGCACTCTTTCAAGATTTTGGGGACAGGCCATTCGAGGACTGCTTGGATTTTAGTGGTGTTCATGGCTAGACCTCCAGGAGTGATGTGGAAACCCAAGAAGTTAACTTCTTGTGCATGGAACAGACATTTTTCCAGCTTTGCGTAAAGGGAGTGAGAGCGAAGCCGACTCAATACTTCCCGGACATGGGTGACGTGTTCTTGTAGGGAATGCGAAAATACCAGAATGTCGTCTAAGTATACTACAACATAAATGTCGATGATATCATGAAATATTTCATTCATAAACCTCTGAAAGTTAGCTGGCATATTGCAGAGCCCGAATGTCATGACAGTATATTCAAAGAGACCATACTGAGTACAGAAGGCCGTTTTCCACTCATCACCCTTTCTGACGCGTATAAGATTGTAAGCGCCTCTTAGGTACAATTTGGTAAAGATCGTGGCATGTGTTAACCGGTCCAACGAAGGTGTGATGAGAGGAATCGGATACCTATTCTTAATGGTATCATGATTAAGCCACCGATAATATATACAGGGGCGGAGATCACCCTCCCTCTTTGGGACGAAGAAGATTGGTCTGGCAGCAGGGGACTGAGATGGTCTAATGTGTCCTAATCGGAAGGAGTGCTGCAAATATTCCTTCAAGATCAGATCTTTGGATGGGGACAAGGAATATATACGGCCACATGGCACTAGGGCTCCTGGTACTAAATCAATGGGACAATCGTACGGGTGGTTTGGGGGAAGGTGTTCTGCAGAACCCTTATCAAAAACTGTTGCAAAATCATGATACTCGGCAGGTAAGGTAGTTGCAACAAGACCCACTACATGTCCAGGCGGTTCGATATCCATAGATTGTGGTTCATGAATTGACAACCGAGCCATAGCCCCCAAGGCTTGTACGGGCGTGGCCATGTTCTCAGGGGTTAATAGACAATGTTCTTGGCAAAACAAAGATTCAAAAACGACAGAACCGTGGGACCAATTGATAGTGGGATTGTGTATACGCAACAATGGGATGCCAAGTATAAGACCAAATTGTGGGGTGGTTACCAGGTCGAAGAAGATGACCTCTTGGTGTGTGTCCTGTAGAGGTAGGGTCAAGGGAGCTGTTTGTTGCTTAATGGGGCCAGAGACCAAAGATGAACCATCCTCTGCCTGTACTGGTTCGGGGTGTTTTTGTTCTGCAGGGGCAAGTTGAGAGAGGCGGCCAGGGAAATATCAATATAGTTTCCAGTAGCCCCAGAATCGATAACTAGGTGTACTTGATGTCTTACTTGGTCCGTGGAAACCAGGAATGCCTGGAGCAACAAAGGCCGGGTAGAGTCAGGAAGGGAAGGGGGCACATAGGTGGGTGTAAACGGGCTCGTCCGCGCCCCCTGTCCTAGGTACGATCCTTCTGAAAACCTGTTGTTTTGGGCTTGGGTCTCTTGGGGCACTCCTTAACAAAGTGACCATTGACCCCTCAATAAAAACATGCATTAGCATGTCTTTAGCGTTCTCTCTCTGTGGGTGTTATTGGACTGCAAACACCCCCGATTTGCAAGAGTTCACTGGGAGATTCGATGTTTGCCGAACCTGTGGAAAACAAGGGGGTTGTTCTTTTGGCCTCTGTCCGTCTTTCAGTGTGCCTGGCATCTGCTGGTAGAATTAAGTATACCGAGTCAGGGTCTTGAGTAGGCAATGTGGGCACTACAGCAAGTGACATGGCCCCTAGGGGACCCTCGTGCATGGAAACAAAGCACAACCACCACACACAAACTGATACGCCAGACACGAGGTTCAATTCCCAAAATCTAGGGTTTATTGCAAAGCAAATAGTCTCAGTCGGCCGACTGGGTCTCACGTCCTGCAATGTGTGTCACCCAGACCTTGTGGGACGCAAGAGAGCGAGCATTTTACATCAGTTACATATATACAAGATGACCATCATATTATCAGTAGTGACACATTCAAAACCGCCCATAATGTATCCTTCTTTGCTATGGTTCGATGATTGACAATTATGACGAATATGACACCTTTGAGACATTTATTCAGCAACAGCTGCAATTTGTGAAGATGCAGACACCATTCTTTGTTTTAGGAAAATATATTGCTCTTGTTCTACAAGCAAGCTGTGTTCTTAGGCGAGACACATACCAGGGCCCACTATCTTCGAGTTTATATTCGTGAGCTAAAGGTCAGCTCGCTCTACAGCGGCTCAGTGGAGGGGGGCCACAAAAGAGAGTATAATTCAAGCCATTAACTGCCTATTTCTACAGTTTCTGCCATTTCAGCAAGACTAGCTGGCACCTGCTTTGTGATTAAATGCCTTACTGCTTACTTCCAAGGACTTGTGAGGGAGGAAACCGGGGCATTGCTGTCTGGGCTGTCTGGGCTAGGTTTTCAACATGTAACTTGTGGCCTTGCTCTGTGCATGAGCAAAACGAAATAGAATTCACTTACAGAAAAGCATTTTGAACAGAAAAGCAAGGAAAGAGAAAATTACAAAATGGCGAATTCTATTACTACAAAATGGACGCTCTATGGTTATGCTGATGATTCTGTACTGACGATGCTGGATATATGATGTGGTTGGTTTGCGGACAACATAATATATCGTCTATGCTATGGTAGGGTATTTTCTAGACTAACAAACCCTCCTCCTGGCCGTAAGCCAAATGCATCAACCACACATCGCGTCTTCCTACGGCCATGTGTCCGATTCTGTACTCTGCATACTGCTATAATCGTCTTCTTCCTCATCAATATTAATAGCCATCAATTCCTTCATAGTCTGCATTTCATGTTTCGTGATTGTATTTTCTTTGGGAGTACTTATTTGTGTCAGCATGTGTATGCATTCATCACTTACTTCAGTGCAAATTATTGGTAGACAGTGTATGCAACAACAACATGTTAGGAAGATTCCAAGGACTGCTGCTAATATTGCAGCTAATTTCCATCCCCATGAGCGTACTAATTCCCAAAACCAGGAGCCTATGTTCAGTTCCCAACTACCTGCTGGGGGGTGGAGGTCGGAACTCAGGACATGTAACTTTTTATTGCCTCAAAAATCATAGGGGAGGAGTCACTTACAAATACGCAACACAATGACCCCACGATTTTGCAAACACCTCCACGATCAGCCAAAATTATATCAAGAGCCATTCTATTTTGAAGTGTCATTAACCTAATTGCTTTTTCCTCCAGAGTCATATTATACAATATATCCTTTGTTCCATTTATTTGTTCTTTCTAAAATTCTGGACAGTTGTTTTATATTAAACAAATTAATTGTCTGGCCCCAAAATGGTATAAATGATTTTGCTATATCTTCTGCTATCAATCCTCTTCCTCTCGTTGTGGCCTCGACCTCGATAGTTTGGCTATGTCTGATTTTTTTTTAAAGGAATACTCCCGGGAAAAGGATCCCTAAGTTACAGGTACCTCCCCAATTTCTATGCAGCCATGGATAAGCTTTCCCCCCACATATGAAATAAACAGGATCGCCTACATATACTGGTTCCTCTTCTCTCTCATGGACTGCAATATTCATGCACCTGTTGTATGTTCCCACTAAATAGGAGCCTTTCTTTAGCAAGCAAAATGGAACAGTACGGGGACTGTAATTTATCGTGTATGAGGGGGGCACTGTGTCTTTACTCCCTAGCTGGTTCATGTGAAACGTGATTACAGATGATTTATATGGCACATTTAATCTATCTTGTGTAGTTACTATCGATGTTATCATTCTCGTCCTGTGTAATATAGAGCAGCCTACAGGTTTCAGTACCATTTCTTCAAATTCGTTCATGTTTGTCGTATCTAATCGACCCGTTTCACTCTTATTCCATTTCCCATAATATAATGTGCTTAATGATGCATAACATGCTGAACTTAACGGTAATGGCTGCACATACCAGCCTATTCCTTTTCTACCATGCTGCGGTATGTGCGTGCACACCCAACAATTGTTTTTTCTCAAGATTGCGTGTGTCATGTTCATTATCAGACGTAACGTTTTATTCCCATACCCTTCCCTGTGTCTTTCTTCCATTGGGGATAATGTGTAAGAGATTACATGGACTGGGCTCTCGGTGACAGAAACATTCCTAATAGGCATCAACACCCCTATTGGATGTATTTCCTCTAAATACCATAATATCAGGACTACTGATATCGGTGCTAGTACACTCATAATGCACATGAATATCATGATGATTAGCATACATTTTTTCCTACAACTCTTTCTCGGCACACTTATTGTTTCTATACCTACTACATCATCAACATTGGTGCAGGAGGGGGCAGAAGCTGGTGCAGGCATCTTCTTGATTCTTCTTCTCCAACAATGTTCGTTGTGAATACTTCTCACTGCTGCATTTGTTGAAATACCAGTAAGTTCGGAAATGTTATCAAAAGTATTTAGGCCAGTTCTCGGCAACCTGGATTGCTAAACGTTAGGCAAGATTATAGTGCTTCTGCACATTGCTCAAAAGACTCCAGAGCAATCATCAATTGCCTTTGTACCATATGAGCTCTGCTCGTTCGCACGGGGTGATCAACACATGGATTTTTACACATAGATAGCACCAGGAAACCACGTTCATAAAGTTGTCAGATTGGCACAACCCTCACGCTCCGCTCCCCTAGGCCTCTGATTCCCACTTCATCTGTTATGGGAAATAGAGGCAACAAAATTAAACATGAAGATCATATCACTCTCGATTTTGAGAACGTAGGTATACTCCGCATTGCACCGGGTACTGTGTGATCAATGAATAGTGCAGGCGCACTTCCAGATTCAGGCTCAGTGTCAGCCTGCGGCACAGCAAGTGATGGTGGCCGCCAAAGTGTTGATGCAGGCTTCGTATCAACCTGTGGTGCTGCAGATTTAACTGGGCAAAGTTGAGGCACACCCAGCCCTTTCTCCTCTTTAGCAATTCTTTCAGACTTAGTTTCAGGCTCAGACAAATTTTGTGGCAAAGAACTGGCAATCTGTCCTTCGCGTCGGAGGCAACTGCTTCTTTCTCGTCATCTGGATCAGACAGTTCTTTCAATGGTGATGGAACGTTCTTAGTGTGGGTGGCATGTATCTATGCTTTCCAACCGTCCACACGAACTGCTGTTTGTGTTGCCAGGAGAACTTGATATGGCCCACACCATCTTGGCGCAAGCAATGACTTTCTTTCGAAGTTCTTTACAATGGCCTGGACCAGTATATCTGACAGGAAGAGCCTCCTGCGCCTGCTGATGAATCAAACAAAGCTTTTGCATTAAGATGTTACAGTATGTACTAAGCACAGGATCTCATTTAACCGCCTTGGTTGAGGTGCACACCAAACATTATCAGGTATCCCCATCACAATTTCATACGGGGAGAGCCCAGTCCTTGCTTGCACAGATGTGCACATGCACAGCAAAGCTAAGGGTAGCGCATCCGTCCATCTCAGCTTATTCCCTGCGCATATTTTGCCTATTTTGCTCTTCAAAATGAGGTTCTGGCGTTCAACAAGACTCGCACTCATCGGGTGTCTGGCGTAATGGAATTGTTTATTAATCTGAAATCCCGCACAAATCTGTAATATCACGGCGGCAAAGACGTGCGGGCCGTTGCCTGACCATATGACTCGTGGCAGGCCGAAACGGGAAAAATACTCTTTTAACATCACTTTAGCAGTGCTCATGGCTGTGCAATCCTTGAGTGGATATGCGTCCACCCATTTACTGTACGCACACACCACCACCAAAATATATTTCAGGTTCTGACATCTTTCCATCTCTATGAAATCAAAATGGATCACCTCAAAAGGCATGGAGGGGGGGCCAAAACTCCCTATTGGGGTAGCCGTTCCTTTTCCAACATTTTGTTGCAGGCATGTTATACAGTTCTAAACTAGTCTTTCTGCATTCTTTCTTATATGCGTGTTCTGCCATACCGTAGTTAAATGCTGTACTATTTTTTTCACACGGATGTGCGTGGGACTGTGGGCCATGGTGACCATTGCAGTTACATAGAAGTTGGGCAGCATCCATTTTCTACTCTCCTTATCCACCCAGCAACCTTCCAAGTCTAATTCTGCAGAGCCCTCAGCCCACCTTTTTATTTCCTCAGCAGTTGCATCAGCCTGCGAGTCTTTGTAACAATCCCATTTTCTATCATGCAGGGCACTTCCTCTGTCTGTACTATCAGCATCTTGGCGCTTAAGTCAGTGGCAGTTTGTTTTGCAATTTTGTCTGCAAATGCGTTTCCTTCTCCCACTTTACATGTTACTTTTTTATACACTTGGCACTTCATTATCGCCAGTCGCTTTGGACACATAAGTGCAGACAGCAATCGCGCTATCAAAGGCCCATGTTGGATTCTATTTCCTTGTGATGTTAGGAAACCCCTCTCCTTCCAGAGTCGGCCAAAATTGTGCACTACCCAAAGGGCATACTGACTGTCAGTATGTATGTTTACATTCAAATTTTTAGAAATTTTGCATGCTCTTGTCAGTGCTATTATCTCTGCTGCCTGCACTGAATTATGTGGGATCCTTTTGCTCTCTACAATCGTTTTTAGTGTCGTGATAGCATAGGCAGCGGTTGATGTGCCATTGGGTAATTTGAAACAGGAGCCGTCACAAAACAGTTCTCCATCTGGTTTTTTCAGTGGTGTGTCTGATAGGTCAGTTCTTCCCTTCGTTTCTTCTTCAGTAACCATTAAACAATCATGAGGAGGTGATTCATTTTCACCTATTTCTTCAAAGGGCAGGGGCATTAATTCTGCAGGGTTCAAAGCGCAACACCTCTGAAACTGTATATGTGGTGCGAATAGGACAATTTCATATCTACTCAATCTAGCTGATGTGAGGTGTTGCGTCTGCATTCTGTTTAGACGAATGTCTATGGCGTGTGGCACCATCAAGATTAAAGTATGCCCCAACACCATTCCCTCGGTTTGTTTTACTAACGCAGCAGCTGCAGCAACAGCTCATAAACAACGTGGCAAAGCGCATGCTACAGGGTCCAGCGCGGAAGAGAAATAGCCGCATGGTCTATTCCTTCCGCCTTGTTCCTGTGTCAAAACATCCAGCGCGCAGCCTTCATTTTCATGCACAAATAATTTAAAAACTTTTTCATAATTTGGTGTACCCAAAACTGGGGCGGAGCACAACACCATTTTGAGCAGATCAAATGCTGTCTGATATTCTTCACTCCATAACAAAGGCAACACAACATCCTTCTTTGTCAATGCCACCATTGGCTTCACAATCATTGCACAATTTGCTATCCATTGGCGGCAATAGGAAGCCATGCCTATTACAGCTCTGACTTCCTTCTGTGTTTTTGGAATAGGCATACCAGAGATACTCTCTATCCTTTCCAGTGTCAGTCTCCTCCCCGCTTTCAAAAGCACGTAGCCCAAATAAGCCACCTCCTTTCGACAATCATGGAATTTTTTCAAACTAGCTTTATGGCCATGTTCTGCTAAATGTGACAGCAACAAAACTGTGCTCTTCTTACAAATCTCCACTGTATCAGCAGCAATTAACTAATCATCTATATACTGCAATAGTACACAACCCACTGGTAATTCTAACATGTCTAATTGCTCTTTTAATGGCCTGCTGTAAATGCTTGGACTCAACGTGTAACCTTGTGGAATTCATGTGAATGTGAATGAACGTCCTCCTAGTGTAAAAGCAAATAAGTATCTGCTATCTGGGTGTACTGGAATGCTAAAAAATGCATTCTTCAAATCTACTGAAATATGAAGCCGGGATCATGGTCAAAATGGTAGTGACATCTGGGACCAACGGGAAATGGGGATCAACTACTTTATTCAATGCACGTAGATCAATTATGAAACGGAACAGTATTTCATTACCTCCTTTCTTATAAACTGGAAGAATAGGGCTGTTACAAGTGCTGCCACTAATCTCTTCAATTACATTTCTTTTAATCAAATCTGAGACAATACACTTCAATGCTTTTTCACCCTCAACTGAAATTTTACACTGGGGAATCCGTGGCAATGTTACTCCCCCTTTTAAAAATGTTTTACAGGCTCTAATTTCAGACATCCAACATCATTATCATTCTTCGCCCATATACAAGTCGGCACCTTACTTAACTCTGCTGGCAGCTGTTTGACAGGAACTCGGACACTGGTATATTTTGTGGTGCTATTGTCAAAAACAATCCATCAGGAGTACAATGGATAATCGCACTTAATTTCTTTAACAAATTCAAACCTAACAGGTTCGCGCCACAATTTTGTGTCAACAAGAATGGGCAATATTCAGTGAATGGTCCTAGTGTTATTGGTAGCGATTGGGACACAGGATTGATCACTGGGATGCCTGCAAACCCTACTAAAACATTATTTTGCCCTTGACAGTGGTATACCTGGAACCAAGTGGTGATCTATCGAGCATTTCTGTACAACTGTGTCCACGAGAAAAGTGTGCTCCTTATTCTCAACTTTCATTTCTACGTAGTGTCCTTTCTGGTTAATGGGAATAGACACTGGTTCCGACCCCTGCCGTGGGCTATCCTAGCGAGGGAACAATACGTCATCTGATGTATAGTCACCATAATAATATGCATTTGGTTGAGTATCAAAAATGTTCCCGTCCTCACCTCCATTGTACTGATTCGGATTTTGGTTTTGGTTCTGATTCTGGTTGCTATTCCCTTGATTATTCTGGTTCTGCTGCGTACTATTATTTCTATCTTGTCCATGTGTTCCCGGGCCACCTCTGTTCGGTCTTCTCTGACCATACCCATTACTATTTTGCGAGTGCGAACATTGTGCTTGCCAATGACCTTCTCCCCTACAATATGCACACTGGTTTAGTCCAAGTGGACCTCCATGCATGTTCGAATTACTTCCTCTCCCTTGTGCATTCCCTCTTCCTCTATTATGACCCGCTACCTGTTGTAGTAACACCCTTGTTTTTAGATTCACCCTATCTTTCACTTCTTTCTCTTTTTCTGTATTTACTCTGTTCTCATAATACTGGGCCATGTGTAATACCTCACTCAGTGATTTTGCCTGCCATGCACTTTCAGATGTCATTATCAAGTTTTGGATCGGAGGTAACAATCCTCTCACATATTTGTCAACAAACAGTCTTTTTCCCGCCTCAGTACTTAAATCCTACCCACTATAATCTGTAAATACCTCCTCAAATTTGTTGAAATAGTCTGTAGCCAACTCATCTTTGCCTTGTACACATGCAGTTAGTTTGTCCCATACAATTCTCTTCTCTGGAACTATAGCCTTCAATCTCTGTATTATCCGTGCTGGTAATGCTGCCATATTTGACAATGGTTTTTCGCCTGCCTTCCTATCCGCATCCTCTTTTGCTAAATTCTCCCACGTCACTCCAAAACTATCCTCATCATCTACTTTTCTTATCTGTTTCCATATGTCTGCTGGTACAATTACTGGGAATATTAAGTCTATATCGTTCATAGCAAAAATGGACGGTTTCAAATAGGACTCTATTTCTTTATAGAATCCCGCCGGGTTTTTTCTCAAATCAGGGATTGTTTGTTTTATATTATTCACCACTTGTCTGTAAAAAGGGACATGTACATACTGTGCTGTATGATGTGCTTCTGTCACCCGCGCTGGTTGATCACCTGTTGCAGAAATTTTGACTTTTGGCACAAAAGTGGGTGGAACCTCCCTCATGGGAAATATCACACTCGCTTTTCCTTCTCCTTCTCTCAAATTTAGCACTATTGACAAATCAAAGGACAGGGTAGTTTCTCCTGTCTCTCATGTGAATGCTCTCTTATACACTGCCATCAATTCAGGTGGACAACTTTGCTTACTATCTATATATGTATCCTGTAAATATTCGACCATCACCTGCAATGCCTTCCTTTGCATACCTATTGTATATTGGTCAAATGTTTCATGTACTTCCATTGTAGGAATACTAGCGTCTTTAATCCATCTAAGCGCCTCTCGTGTGCATATTTTTGTTTCTTCACTAGCATGCTTTGACGGCGGAAAAAATCGCTGCTGTACATACGGTTCCGCCTCTTGTCTACCTCTTCTTACATCTTTGTTTCTAAACCCAGGCATAGAAAACATTTCAGAATACAATTCATCAAGTTCATTTTTAAACTCAAATAGCCTATCCACATGTTCCTTCACTTCTGAATCACTTTCTCTTATACGCGCGAAGGCATTTAAATCCCGCAACTTCTGCGGCCGCACCATACCAATGAACTGTTTCCATCTCTCCATCAAATATTCCCCCATGCGTTCCAACAATACCTGTTTTTCGCTGAGTTTCCTATAATCATACATCGATCCCATCGTTGATGCCTCATCATTCCCGTCAATATATATTTCTGCCTGCTCTCTCAGCTCCTTCTTCCTCTCTTTGCTGACCGCACTATGGGTTATTCTAGCACACGCGCTTTGTGCACACTCTACTCCTCCCATTCTGTCTTCTCTGATTACCATGGATTCATGCTCGGTGGGCGGAAGGGGGAGTGATATTATGGCCAAAGGAGAGGCGAGAGCGGGTGGTACAACTGAGAGGGGAGTGGTAATTGCGGCTGTAATGGAGGCTGGACGACGGGGGTAGGCAAAAGTTGTGTGATGGGCACTGGCACGATTATGTCAGTCTTACTTTTAGGACATTCTTGTCTTTTTTCATTTAAAATTGTATTTATTAATTCGTCCGATGAATGCAATTCTTGTTGCGGATACATTTTATCTATTTTACATTTGGAGACTTCTATCGGCCCTTCTAATTTGCTCATCCCATTCTTTTAATTCCTGATCCAGTGCTCTATCTTCCTTTGTACTGGGTTTATGCGCATGTTTCTCTCTGCTCCTCAAACAGAGCATAGCTTCCTTCCTCCAGTCTCTAATGACGTCAAATGTCGCAGGGCGTGCTTTCTTGCACAATAATACTGATTCCAAATAATCTATACGCGCCATCTCATAACTCCCAGTTTTAGGCCACTGCAAGTCGTCTTCGTGTCTGGTTTGCCTATGCCAAATTTCACAAAACATTATTGCCCCTATTCCATACTTCACATACATCTCATACGCTGGCGACCCCACAGGTGGCGCAGCCTGACCAGTTTCCAAAGATTGTCTATCGCAGTGGAAAAATCCCACTAAACAGGAAGACAATTTCCCGGGCATGTTTTAATCTATTCCGTACCTTACCCTGGGCGTTTCATCTTGCAAGAGCAACACTCAACCAATATCGGGACTACTAGAATCGGGGCACGACTCACCTGATCAACCAAGTTGTCTCAAAGAGACGCAATTCATCCGTATACTGACGCAACCAAGAATCGTTGTGTCTGTGTATCTGGCTCACTCTGACTCGTTTCGGGACCCTTACCTTCTCGCTCTCTGGCTGGACACGTTGATCAGGGACCGGTTGTGCACAGATCTGCAAAGGAGTCTCTCATCACTTTGACAGGGGAGCACTGAGTGGTGATTGTGCCTCGATCCCAGCTCCACTGTCTTGTCCTCGATTCGTCTTTTTTCAGCCTTCTTCGAAGAAATCAAGTACACGATGGAGCAAGTGGGGGAGGGTCCCTATTCGGGCATCATTTTGACGTGGCCCTTAGGGTACCCTCGTGCATGGAAACAAGGCACAATCACCACACACGAACTGATGCACCACACACAAGGTTCAATTCCCAAAATCTAGGGTGTATTGCAAAGCAAATAGTCTCAGTCGGCCGACTGGGTCTCACGTCCCACAACGTGTGTCACCCAGACCTCGTGGGACACAACAGAGCGAGCATTTTACATCAGTTACATATATACAAGATGACCATCATATTATCAGTAGTGACACATTCAAAACCACCCATAATGTATCGTTCTTTGATATGGTTCGATGATTTACAATTATGACGAATATGACACCTTTGAGACATTTATTCAGCAACAGTTGCAATTTGCAAATATGCAGACACCATTCTTTGTTTTAGGGAACATAGTGCTCTTGTTCTACAAGCAAGCTGTGTTCGTAGGAGAGACACATTCCATGCCCCACTATCTTCGAGTTTCTATTCGTGAGCTAGAGGTCAGCTCTCTCTACAGGGGCTCAGTGGAGGGGGGCCGCAAAAGAGAGTATAATTCAAGCCATTAATTGCCTATTTCTACAGTTTCTGCCATTTCAGCGAGACTAGCTGGCACCTGCTTTGTGATTAAATGCCTTACTGCTTACTTCCAAGGACTTGTGAGGGAGGAACCCGGGGCATTGCTATCTGGGCTGTTTGGGCTAGGTTTTCAACATGTAACTTGTGGCCTTGCTCTGAGCATGAGCGAAACGAAATAGCTTTCACTTACAGCAAAGCATTTTGAACAGAAAAGCAAGGAAAGTGAAAATTACAAAATGGCAAATTCTATTACTACAAAATGGACGCTCTATGGTTATGCTGATGATTCTGTACTGACGATGCTGGATATATGATGCGGTTGGTTTGCGGCCAACATAATATATCGTCTATGCTATGCTAAACCCCGTGATGTATTCAATTAACGTTGACTTCCCTTGCGTTAATTCGAGTAATTCCAAATCACAGGTTTGTGCTTTGTGGTGTGTATCGAAGACCCTAGTCATCTCTGCCACTAACTGATCAAAATCATACAGGACAGGGCTATCGCCCTCTAATAGTGGATTGGCCCAAGTAGCTGCTATTCCACCTAGATGGGATAGTGTAAAGGCTGCTTTGGTGGTGGAATCGGGGAAGGACTGTGGACGGCATATAAAGTGTAATTTGCACTGATTTAGAAAGGTACGGAATGTACGTGGGTCACCCTGGAACTTTGTAGGAGCTGCCAAGAGGAAAGGAGTGGGCACATAGACCGGAGTCGGTGCTGTTGACCCAAAAGAGGGATTAGGTTGCACAGGGGCATCTCTGAACTCTTCGTCTGGGGGTAAAGCATGTCTCTTGCTTTGTATGGCATCCAGACGCTGATGGATGACCATAGTGGTGGCCGTCATATCAGCTCTCAATACCGTGATAGCTTGTACTAAAGCAGCCACCGGGTCCTCGGCGGAGGTATCCATAATCAAGTGGAAAGGCTTCTCAGTCTGCAACAATCTGAGGTCCACGTTGATTAGAATACCTCCGTCCTCAAGTACCAGTCAGAGAAGGTATAAACAACTCGCTGACCGATTATTGGGGCCACAGGTGGCAGGAACAGAGAATACACCGGATTCCCAGGTGGCTACAAGAAAAACACAAGGTTATGTATGCAATAGACACAGAGATCACTAAGACATACACTGAGAAAGACACAAGAGCACCTACCAGTGGGAATGACCGATGACACTGGTAACCTAAGTATTCCCCCCGAAGGTGTAGATGATAGGGGACCTCTGTACTGATAGGTTCAGGGCCCACCGTAGTTTGGACAATGGTAAACTACGTGGGACTGTGGCCAGAGTCCATGAAGTTCTTGGTATAATCCAAAGTCTTTAATGCCAAAGCCAAAGGGTAACAACAAGAGCAATCCAGTATGAGCAAAATCCAGTTATAAGCAGTTCAGGTAGGCAGTCCAAAAAACCAGCACCAAATCCAAAAAGGGCAAAGCCAAGGCAGTCCAAAAACCAGAAAACGAGGTCCAAGAAACCAGGAAGCAAACCAGGATACACGAAGCACTAACGTAGCCAAACGCTGAAAAACAGCTGAACAGCTCTGAGTATCCGAAATGGGCGTCTTTTATTTCAATACTTCCTGGTCACGTGATCGCCATCTGTCTTACGGGCATCACGTGATCATTGCCGCCATCTAGGCAGAAGATGCAGGTCACGTGAGCGGCAAGGGCCACCATGGCAATCTCCACTGTAGGCAGGGCCACCAGCGCCCAGGGTGCCGCCATGCACGGAGCACCGCAAGCCCCCGGGCAGAATCAGGGTGCAAACGTGGTCCGCACCACCGCCGGAATGGACCCCCCACATGCGGCGGCACCGCTGGTGGGTCCATATCATGATGCATGACAATCTGTGACATAAGGAAGGATGAGGTGGTATTTCGAGTCAACAGTGACTACCTGGTTTGGGGGTGTTTGTTTGTATGAGAATTGACCAGGGGAAACAGTTTGGAAAAAAACAACCTGCATATGATCAATTCTCATATGATCAAACACCACCACCAACACCCCCGGGCCCCCTTCCCTACTTACATGTTCGCTCGCCGCCTGGGTGACTGCAGCCCTGCGGCGTCAGATCTGTCCCTCATATGCGGGTCGGATCCGACGCTGCATGGTCCTTTTTTCTTTTCCTTTCTTTTCTTTATTTATTTATTTATGTTCGGTCCCCCACCTCTAATATTGAGGAAGTGGGGGAGACCCCCAGAACTCCCAAGGCTAATACATACCAATCACAACTCCCGCTCCACATGTTCGGTATGTATTAGCCAATTTGTACATTTTTATTCGCTCAAATGGTACAGGGCAAATTCAGTCAAATGTACCATTCGGCCAAATAAAAACAAACACATTTACTAATACCGACTACCTCCCGTCCTTGGAACCTCACATACAGGCCAACATCATAACAAGAGATCTCTCCACCCAACTGAAGGATACCGCTGAAATTGCCAAGCCCAAGGTCTTTCCAGGTTTTTAAGAAAATGATCGAAGAATGGATAAATCTTGCTGATGCCTGTTAGACCGAAGCACAAAGACAGAAGCTAAAACAAGTGTTTCTCAATTTTTTGGAGATCTTTTCTGTGAACTCATATGACTGTGGGTGCACAGATATACACACAACCACCATACCCAGATACCCAGAGATGGCCCCAGTATTTGTGAAACAATACGGGTTACCTCTCACGTCCATGGAGTAACTCAAGAGATTATTAAAAACTTTGAATCTCATGGAATAATTTGTCCAATCCACAGTACCTTTAAGAACCTGGTACTGTGGATATTCAAACCTATCGGCTAATGGAGACTATGTGCAGACCTGAGGGAGTTGAAAAAACGGGTCCACATGTCAAGATGGCCACTTCCCTACATCGATCAAGGGCTGGCACAGATCCAAGGGTCAAAGGCGTACACCGCCATTGACCTAACCAACAGTTACTGGACAGTACCAGTGAGCAGGAAAGACCAGTACAAGCTTGCCTTTACCTTTCGGGGGCGGCAATACACGTGGACCCGAACCCCCTTTGGATACATAAAATCTGCCAACAAATTGAACATCTTCCTACATCAGGTCATACCCGATTTGGGCAAAAGGGGAAACCTGTCCTATGTAGATGATGTATTAATCAAGAGCTCAACTGTGGAGGAACATATAGCAGAAATATGCTATGTACTGACCCAGTTGCAGAAAGCCAGAGCAAAATGATCCTTCCAGAAGGCACAGCGGTGTAAGACCTGTGTGAACTTCTTAGGGCACAAAATCACCCCCGAGGAGTCCCCAAGCGAAAAAGGTAGAAACCTTATTACAATTAAAATACCCTATTACTCTGTGAGAATTAAGATGCCTTATTGGACTCACTTATTAAAGCGGACAGGGAAAAGACTATGCAGTGGCCACTCGACCTTTGGTACATTTATTAAAGGCCGCAGTCGAGTGGTAGTGGGGTCTGGAACAATCCGACAGTAAAACAACTAAAGAGAAGCCTTTCTCAAGCCCCTTGTTTGGCCTACCCCATCAAGAACAAGGAGTTCTTTTTGGAGGCGGGGTTCTCAGATACTTGCTTAACAGTGGCATTGTGCCAAAAGCATGACATGGTCAACAAAGTAATCTGGTATGCGAGCAAGACTTTTCCCTCTGTGGAAGAAAAATTCAACGATTGTGAAAAGGCACTCCTACCAATGGTGTGGGTGTTGCAGAATGACCGCCCATTCATCCAGGGGGAGCATATCATTGTCAAGACTCCACACCAACCCTTCCAACAGGGAATGTAAGTAATACCAGAATTACTTCATAGATTCTGTCCATGCAAGGCTTTCCGGTGGAGGTCAGATATGGCCAAAACAAGAAGAGTCCTTTAGCGCAAGGATTGGCTGACTTGTGTGACTGTGCTCAAGAAAATTGTCTCGAGGACGAAAGTCTAAGCAGCAATGACAATATGGAGGCATACCTAAATTATCAGCACAAAGTTTATGAGGAAGACACATGTCAGGGTATTCTCACAGTTTATGTGGATGGGTGCTCCTACCATGTTGACAATAACAGGGGAAAATAACTACTGGCTGGCATTGGGAATTCCTGGGTGAATGAGGCCCCGGAACCCTCTGCTGGTTACAAAATAGGACCCTGAAATAGTCAGGTGGCGGAGTTGATGGTTGTTTATCAATCCCTCCTCACTGCCTGCATGTCACGATCCATGCCCCTGACCCCCTCAGGTATAACAGCCCCCTGGCAACAGTGGGGCTAAAGCCCTTCACACTGGCCCCAAGGGCCTTGAAACTCCATCAGAGACATACATGTCGCCAGGCTCAAAATCAGGAATAAAGCAGTACCAGTTTTGGACCTTAACCCAACATGGAGGCCTATTACACAACTCAGTTCTTCAGAACCAAGCAATGCGGTCTAGTGTTTTGGGTGTGGCTGGGCCTGGAACTACTTGGCCTGGAACTACTTTACCTGGGCTATTTAAACCACACCCAAACTGCAGAGCACGCTTCGCGTTATTCTGCACCTCTGCAGAGTAATGCTCACTTTGTCCAGCTCCTGCTCATCTGCTTCTCCGGCGGCCCGATCCTGAAGCTCTAGACCCAGATTCCATTAATAACCTGGAAGAACAAGAACAGCATTAGTGAGCAAGAACACTTACCTGTGAAGTAACCAGTCTTGAGTCCATCCTGCGCTTCGCTTACCTCGCCCATCTCTGGAGTTCGCTGCAACCTGCTAAGGTAAAGAAACAAGGTCAGCATTAATAACAATTCTTACCTGGGCAAGCAGCGAGTCCTGGCAGCACTCTGCGCTTCTCTTACCTCGCCCATCACCGGGTTTCACCGCAACCTGCAAGGGAGAAGGAACAAGGTCAGCATTAACGAAGCACTTACCTGGGCAAGCAGCGCTTCAATCGATCATCACTCTGGAACCTCACCACAACCTGTACAAAGAGAAGAGAACACAGGTTAGCAATTAACACCAATAAACAGCACAGCACTCGCCGCATCAAAAACTCACTGTGATCTTCGGCATCGGTGCGGCAGCTCCGAGATCGCAACCATCCCTGTGAAAACAAAAAGAGACATTCTTAGGGAACAGCATAGTGGAGCAAGACGCCAATAAGACAGAGAAAACAGAGGGAAAGAAAGAGACAGAATAAAAACGGAAAAGACATTATAACTCACCTGGAAGACAGCAAGCAGAGTCGGAGTCACAGCCGGTCTGGACCTGATATAAGGGCATCCGGAACAGTGAGGCAACTAGGTCCATGGAACGCCCGCACCAACCATGCACCCCTGCACAGAGATGCAGGACGGAGAGTTCAACGCACAAAAACCTAAGGCGCTACCCAACGTCTGGCACATAAACAAGCAGGGAGAAGTCCGGAATAGTGCTTAGACCTCCATCCAGTATCGTGTGGCACCCCTGTGGATCCCAGGTAATCGCAACACTGCACCACCAACTCCAAGAACTGGTCATATTCACTGATTCAGATTATATCAGGAATGGGTTCATGGAACATCTGCTTAACTGGAGAAATCGAGGCATGCTGTGTGCAAAGAATAAACTGCTAAAGCAGGGGCAATTAATCCAATCAATTGATTATCTGGTAACCTCTAATGAGATGACCATCTATTGGAAAAAGATCAGAGGTCACTCCAAATAGAGGGACCACACCAGACTGGAAATAACTTGGCAGACCATTTGGCAAAAATCAGAGTCATTCACAGGGATTTCATTAAAACCGAACCCCTGTTGGGTGAAGTACAAGTGACTGTGGTCACCATTCCCCAAACCCATACCAACAATGAACTCTCAACTGCCCAGTGGAACAAAGAAAACCCAGACGCAGATATGATTACTACACAAAAAGATGACCTGATTTTTGAAGACCCCATGAATTTTCCATAGACAGAATCTGATTATATCAGGAATAGGATCTCCGGGTGTTGATGAAGTTTTCCAAAATGTTCCAAATCCAAGATAGTTTGTTGATAAGGAGATCCCTATCTGAATGTGACCAGTGGGTGGTACCTACCTCATTTCGAACCCTGATGTTGAGTCACGCCCATGATGCAGCCACTGCCGTTCATAGGGCTTTCCGTACGCCATTACAAATCTTGCGCAAGTTTGCATACTGGACCCATATGGGTCAAGACCTTAGCATCTAGTTAAAGGGGTGTCTTGTTTGTGCTCAGTTTCAGCCAAGTTCCCTCACACACAGGGCTCCCCTACAGAAAAGGTTAATGACACTGCCTTGGTCGGATTTTCAAGTCGAATTCACCGGGCCAGTGATTCGCTCCTCTAGAGGGAACAAGTACATCTTGACTGTAACATGCTTGTTTACCAAGTGGGTAGAATATCTTCAGGCCCCGGATTGGAAGGCGGAGAGAGCTGCTGCACTAAAGATCAATCACATCTTTTCTTGTTTTGGCCTCCCGCAAAGGACTGAGTCAGACCGAGGAAGTCATTTTACCAGTGTGCTGATGATTCTAGGGGTAGAAAGAAACTCTACATTGCCTACCACCAAGCCTTGAGCGGGGGAGTTGAGAGGTACAATAAGACAATTATGGGCATCTTGAAGAAGTTTGTGACGGACTCTGGACCTAGCAGGGACATCTGTTTACCCCTTGTCCTGATGGCCATTAGGTCCACGCTATCTTCTGTAACACAAATGTCTCCATTTGAGCTCATAACTGGACAAAAGATGGTGCTTCATCAGTATCAAAAGTGGACCCTGATTAACGTGTCCACTACCCATGAGTACATTGAAATTTAAGGAAAAACCTTCAGCACACTTTTGGTTATGCTCATCACAATTTAGGAAAGTCGTCAGAAGGAATGAACATCTACTCAGACTTAAAAACTACCAAGAAGGAGTACCAAGTAGGTGACAGGGTCTACCTGTACAATTTCCAAAGAAACCAGATCAAGGAGTGGAAGTTCCTTCCCTCTTGGTGAGGTGCCTTTGAAATTGTCGATGAAATCTCACCTGGTGCTCATAAGATCTACATCCCTTAAGGAGAGCATACGAAAGAGAAATGGGTCCATATCAATCAGTTGAAGAGCTGTGACTCCAGGCAAGCGCTATGAGTGATTGAAGAGCACAGTGACGGTAGAGCCCAGGAACCACCTGAAGAATGATAGGAAAGAATGGAAAGCCGGATGGAGAATATTATATATGTACAGGAAGTAAAGTACTTCGTACTCATAAAGAATGTATAAAAATCACAATGAGAAAAATAATGTTTGTAGAAACGTTCATGTAAGGGAAATAAAGGTCAATGGGCTTCACCACGATTTGGGCGGTAGCTATTACTGCTGTATTTAAGGATCCGCCCAATCACGAGTCTGGTAGCATTTACCCCCAGCTTTAAGTTGGGGTAAAGGCACCAATTGAATGCCCATTTTTGGGTACAATTAGCATGTGCTATTAGCGTGTGCTAATTGCGCCAAAAATTCCCCATTATGGACCCAATAGGGAATGGGGGAATGGAATAACCATTACCGGCCAACCCTTGATCCAGCGCATAAAGCGCCGGATGGGGTGCGGTAATGGTATTAGCCTGAGCAGTATCCCACAGGTAATACCACCAGAACACCGCCCAAGTCGTGATGAGGCACAATGTGTTATATGATGTTGTGTTTTTTTAATTGTATGTCTATAATACTGGGTAAAGAAGTACTGTATAATATACTTAACCTCTCTTTTACTCCTCTCTGCAGACTCAAAATCTCCTTACCTTCACAGCCTGGGGGTATGAGGTTCCTAAAAGAGAGGGGTTCCACTCACTAAAGATGGGAAAAAGAGCGGATATACTCCAATGTGGAAAACCATAAATAAAAAGCAAAAAGAGAATAAAAACCCACTCTCCCCTGCTCTTTCCTACGAGTGACCTGATTTAAAGAAGTAGGGGGGAACTTGTGGGGTCAAAATACAGCCGCAGAGTGACAGAGATTGAGAGGCCATGCCAGGCCCTATAGTGAGAATAAAGCGGGCTGATGTTAAAACCCATTGGATTACGCAGGCCAGTTCAAATATTGATTTCCAACATGAGGCCTAGTGAATGCTAATAGTGGGCCTCACTCAACAATACCAAATTGGGAAAGCGAAGGAAAGTGTGTCTTAAAATATTAATACAGCAGAATGTGGCCAAGCAGTTGCAAAAGACATTTGTGGCTGAAAATGCTGCCTTTATAAACTATGAAAAGCTACAAATTCACTTAAAGAGACTGATAGCAGCATGTTAAATTTACTTCAATGCAGCACAAGACTATGATCCAGAAATCTAAAGTGAAGCCAAGCACTTTGCATTTGTCACAAAGAAAACACATACTTTTCAACATTAAAAATGACATGATTTTAAAGGAGAGGCCTACTTGTTGTAGAGGTGAACACTAGTTTCCTATGTTAACTGTAGCCTATGTGTGAATAATACTGAAAGTTAAACTCATATCTTTTAATTATTGTATTAAAGAGAGATTTCATTCCTAAACAACAGGCCCAGATGCAATACAAAATATCACATGTAAAATACATCTTTTCAATTTAAAATGCTATTCTGTAAGAATTATGTATGTAGCTTGTTGTCCCCACTGAACTGAAAGGTCTGTGCCTCTGAAACTTTGACCTCAAGACCTTTGGACTGAGCCCACCAGAAGATGAAGGTCTGGTTTTCAGCTTAAAATGCAAAGAAATAAAAAGAGTAGATCAGAATTGTGGAGGGTGCAGATAAGACGGCCAGCAGAAATTACCTTTAAGGTCAGGCCTCCCCATGAACTTGCATTAGCTTCAAAGAGAGACACTTGAAGACACTAAATTTCAGGGTGTAATAACATGAGCCAGGTAGATGTCTGTGTCATGTGACTGGGGAGAAATTAAACTTATAAAGAGAGGTGTGCTGCATGTGAAACTCAGGGGCCCATGTGATGCATTGGCTATGATTAACATTGTACTTCTTTTTCCTTTATAACCTTTATAAATCAGATGTATGCATCCCAGTGAGCTCATCCAGAACTCATATTAAAGGGCATAAAACCCCATCATGTAAGTGATTTATATCTGGCACACAACCAAGTCTCGCACAGCATGTAGTGCGCAAATGAAACCCTTATTTATTTTTATCTATAGGTTCAATATTCTGACCGATGTACCACTCATATCACACCCTTCTCCTGAGACCCTCCCAGTCACATTGAACCAGGAATCAGGCTAGTCTGCAAAGGTAAATGTTTATTTATGTATTTAGAATTTAAGTCGCAATATATTTTAATAAATCACAACAATCACAAATGGGCTGACAGAACACTGAATAATATCTTTAATACGCTAGGAATCAAGTAAGGAACACAAAAACAAATGCAGCACAGAAGAGAATACTTTTGGGTTGATTTGGAACAGATAGCACTAGGGTTAGAGGTTCCCCCTTCAGCACCCCTCAACTCACCAATAGACAATTTAAATAGATGTGAGGAGAGAGCAGGTGTCCAGGAATAATACAAATCTAACAGAATATCACTCCCACCTTCCCCCTTCCAACACAAGAGAAAAACGGAATTGACCTTTCAACTGTCAGCCTGGCTTTGAAATTGTCTTTGGAGTTGGCTGAGCAAAAACACCAAATGTGATCAAAAAGGCTTAAATTATTATAGATTCCTATCGGAGCCACTTTGAACGGATGCAAACAATCACATGCAATGATTTAGTCAGAAGAAAACATTTGAAATCTCAAAGTCAAAGTCGGAAACAAAGCTAATTCACATGTGAAAAGTTTTTCAGAATGTCAAATCGCAGCAAACTTTTCCTTGTGCGATTTTTGCTATAACGGGCACTGCTGTTTAGAGTTCTATGGATAGCTAAGGATGTTAGGTACAAGCGGGAGTTGAAATTTCGCTTTTATCACAAATACTGAGGGAGTTATAGAGGTTTTAGTAAGAGTCGTTTTTGCAAAATAGGCGGAAGAATGGAAAACAGAAATTCAGGTTTAAAACTGACAGGTAGGTTTTCTTATATTATGTTGAGGACTACAAAAAGGAGAATGCCACACAGGAATCTGTCATTCACGGCCCCTCATAATCATTCATGTGTGATACTCTAGTTTCCGTTTGGTAAGTGATTTCAATCCGGCACTTCACCTAAGTCAATCCCTAGCGTGTAATGCACAACTGAAATCCTTATTTATTTATTTGTATCTAAAAGTTCTTTTATTCTGAACAATGTACCACTTATATCACGTCCCTCTCTTGGAACCCCCCCCCCCCACCGGTCACACTGAACCAGGAATCAGGCTGGTTTGCAAAGTTAAAATATTTATTTATATATTCACAATATAATCACTATTTTTAATGGGAATACAATGATCACCAATGGGGTGATGTCACACTAAGCAATCTCTTTAATCACAAGGAGTAATAAGGAGCACAAACAATGCAGCACAGCAATAATACTTTTGTGGGTGGGTGTTCAAATCAAATAGCAATGTGGTTAATCTTTCCCCCTGCACGCCCCTCAACCCCCCACTATGCAATGTATAGAGATAGGAGGAGAGAGAACAGGTTTCAGGAATGCAGAATTCAAATACAAGGTCAATCCCAATTTCCCCCAGCAAGAAAAGAGAGAAACAGAGTTGATTGGCAAACTGTCAAACTGGTTTTTTAAGTTGTCTGAGAATGGATTGGGTAAAACACTAAATATGGCTTAAATCACTGAAATTGTTTAAATTCTAATGGGAGCCACTTTATATGGTTGCAGACAAACACTAGCAATGATTTGACACTAAGAAGCAATGTGCAAACTGAAATTTGAGGTCGGGTGCAATGAAAAGTTATTTTACACGTGTAATATTTTGCCAAAACGAAAATTTGCTGCAAACTTTTCCATGCGCGGTAATCGCGATTACTGAAATACTATAGGGATTTGAGATGCAATGAGAGGTTTTTGGTTCTATGGAAAGCTTGGGATGTTAGCTACATGCAGACATTTAAATTTTGTTTCTAGCATAAAATTTGAAGAGGTTATGGACGTTTTCATGGAGGTTCTTTTTCTGAGCTAGGTGCATGAATGACAAAACAGGGATGCGCTTTTTTAAAAAACAAACAGGATTTCTTTACACTAGGGTTTGACTATGAAGAAGTATATACTACACGGGAGCACAGCCACTAGACCAGGACACCTCTGGATCAAGTTTTTGCCTGCCGAGGAGCTTGCCTTCTTCAGGTGAAATATATCAGCGCAAAGATATGTTTAACAATACTATTGCAGGAAGAAGATAGTAGGGATGAGATCGAGAGTTCAGGCAATTCAAAATAATTCTAACAATGCAGTTCTGGATGTAAGAGAGGATGGATTTGAGATGGGGATTGACTATGGATAGTACATCGGCCAGTGACACAGTTCTATAATCTGGATACTCACTATATGTATTTGAACAGAACCGCCAGGAATTCTGGTCAGTCAAGATTTCTAGACAGTAATTCTGCTGGGCACACCGGACTGGACAGGCTGCTGGGCACACCGGACTGGGACTGGGTCTGCAATGGCTCTCTGGTCACAGCACAGCACGGCACAGGATTGGGTTTAATCTGCCCTTCTCGGTTCTGAGATAATTATTTAGCAGGAAAGCAGTTACAGCACAGCCTGGCTGTTCTTTGGTTCCCCTTAGACGTCTGGGGTAAATTCCGGTTTCTGGAATTTTAAGGCATAGCTGAGAATGGGTCAGCTATAGAGTAGGCTTTTCTGCTTCGCCAAGTTTCTGGAGTCTGGAGCAAGGAATAGGAATGGATCTCCTTCAGGGTGCTTCGCCAGCAATTGGTTAGTGGGTGAATCTGTGTGTCTTTCTAAGTCCTCAGCTGTCTCTATTTATGCCTTTGATAAAGGGGTGTGTATGCTGAATTATCCTAAGCGCACCCCCTTGGCAAGCTATAGGTTAGAGTCTCTTCTCTCCCTTGATTGCAGGAGAAAACAGGGTGTCACCATGATGATGTGGTTTTATGAGGCAGAACACCCTCCCCTTTTTCTTTTGAACATAAAATCTACTTTTGGTATAATACATATTTAGATGTGTGCAATCTTTATAACAATAACATACATAGATCATATATTTTGTGGAGCAAATACTCTTCCAAGCCCCGTCGCTGTAGGATTTTGGGTCTGGATTTGACACAATTTCACACTTTTTGTCCATGACACAATATCTAATTTATCCAAAGTTTGTACACATGTGCGCATTGTATATGGGCATACGTGTGTGAAGTTTCATGCTTCTGACACAAATACATTTGCTGCAAAACCAGAATTTTCACTGTGCCTTCCCAGAACATCGCACAGAGTTCTGGCATCTCTTAAAATGTGCACCCAAAAATCACATTAACAATGCTGTTAATTCTATAATTATTACAAATTTGCACAGTCATTTATCAGTCTTTTTAAAAGTATGCTTTCTGTGCTTGTGAATCCACAAATGGTTGTCTGTCCCCGCCTCCTTTTCCTCCTGGCAGATCTGAAGCAATCTGTCCCCTTCCTTCTGGGAGAGGCCATTTTTAACACTTCACAATCTGCATATCCTTTCAGCCAGAGAAAGTCCATTGTCCCCTCTGCTGCAGCACAAGATCTCCTCCCCTGATCTAATTCTCACAAAGGTGTGATTTCTTGGCCTTGGTGGGAAGCAGAAGGGAGATGCCTTTTGTTGGGGGAAGCTGTGGAACTGGCTTGGTGGCTTTGAGTTGAGCTTAAATTCAATGTCATTTTATTACATTTTTCTTGGTTTAAAACAAAACTTGCAGTTTTCAAACAAGCAGCTAGAACTCTTATTCCAGCTTCTAAACCATGGAAATTACATAATTACAACCTAGGTTCCTCTTGATAACAGGTCACTTAGTTTCCAGACATTTGATTTCAATTGCACAAGTTTAAACTTCTGATGCAAACTACTGACAGCTGTCATACAGGCGGCCGCTGGTACTGCGCCCATATTTTGACAGATTTCACAGGCAGGCAAACTTGTGCTGTGGGTGTTTTGATAACCAATTCAGCTTTCCAGGATATTGCCATTTCACAATGATTTCTTGAATTCAGTAAGATGTGACACCCAGCAAGAAGATTGGATGTTTGTGGGTGTTTTGGACCAGCATTCTGTATTTTCAGCAACCAAGAAAAAGGATTTAAATGCAAGATCTCGGATTTCTTTCAGTAAAGCACTGCTTTTCATGTGTGCTCCATTTTTACTGGTTGGGCAGCCCAATTACATGTTTCAGAAGTGAGGTCTCCGTTCCACCACTGACCACATGCATGGTAGATTTGGCAGCCATCTTTTTGTGCTTTGTAGAGCGCAAATTCCATAGGTTTTGGCACGCATAGGGGTTTTGCAGCCATTTTGATGATTCTGGCATCATCAGCACACAGTGATGCTGCAGGGCAGAGCATAAGTGGGTTAATGCATCCCACAGTTTGGGAATTACTTTTCTTAATCAAATCAATAAGAAGTTAGGGTTTAGTAACACAGATGAGGGAAAGGTCATCGCAAAGATAGTTCTAACAATACTATAGTTCTGAATAAAATATGGGATGGGTTTGAAATTGGGATCATACAATGCAGATGTATTATGGGTCACTGTTCTTCCTATTAATACTTACAGAATAAGTTATTAAATTGGACCGTCAGTTCTGGTCATGGATTGGGTCTGTCAAGGAAGTACAGCACATCAGGCGAGGGACTGGATCAGCTAAGCCGGTCACCGGATTTGCACAGTATCTGCCCTCCTTGTTTCTGGGTATTTCAAATCAGCTGGATAGCGAGTTCCTCAGGCAAGCCTTGTGGTAGCAAGCCAGAGAGTTTCAGGATACTCGTTCAGAAGGCCTTCCCACACCACAGCGTTCCACTGGGTTGTGAGAACAAGTTTGAGGATTTAGGCCTTGCTGAAAGTCAATAGTTCTCTACTGCTTGGCAAAGTTCTTGGCATCTGGATCTGGAAGGATGTTAAAGCTGGATGTAGAATGCTGGAACAAAGTGCTTCGCCGGAATCAGGAAAGTGAGTGAATCAGTGAGTCCCTATGTGTTGTCAGCTGCCTCTATTTATCCTTTCAAATGTCATCACAAAAGGGGTGTATGGGCCGGCTTCGCTAAGCTTGCCCCTGTGAACTGGGATTGGATCAGGACCTCATCTCTGCATTGTATCTGAGTTATTGGATCAAGGCCGGATGATGTCACATTCATGGTTTAGCTTTACAGTCCTTATAAACCTCCCCTCAGCCACTAGTGTCAAAATCAGATTTTATCCTAAATACATATTTCTAAATCGGTCACCTCTACACAAATCACACACAAAGATTCCATATTTTATGTAGCATCTGTTTATCAAAATCCTACAGCTGTGGGATCTTGTTTCACCTTTCTACAGAATTGTGTCCTTTTCGCCATGAACACATTTTCCAAATTTTCTGCAAATGCTCACAAATGTGTGTGTTTAACATAGGAATGTGTGTGTAAATTTTCACAATTCTATCATTAATACCATTCACATAAAACAATGTATATTGTCATTCCTGTCCAGAATATGTCAGTTCTACCGCCTCTTAAAACGTGCAGCTAAAAATGTAACTAACAACTCTGTCCTTTTTTATATTTTCTACCACTTTGAATAACAAGTTATGAGTCTCTAAAAATTGTTCATTGTTCATTCTTAACAGCAAA
The DNA here is from genome assembly GCF_040938575.1 of Ambystoma mexicanum. NCBI lineage: Eukaryota > Metazoa > Chordata > Amphibia > Caudata > Ambystomatidae > Ambystoma > Ambystoma mexicanum. The sequence continues at coordinate 1,211,681,398 of NC_090924.1, forward strand.
TGGTCTGTCCCTTTGTCTCTCCCTGTAGTCCAGGAGTAGCCCCCTCCTTTGGGGAATTCCTTCCAGGAGCAGTTTATGACCCTTTCACATATCTGTTTCCTGGGCTGGAGGATCTGCCATTGTTCATTCTCTTTTTGTAGACAAAAGTCTGGCTTAACCCACATTATCATCTGCCATTGAGTTTCTGCTGAGAGGATTCCCTCCCCTTGGGAGAAACCTGTTTTTCCACTCCAGCCAGGCTGATTTATTCTTAATTTCTTAAACCCAGCAGAAAACAAACTTGTTGCATCAAACATGAATACATTACTTTCTTATCTTTAAATCTGTGGGATAAAAAACACAACTGAGATCTGTATTCCTTTTAGCAACAATCCTTTTATGTTTGCGAATCCGGCAGACTTTAAGTTTAGATACTTTGAGGTTTCAACAGGAGCTCATGTGACAGCTGTCATTCACAGGTAGCCCAGTGTACTGCACACAGATTTTGACAGGAGCTGTCAGTTTACAGACAATCCAGTTTGTCTGAGGAAATGTTTTGCTCCTTACAATTTAGAACTTTGTATATTCACCATGCTTCATTAGATTCCATGAACTTTAGAGCCAAGTAAGATTTTGAGTGTTGAGAAGTGTTGTGTATAGGCATTTTGGAGTTTTTGGCAACAAAGCAAATGTCATTTATAGGCACATTTTGGAGTTTCATTTGCAAAGTGCCGCTTCTCTCTCTGCACTCTGTTTGCTGGTCATGGAGCCCACTGGCACATTTTCTGCAGTGTGCTCTCTATCCCCCCACGCATGCACCATGGGTGGTAGGTTGTGCATCCATCTTTTTGTGCATTTAAGCGCACGGTTTTGGAAGTTTTTGGCGCGCACAAGAGTTTTGCCGCCATTGTTGCTGTTTGTTGTGCCGTAACTATAAGAATGATGCCGCATCAGATAGCGAGTGGGTCAATAGATCCCACAATCAATTCCATGTGAATATTAACCATGTGTGATGTATAGAATTTCAGTTAGAAGGAAAACCATGACTCTGGCCTTCTCATAATTCCAAGGAAATGTAAATTTGGTGAGGTGATAGGCTGTGATATTAGTGTTTGAATTGTAAAATACCATATTTTTCACTATTTCGGCTCAGGAGCAAATTGCGAAATACAATAGCTCCTCCGAGGAATGGTGTGATGAAGTGAAATTAGTATTCCCTGATTCACCATAAAATATAGAATTAAAAAATATATATGTTCATGCAGTTGTCTGGAAAAACCTAGCTGCCATGTAGGGAGAGTTTAAGAATACCAAAATTATAAACAAACATGTAATTTTGTAGTGATGCATTTTTCTCCTCCCTTCAGTCTCCATAATCCACACGTCCCAGCTCCTTGTCCTATCAGCAGGCAGTGGGCGGCATTGGTGGGAGAGGGAGGAAGAGAGGTAGCCAATCCAAACCATGGGAATGTTGATAATGTGTAACTGTCATCAGCACTATATAATATCAATTTCCTATCTGAGAAGGGATTTGAGTGAGGAACAACTAATCCGAGAGTCAAGGCGAGCTACCAAACCACTGGGGTACCACCTTGCCAGGAAAAAAGCTGTCTTCGTGGAGAGGCTTTAAACCTTGCAGGGGAGGTAGAGACAGGAATAACTAGAAGCTAACCGGGCCTCACATTGGAGGAGTCAGATGAGGTCTGAGTGCTGGTGACTATCCTTGACAGAAGCCTTTGGCCAGATTTGTGCTTTCCCATGATGAGTGTGCTGTTTTCCTGAGTGCCCAATAACCAAGGTCTCCCATGTAAGAAGATAGATTCAGATGGCAAGAAAAATATGAGGGGATTCTGCCAGCCTTCATCTCCTTCTTGCCTTGCATAGTGGGTTGAGGGGGCAAAACTGTGCAACTCCTGGCCATATTTGACTAAAAAGATAACTCAATTAATACCTCACAGAAGAAAACCCTATCCACTGTTACGCTCATCTGGTCGTTGTGGGGGCGTTGGGGCACGGTTGGAGACCTCCCTGGACTTGGCTCCCCTGGATCGGACTTCTTCCCCAGCTGCTGTAGTGTGGGCTGCTCTGGTTGCTGGCACTGCCCCTGAGAGAATATGAGAGGCAGTGAGAATGCTGTGGTTGGATTGTGATTTCCCTCGAACCCTTCGTTCCAGAATGCGGTGAGCATGCGTTTACCCATATAGTCTCACCTGTTTTCTTGTGAGGATGTGCTCTCCGTCCTGCTTCTCATCAGCAGGGGCACCTCTGATGGACCTAGTTGCTTCACTGGTCCGTGTGTGTGGTGGCCCAGACCGGCTGCGACTGAACCACTTTGAAGGTAAGTGTTCTTAACAATGATTATTGTCCGTATCCTTTTACAATGTCTTTTTCCCTTGATTATTGTTCATAACCCTTTTGCAATGTCTTTTTCCCGTGATTATTGTTCGTAACCATTTTGCAATGTCTTTTCTCTCCCCAATAGGTGTGAAGATGGAAAATCGGAGTTGTGGTGTTGGGAGCGAGTCCAACTGGTGCCGGAGGGAGTTGCGGAGCTCCCAATTAGGAGGTAAGTTGGTTTTCAAGGTGGAATGCTAGGCTTATGTGTTGCACGGCCAAGCGTAAGATATTTATGCAGTCTCTAACCTTGTGTGTCCTTTTCTCTTGCAGGTATGACCTGGCGCCATCAGACGGGAAGCAGCTATCCGATGTCCTGCTAGCGGTTACTGGATGGATAGATCCGTGAGGATGCTGGGCGAGAAGAAGAGTTCCCGCATAGCTAAATGCCTTGAATAGGTGAGGATGCGCTCCGACTCCGATGACAATGGGAATCAGGTAAGATGCGATGCACTGCCGGCGATGGGATTGCCGGAGACAGGTAAGATGCGCGTCCGGCGATGGTGTTGCTAGAGTCAGGTAATTTGCGCGCCAAGATGAAGTGTTGGAGTCAGGTAAGCTGCACTTCAAGCGGTGGTGTGGCTGGAATCAGGTAATGTGCGCGCTGAAAAGATGTACTGGAACCTGGCAAGATGCGCGTTGAGATGATGAGCTGGAAAACAGGTAAGAGTGCTTTAGGCGACGGTAAGCATTACGCTGCAGAAGGCAGACTAACACAAACTGCTTGCATGCGGGTGGGGCTGGCTTAAATAGCCTGGTCCCAGCCACTCCCCTTTGGGCCCGCGTTGTGGCTCCACCTTGCCAAACCCAGAGACTGCTGCATGTGCTCCCCAATGTTTCCTAATGGCCAGGCCTGGCCTGGATGCACATGCCCCAGACACAAAGTGTGCAGAGCACACTTTATCATGTGCCTGACGCCAAAGGCGCCAGGACTGGGTCCATTTGGACCCTTTAGCTGGTAAAGATAGTGGCCCTTGTCCAGTGGCCATGACATTCATTTAAATTGAATTGTGTTGCAAACTATCTGCCTTAATCCTGTCCATTTAATTGTGGGTGAGAGGGCAAAACTGTGTAGACCCTTAGCACATTTAATTAAAGTTAATTCAATGAATTCCCGTATAGAAAATATTGCGGGATGAGTTGTACCTGTGTTGTTGTGGTAACTGAAAGTCTATTAGAAATACATGTCCATCAATTGATGAAATTAAGTCGAAGTTGTGATATTGTATTGTGCTACAGAGTTGGTGGCTGCTGTCCTTGTGATTGATATACTATTCATTGTAGTACAATTTAAATACATATATATATATATATATATATATATATATATATATATATATATATATATATATATATATATATATAGTAATACCATACACTGGCCTGGTTCCTAGCTTATTGGTGCTACAGAGTGTATCTGCTGAATGGTATTATATAGGTTGGGGGCCTCACTAAAGTTAAATTTGCTAAGCGCTTTGTTGTGCGCCACCTTGCTTGGGGTGGGAAAGCAACTCCTTGGGTTGAGAGTGACGGTCCAATAAACCGTGACAGATGGTGAAAAAGAAGAGTGTAACAAAGGGCCTTTGCCACCACCTCTACCGTACAGACCCACCAGGATATTGCGGCATTAATTATTTTGCGGCATAACAATTGCATGTTTTGTAACACAAAATTGCATTTATTGCTGCATTTTCGCAGGGCTTCATAATCAGGCAAAAATGCTACAATAAATGCAATTTTGTGCTGCAAAACCTGCTTTTTTTATGCCGCAAAATGTTTCATGCCGCTAGGAGAGGGAACAAAATTGGAACACTGAGAAGTAAGAGAAGTAGGCATGGCAATGTCTAAAGGAAAGATCCAGGTCTCAGTGAGACAAAGAACCTGCATATTAAGTCAAATGAAAGTATCTAAGATTATATATGAGTTATAGCAAACTGAACAGGCATTATTTAACCCAGAGTGAGAAAAGACAGGCAGTAGCTAGGGGTAGAAGACTGAAAGAGCTGACTGAAAGAGCAAGGATGTGGCATGAAATAGTACAAGCCAAATATTTTACATTACTGCCCCAACCAGCAACACACAGGAACAAACATGAATTGAGAAAGCCCTGTGCCCTTAGAGGAGGACGCCCAGAGCGAGGATGCCCAAGATGAGAAGAATAAATAGGTATGGCAGACATGTGCCAAGTCATGTGAACAGTCAATGTTACTGGAGACAGGCGAGGCTGTACAACAGACTGCAGCGGAGATCTTCTTTCTGCCCGCTGAGGTGGTGAGATCTGGGAGGTGCGCAGTGGCAGGCAGAAGGAACCGCCAGGGTGATATCTGGTAGGTGGACACTGGGGAACAGGATCAGTCCTCTCTTCAGGCACAGTGGTCAAGTGACACATTACATGACCAGTCAATATTCCTAGAGGTAGGTGTGGCTAACCCATGGTCTGCAGACTGTGGCAGTGATCTTATGTCTGCCCACTGAGGTTGTGATACAGCACAAGGCCTGGCAGGATGAATGTCAGTGGTGACAGCTCGTAGGTGAACACTGGAAAACAGGTCTGAGCCGTTAGTCAATGCTGGTGGTCAAGTGACAGGTCGTGTGGCCAGTCAATATTCCTAGAGGTAGGAAGAGCTAACCCGTGGCATGTGGCATGCAGTGGGGATCTTCTTTCCACCCTCTGAGGTGGTGAACAAGTACAAGTGCAAGCAGGAGGAACATCAACGGTGAAAGAAAGTGTTTTTTTCCAGAACGGCGTTCACGTGACAAGTCACGTGATCAATCACTGTTATTGGAGGTCAGTGGGGCTATCCCATGGCCCCCGGACTGTGGCAGAGGTATTATTTTCACCCACTGACATGCTGAGACAGTGAAAGGGTAGGTAAAACGAGCCTCGCAGGTGACTATTGCTACGTGTACACCAAGGAACAGGCTTGGTTCTTTTTTCAGGGTGATGGTCACGTGAAAAACCACATGACCAGTCAATGTTCCTGGAGATAGTCTGGGCTAACCTGCGGCCAGATGGCTGTGGCAATGCTCTCCTTTCCATCCGCTGAGATGGCAAGACAGTAAATGTTCAGTTAGGATGAACCTCACAGGTGATAGCTGGTAGGTGAACACCAGGGAACAGGCTCTGTCCTTTTTTCCAGGGCGGTGGTCACATGAAAAGCCACATGACCAGTCAGTGTTCCTGAGGGAAGACTGTGTTAACCAGCGGTCAGGTGACTATGGCAATGCTCTTCTTTCCACTGGCTAAGGTGGTGAAGCAGTGCAAGGGCAGATAGGAGTAACGTCAAGGTTGACAGCTGGTAGGTGAACATCAGAGAACAGCTGAGCTCCTTCTTCTGGGAAGGTAGCCACGTGATGTGACCAGTCAATGCCCCTGGAGGTAGACAGGGCTAACCCATAGCCCCTGAGCCTGTGACTGTGGTCTTCTTTCTGCCCGCTGAATTGGTAAAACAGTGCAAGGACAGGCAGGAGAAACATCACAGGTGGTAGGTGAACACATTGGAACAGGCTTGGTCCTTTCATATGGGATGAGGTAACCTGACAAGTCAGGTGACAAGTTAATGTTCCTTGAGGTAGGTGGGGCTACCCTGTAGCTTGTGGCAGTGATCTTCTTTTGGCCCACTGAGGTGATGGGACAGCTCAAGGGCAGGCAGGACGAACATCAAGATTGACAGCTGGTAGGTAAATACTAGGGAATCGACTCTGTCCTTTTTTCCATGCCGGTGGTCACGTGACAAGTCACGTCACCAATTAATGTTCCTGGAGTTAGGCATGGCTGACCTGTGGCCATTGGTCTGTGGCAGAAATCGTCTTTCCACCAGCTGCGGTGATGAGACAATGCAAGGGGAGGCTGGATGAACATCAAGTGTGACAGCTAGTAGGTGAACACTGCAAAACTCGATACTTTCTTCCATGGTGGCGGTCACAAAACAAGTCACATCACCAATCAATGTTCCTGAAATTAGGTGGGGCTGACCCATGGTCTATGGTGGTGATCTTTTTTCCTCCTGCTGAGGTGGTGAGACAGCATAAGTGTAGGGAGGAGAAACTTCAAGAGTGACAGCTGGTAGATCAACATTGGGGATCAGCCTCTTTGCTTTCTTTCGATACAGTGATCACAGGACATGTCACGTGACTAGTCAATATTCATGGAGATAGGTGGGGCTAACCTGTGGCTGGTGAACTTTCTGTCTGCTGAAGTGATGAGATGCCATGGGCAGGTAGGAGGATCCTCAAGGGTGACAGTTGGTAAGTGAGCACCAGAGAACTGGCTCACTCCTCTCTTCAGGGAAGGGGGTCATGTGACAAATCACGTGACCAGTCAATGCTCCTGGTGGTAGGCAGGGCTAATCCGCGTCTTGCAGCTGTGATCTTCTTTCTGAATACTGAGTTGGTGGGATAGCACGGGGGCAGATCGGAGGAACCTAGGTGAACACAGGGGAACAGGCTCACTACCTTCTTCCAGAACAGAGGTCATGTGACAAGTCGCGTGACCAGTCAATGTTTCTGGTGCTATGTAGGGCTAACCCGTGGAACACTACCTGTGGCGGTGATTATCGTTCTGCCTGCTGAAATTGTGAGACAGTGCAAGGGCAGGAGTTGGAATCTCAAGGGTGACATCTAGTAGATGAACCTTTCTTCTGGGAGGTGGTGACGTGACAAGTCATGTGACCAGTCAATGTTCCTGTAGGCAGGCAGGGCTAACCCGCAGCCCATGGTCGTGCTCTTCTTTCTGCCAGCTAAGGTGGTGAGACAGTGCAAAGGCAGCAGGGGGAACCTCGAGGGTGACAGTTGGTAGGTGAACACTTCTTCTGGACGGCTGTCAGATAAGTCACATAACTAGTCAATGTTCCTGGAACTAGCCCTCTGGCTATGATCTTCTTTACGTCCGTTGCTGTGGTGAGACAGCACAAATGCAGGACGGAGGAACCTCAAGGCATAGTTAACCAGCGGCCCAAATCCTGCAGCAGTGTTCTTCTTTCTACACACTGCTGTGGTAAAACAACGCAAAGACAGGCAGGTGGAACCTCAAGTGTAACAGCTGGTAGGTGGTAGGACAGTGTTTTCAGAGATGACATCATGCCTCTGAGTTCTTTGCCTCTGACTGGCCAATGAAGCTGCAGCCAATCAGAGCAAAGGGCTCCAAATGTTATATGTATCACACATTTTGGATGATCCAGCTCAAGCTGAACAGGACAATAGTTTGTCGCTTCTGTATTCCTATCTCCTGTCAAATCCTGCATCAGGATATGAGTAGCCATTTCTGTAAGCTAAGTGATGAGTGGAGTAGGTACATCGAGCAGACCCTTAGTAATGGTGCATTTTGATTGGTAACCAAATCCCCTATGGTCACTTCGAGTTTAAGAGAACACACAATTGTACATTCTTTAGCAGGGGTCAGCAACCAGTGGCTCTCCATAACGTTTGGAACACAACTCCCAAGATACCCAACCATTCACTGGGCTTGCTAGGGCTGATGGGTTGTAGTCCAAAACATTGTTGTAGACCAGTGCACTATAGCAGAACTATCTGGGACCATTTTTTACCAGTGTGGACATGTTCATGATGCATGTTCTTTGTCCCAATATTTATAAGTATCCAACGTGCAAGTTAGTGAAGTGAGCACTAGCTTTAAAAGCAAGCATTGAAAATGACAATAGTTTTGCCCTTTGTGTGGTGAAATCATTTTCTGTTTTCGCTTATGTAGACCCACTTAGCCACATGGGAAATATGTCGAGGTGAATGCAGGCAGGATGGGGAGAGGATAGAGTGTGGTAGGGGTGGATGAAGGAATGAATGTGAGGCTCAGTGGATGAATGAGAGTGAGGGAAGGTATATGAATGGCTGAGTAGAGAATGGATATTTTAGCATAAATATGGAGGAATAGACTTTGGCACTTGTGGGATAGAATGTGAAATTGATTCATGAAAGAAAGTGTAAGGATGAATGATTATTTGAGGTTTAATGGATTTGTGTGAAATAGCAGGATCGTGAGATGATTGGATGGAGAGAGGAATGGGTGGAATAATACATAGGTTTGCATCTGGAGGCATGAATGTATGATTGAATAAACATCCAAGGATGGAATGAACGAATAACACATTGTAAGCGTGTGAGAATCAATGAAAATGTGAAGATAAACGAATGAATGAATGTGAAGATATGTGGATGATAAGTGAATGGGTTTCATGATGAGTGGGTACTGTGGAGAGAACACAAGCGGAGAGGAGGAAACAACATTCGGGAAGAAATAAGTTCATGGAGGAGGTGGAGGAAAGTGAGAATAGAGCACAAGGGGAACAAACTCTTGCGGAGGAGCACTCACAGACAGTGAGAGAGCGAGTGCACGAGGGAGAGAGAGTGGACCTGAGGAGTTAGGAAAAGAAAGCATAAGGGGAAAGTGTCAGAAAGCACATAGGGGAACAGGAAGTTGTGGGTGAGTTCGGAGGGGGAGAAAAAACATACAGCGAGAAAGAGCACACATGATGCGAGTGCATGAGAACATGCAGGTTAGGGAGGGTGTGCATAGCGAGAAAAAAGAGCGCCCATAGAGGGGAAAAGCAGCTGGCGTCTGCTGGCCCCTAGCAGCTCTGGGTGACTTTGACCAGGTGAGTACTGAGGTACAAGTACTACAAGGTAACAAGAAGCAGGGTGACAGCAAAGAGGAGGAAGAGAATGCAAGAGAGAGAGAGAGAGAGAGGGGTGGAGCAAGAGAGAGGGGGAGAGAGGGAGAGAGAGAGAGACAAATAGACCATACAATGGGACAGAGTGTGCACTGGTAGAGAGAGTGACAGCACAGGGGAATGTACGAAAGTGCAAAACACAGGAGGCGAGAGAGTATCCACTTGGGTCGGCAGATGGTAAAGCTAAAGACAAGGAGATGTAAATCAGTGAATGAAGTGTGCAGGAACTGACGAGTCCAATATTCCTTTTCTGATGAAACACCAATCCCTCCTTTATCTTGCTCATGCAGCGCACAGTCCCTGGACTGTGGCAGAAGATGCCGTTTCTTTATAAAGGTTCCCCACGGGGATTTGAACTGTGCTCTGAAGGTAATGTACTGGTATCGTAGCTCGCTGAACTATCTTCCTAAGACACCATTGCTTCAGTTCATTTTGATTGGTTGCATGGGACTATAATGCTCATATCTGAGCTGCTATACAAAACTGCACCGCTAATCCGCCTTTTCCTTCAGCATTTACACATCATTAAAGTTAAATTGCTGCAGGCAAAGCTGTGTGAGTGCAATGAGGATGGCCGTGGTGTTTGGCATATTCCTTAAGGGGTGTGAATGGTTTCTAGGGAGGTTGTAGAGAGTGCAGGCAGTGCAGCCGAAGCCCTTTATCTCAAGGGATGAGTGAGTTCAGAGGCAGGCCAAGGAGTAAGCACAAGCAGTACTCTAGTTTGCTGAGGGTGGAGATTGGGGTTTTTGAAGAGTGACAAATAAGACATTCAATCATTTTCCAAATGTTGGGAAGGTTAATGCGAGAAGCAATGGTGGTTGTGGTGATGAATTGCTGCAGTCGGAGGTCCCTATCAAAGAGGACCCCTAAATTATGAGCGAGGAAGCAAGAAGTTCAGACAGGCAGCAGATAGAAGAGGGAAGGGGTGACATTAGAAGACAGGAGTAAAATTATTTCTGCTTTTTAAGAGTTCAGCATGAATAAACAGAGAGCCATCCAGTGACATATGGAAGTGAGACAGTTGGTTGTCCATTCTGAGAAGGCTGTGGTGGGGGGTTGGACTGGAGAAAAAGATGTAAGTGTCCTCAGCAAAGAGGTAACAACAATATCCAAATAATGAGAGAAGTCTTCCTAGGGCATGGGTATAGAGGGTGAAGAGCAGTGGTCCAAGGAATGATTCTTGCGGAACACCAACACGGCGAGGGGTTCGATTGGGGGTTTGCGATTTCCAGCTGATTAAGGGAGCAAACTTTTCAGGTACGAGGCAATCCAGGCGAGAGCAGATTTGAAAAACCCAAGCTCCTGGAGAGTGAGGAGGAGAGAGGGTAGTCAACAGTGTGGAACTAAGGCCATGGTAAAACCTGTGTGTAGTTTGGCTCTGCAATATACTGACATTCTAATTCTGCCTGTTGGGCAGGGTAGGCTGAAGGGAGACAGGCACTCAAACATCAGCATGAAATGAACGTGTCGTATGTCATCATCCGAAACCTCACTTTGTGGCAACTGGGGGTGCAGAAGTAAGTCTGCATGAGAAACTTTTCAGGTACTTTCTGCAGTAGCGTTCATGTTATACCATGCAATGGTCACTGCCGGGTACAGAACTTACTTTTGGAGTGGAGTGACAGAGGCATTCATCCAAACAGGTGTTCTCTGAATGACACATGTCGCAGTCAAGCAAACAGACAGAAGGGATGTATGCTCAACAGGTAGAAAACATCAAACCAAAGCCCTATACTTGAATGCAAAACCCTTACCTACAACAATATTAAGACCAGCCACCTTTCAAACTACTTTAATCAGTGGCACTGCAATTAACATGTTAACTTGTGGTGGTTAAAGCAGTGGGGAATTTGCGTTGAGTGTTTCAGTGGCATAGCAATGAAGATGCCAGGGGAGTTGCTAGGCGGGGGGCTAAGGGGCTATAGCCCCTGATCTTTTGGTTGTAGCCCCGGATAGAATCTCAGAAGCTACAGCCAAAAGACTAGCTAGCCCCCAGTCCCAACAGTTCCCGACATCAGCTGAGCCCCGGGTCTTTTCCAGACCTAGCAACTCCCCTGGAAGATGCCCAGTGTCTGCAGATGAGGTGCCTTATCTCACTTTTTCTTCAAAATCAGAGTTTACAAAAATGACTTTCTAAAAATCCTGCACAAAAGGCTACCTTGCTGCAGTGGGTGGCAGAGCTGGAAAGGAAAGGAGGGTGGCCAGCGGGTGAACCTAAGGAAATTATTCAACCAAAGCTAACATTTTGACAGGGGGTGTTAAATTAAGTGGACTGTTTAAAGAATTTAGGCAGGCTTTTTCAAAACATGATGAATTTATTAGAGATGTATATGTACAATTGTAAAAAAGAAAAATGGCATTGAAGAAACACACCGAAATCTGTTATATACAAAAATGTACATTGTAATCTAAACTAAAATGGTGCAAAACAAAAAAAAACACTGTACATAAAAAAAAATCAAACATAAAAACATCTTAAATAATTCAACTGATAAATAAATAACCGAGCTTGTCTTTTCAGCTGATGTCATGCATTATGTAGCTTTAAGGTTCAGCGGTCAAGGAGTAATGTACTGCAAATGCATCTTGGCCACAGGATTGGATTTGCTCAACATCATACCCAAAGGGAGAGTGACTTATTCCAAGCGGGCAAGAGGGAGAAAGACATGTTACATCATGGTCTGTTTCTGACGTTAATGTCCAATGTCATTCTTGATTTACAGTATAATGTACTTAAGAAGGCTGTACAAAGCATCAACGGGCCAATACTATAATGAAGGCGAGCATACAAGTCTAAGTGATCCCAGATCCTGCAAGATCACGTGGAAGATTTACAACTTAACAGGCATACCTTAGGGGTACTTTACTCTGTATAATATGCCAGAAATCCCCCCATATTGTTTCACCGGCATTGCCCATTTTAACATTCAGGTTTGCCTCTGATAATCAAGGCTCTGTTGGATTCCTTGTTCCTTGGGTTCCCTCCCCCACATCATTTCTATTACGTGCTTTCCTCCTCTCCATTTCAAAGTGTGCATTACTTTAACATGATTGCAAGTGGCGCAGCATTGCTCCTCATGGTTGGCTGATGACACGTAGTATCTACAGTTCAATATTAATATTGTCCATGACAAGAACTTAGTTTCATGAAGAGGCTAGGTTCCAAATAAGCATTTATCGTGAGAAGAGAAGAGCTTTAGTAATGTTCATTGAAATGCTTTGCCTTTTTACACAGAAAAGGTTGGCATATCCAGGAAGCCGTGGCATCAATGTCAGAAGAAGGTTTTGTGGCTGCAGACCTCCCTGTCCTGAGATGAAGTTATCAGGTCTCTGGCTGGATGAGGAAAGAGTACTGGACCCTGTTAAGTCTGAATTGAACGTGGGTTTAATCCATCAAACTGGGGTAAGAGCTTTGGCTGTTTTAGTTGTTTTTATGCAGTCATATCTGCAAACTTTATCATTAAAAAAAATCAGTTATTGGAGGATTTTCTGGAGTTTCTCTTTTTTGCGTCTGTGCTTGCCGAGTCTTTTCTGTCTCTGTGGTGGTGGGGGTGAGGGTGGTTGGCCTTGATCGGTGGGGCGCCCTCATAGTTGTGGCTGGACTCATTGTGCTGCCTGGTGTACCTCTTGCACTTGCAGGAGGTGACTACGGTCACTTTGTAGGTGCGGGTGGTTCCGTCTTGGCACTGCAGCTGGATGCGCTGGGTTCGGCTCTTGTCATTTACGCATCGCCACTCCTGCGCACTCCGACGACTCCAGTACTTGAGGCCATAACCCCCTCCGATCCAGTTGGGCAGAAGCGGTAAAGGCAGGCACTCTCCGGCACACACCAGCTCCTTGAGTGGGCTGATGCTTGTGCAGTGCCCATCAGAGATGTACTTGGTCGACCTCAGCTCCCTGCAGCCCATTTGATGACGACCTGCAAAGATGAATGACAGCATTAACATTTGAGCATCCATTACCTTGCACAACTGATCTCTATTGCAGCCAAACGTCACACACTATAAGGCTTGAAACCATCAATATGCTTACATGGGCACTCCAAAAGTATGCCATTTCCACAATGCAATGCAGTTTCCAGTCTATGGTGCAATTCCCACTTGGCAATCTATGCCTGCGCTTCCTAATGTCTGTGGCTCAGAGCCTACCAACCCCTAAAGGTGAGACAAACTTTGGTTCCATGTTCGAACATTTAAACCGTTTTGTGACCGACGTTTTTCGATACTTTTCATCTTGCACAAGGAATAATTGCCTCTGTGCAATGGAGTATGTGGAAGACATGTGACCATTGATTTTGGGACCTGCAGAGAAGGGGTGAATCCCGGCGTCAGCACTTCACCAAAACAAAAGCATGCCTTATGTTGTAAATATGTGTAAAGTGAGTAAGCGCATGAAAAAAAGGACTGTGTCGTGTTCCTCTGTCTGACCATTCCCCTGGCTTTAAGTGGGCCGGGGCTAGCTCGGGCCGAGCCCTGGCAGTCTCCACAAAGGGCTCCCGAGCCAGGGCCCTGGCGGGGCCCACCCCGACTAGCTGACACATCTGTCTACAGCCTGTGTAGCCGAAGCGATGTAGTTACACAGGCTGCCTGCAGGTGTCAGCACTTCGAATTACTGACATCTGCAAGCAGACTGTGTAACCATGCAGTGCTTTGGCTACACAGGCTGCTTGATGTCTCTGTACTTAGAAACAGGAGGAGGGCTGGGCTTCCCACCTCTTCTTTTGTTTCCGAGTAAATAGCCATCACTCAGCATGAAGCCCATAACTCGGAAACAAAAGGAAAGCTGGAAAGCCCAGCCCTCTTGAGTACGGAGACATCAGCAGCAGCGTGACCTTTAATTCAAGGAGCCGGTAGTTAAAGCATTGCCTACCACTAGCTCCTTGGATGAAAGAACTGCCTGCTATGTGTGAGCCGGGCACACTGATGTCACACTTTTGGTGCGTCCAGCCCTTTCTTTTGTTTAAAAGGAGGTCCTGGGTGCATAAAAGGTAATAATGCCAGTGCACCCCAGCTCTGCTTCTCTTACCAGCACCCCCAACCTTAAGCGAGGGGGGGCTCTACTTAGGGGGTGTGGCCTAAGTACAGCTACTTAGGCCACACCCCCTCGATTTCTAATTCCACTTAATGCACTGCCATTCCCATCACAATAAGTCAGCTTGTGGGCAAGGATAGGCGCTGGTAATGGGAGGAGTATAAATATAATAATTTATATCAAAATTTCCATCATCTACTCAAATGTATAATATGTAAACCTAATGTAAATAACCTGTATCTGTAACAGCGCCTCGATGCCTCTGGGGTGTTTGTGAGCTTTATAAATGAAATAAATTAATTAAATAAATAAATAACATCCTGCTTTCTTTAAGCTGGTTTTTGCTAAGAGCATACTGTCCGAGGTAGAGTCCTCTGTAAAGAACGCTGCTGCTCCTTGAGGATAGGTCCACACGATAAGAAATGTCCCAAAGATTAACACATATTGGTAACTTGCCAAACAGCACAGGTTGCAAGCATACACCATATAATGAACACCTGACTGCCTTGCATCCTTTCTAACTACAAGCATGCTACTACCTGGCCTGCAGGGTACACACACTAACACCGAGCCAACGCTACACTCCGCTGCACACTGGCTCAAACCATTACTGCTTAGCAGACGTGTAATGTAAAATGAAATCGTTCTCATTTGAAAATTAAATTCCCTCTAAGGGGAAATATTTCATTTCAGGCAAAACAGTTGCCCTGGAATAAGGTCTACTTTGCCACGTTGTTCCAACTGGATGGAAGATGTGTCTTTGGGGCTGGCGGTGAGGGGGTTGGGGGGCATTATTTATACTCGTCGTCATTCTGCAAAGATGTTGGCAGTCTGTAAAAGTGACCCATTCCATAACAATGTGACTCAAAGTCCCACAGATGAAAATCTATCACATAATGAAGAAGGGTGTCCAGTGAAGTATGCCACCATAGGTTCAGACTCCCACCAGGAATTCTTCACGAGTCCCTGTTGCTGGTGATGGTGGGGTGGACAAGGCGGGACATGAGTTTTGTTTTTTTATTTCACCCGGCTGATTCTCCCTTTACAGTGTGTGTACATTCACGTTCTACGTGGAAACTCGGGCATCGCCTGTTCCCTACACCTTGTGAGGATGACTGACATCAAAAATGGTGGGAACCGCACTTGGCTCTTTGGGGGAGAGAGGGTATCATAATAATCGACTACAGTCAGAGGGGCGCAAGGGAGGGCAGCTGTGACTCACTTCTGCGTTGGCACAAGGGAGTGTGTTAGTTATGCCAGAGCTCTCAAGCTCTCCTGAAATCACACAGTGCCCCGTCCCTCCATGTACCCATCCCTAAGAGCACAGCGCCCTCTCCCGCCCAGGTAACAGCTGGGACGGGTCTGGTCTAGCGCACAGGGCAGGCGCGACCCATTTACTAGAGCGGTTTGGTGAAATGAATACCCCCTCTGTGAGGCTGCTCCCGAGGTATGCGGGCCCGAGTAATCTTATAATCACACCACATGTCCTGGGCTCTTCACCCGCCCCTACGCAGCATGGCGGCGCACCGTGCCTCTGTTGAGACGATATGCAGTTGTTGTTTGTCTCCAGTTTTGCAGGCATTAAACTATTTACATGATTAATGTACTGTGGGAAGCCGGCCAAGTTTTGCTTTTATTGGGGATTCCAGCACGGGCCCGGTGCCTTACCCTGCCTGGCTGCCCCTCCTCCGCCGTGGAGCTCTGCATTGTGGGAGAGAGCCGGGCTGGGCCTGCATGGGGAGGTGTTTACAGTAGCCAGAGGCGTCGGGCTCCGGAGCTCTAAGCCCGGAAGTGAAAACAAACCCCGGCTCAGAGGGAGAGCCCTTCATCTGCCTCATAATACTCTGCCTTTCTGGAGTGCAGCAGACAGGCAAGAGTGATGCCTCGGTGTCCATCACTGCCACGCCCTTCCTTTCACCCACCGCACCGCTCCGCTCCCGGGGGAGCTGGAGCCAGGGGGTGAAGGGAAGCAGCGCAGGGCTGTCGCTTTCCCGCCCGCCTCCACACCACACCACACACATACACACAGATTTAAATCAGGTTAAACATCCCGCTCCTTGTGCGACGTGTCATGACACCAGGTTGGGGGACGGAGGGGTGCACCGTGTTAAGCCGACGAAAGGTGCAGTTTGTGTGTCAGGAACATCGCACCGCCTGTATGGAATCTGTTAACTCTGGTTTGAGGGCTGTGCCTATGTTGCTGTGTAAAGCGCCCCACGCTTCTTCGAGTAGTTGGCCTACAACTGAAGCGGATTATTCCTGTATAACCCGGACACCTCTGGCGTGCGGGGTCATTACCAAAGGAGTGTGCAATTGCACACTGTGCGCTTCTCGTGTGTTTCCATCATGAAGGGAACCGCTGCTTCTGATTCAGCTGTGCAGGAAATGCAAGCAGAAGAGACGTCTGTCACGAGAGCTTGCAAAACAAAAAAAAAAACCTGTTTTCCTCAATAAAAGGTATGATCGTTGAAATTTAGTGTAAAGGATGAGATGCGTGAACTGTCTCGCGCGTGTATGTAACATATACGCGCGGGGACATAGTTGCTCAACGACCCGCTGTCGTGGGGGGCACTGTAAGACACATTGGACCAATCTACAACACTGCACGCTGCGAATTGATGGTATAAGTAAAACAAGCAAATCCAGAATCGGGTGTGCTCTTGCCAACAAACAGGACGGGCTACATCTGGCACCACCTCAGCCACCCCTCCTAACCCCCATAACCCTGCTCCCCAAGGCATGGGGGTATTTAGCATCCAGGCTTAATACTGGTGTGCGGCCTGCTCCTTAGAACTCCCTTTCCGATAATTACGAGAAGTCCCAATGAGAGTCCTGATCTCTGGGTTTAAGGTTTGGAACATGAGCAGCGGAGAACATTCTCTTCTCCCCTGTGCACATTGTCATCTGGCGTCTAGTACACACGCTGCTGGTGCACAGTTTAATGCTATGGCCTCTTGCAAGTTTAGCCACTTTGCAATATGCAGGCGACTTTGCACCATGCATGCGTTTCCCGCCAATGCAGGGACATTTTGCATAGAACTTTTCACCGGACGACCAAGGTTTGCACAAACTGGCCAGTTATTTGGTGCAAAATAGTGCGAAAAAGAGGAAATCCTATTTATATGATCTGTAATGTACATTTCACCAGTAAGGTGTCATGCTGGCAAGGTTCTGCCAGATTGTGGCACGTCGTCGTACCCAGCGGCGAAGCAGATTTCCGTACCAGGAGAGACTAAGGGCTCATTGCTAGGCAACAATCAATTTCACTACTTTGCCAGGTGGGACGCAAAAGAACCCGAAAGGGCAACGACGCCCCCGCTGCCCAGCTCAACCACTACACATACCTCGGGACTCCCCCTTGTGTGGAGAGTGTCCCTGTGCTTAGAAGCATCCCTCAGATCCCAGCGATGCGTCCATGTACTTCAACGCGCTCACCCACCCAGGAACCCCTCATCCTAAAAACAGCCCACCTCCATGGCTTTGACAGGATCAGGGTTTCGTCCTCATTATAAAAGTTGGTCGGATCACAGGTGTGTCTGTGGATTGGAAGTTTGAGTCCTCTGAAGGCAGTCTAGCGTCACACAATATAGACAACTGCCATGGCACCTAAAAGTCCCTCTATCAGTTGCAAGTATGTCATGCACAGATGTGTTTGCTTTGCATTCTACGGGCTGTAGCGTTGTAGTTATAATGGACAGTGGAAAAGTACACATGCCACAATGCAAAGACTAAGGTGTAGCCCGGGTGGGCTAGGAGCATCGGATAGGTGGCAACCTGAGCATTTCGTTTAACCATAGCATCTCCGATATTTTTTCTAAAACCCTGGCCTGAGCCGGACTCGGGATTCGAACCTGTTTTGCTTTGCATCGTCCTGTTTCCAAAACAAGCACTTTGCTACTGAGCTATACTACCTATGTTAACTAGAAAGATCCCCTGTCACGAATCTTTGCATACAGTCCTTTGCAACAGGTGCATTGGCCCACCGAACTATCTCATCCTTTAACATTGTTCCTGCCGTTTAACACGTGCCTTCTTAACCTTCTACGGCATCAACATGTAATAAGTGCGGTGTAAAAACCTACTGTGTCGCTCTGCCGGGTCGTGGCCGGGGTGCCTTCCTCCGTGTCGCGCCTGGTTTAAAGTACTGTTGCTGGGGCTGGCCGCGGCCGGCTTATCCACGTGTGAGTAGAGGATCTCGGTGGCATCGTTCTTGAAAGCCAGGCAGTGCCTCAGGAAGATGCAGGCCAGCAAGACACAGCACTGAAGGGTCGGAAGCATCATGGCTCGCTCGGACCGTGCTCAAAAGTCACCACACAAAGTGCCCTCTCCTCCAGTTCCGTCTGCCAGTCTGCCAGCGAATGACTTCCCCGGCTGCTTTCTCTTTATATACCCAGTGGGGCTTGGCATTCATTCAGGTGTGAAGTCCTGACAGGATGCGGAGTGAGCGCAGAGGGGAGGGGCTGGGTCCGCCGGTGACCCCGCACATGCCTTTTACCAATGGAAAAGAAAACGTGCGGGGAGGGAGGGGTTTCCGAAAGAAAATACACGCTCTTCCACAGACGGGTTTTATGAGCAGCGTGCCGCTGCCGCCGGTGATTTGCAGCCATCTGGATGAATCACGCAGAGCCTGGGAGGCTGCGCTCGCACAGCGCGGGCTGGAGCTTTCGTTGTACCGGGACTCCGGGAGGCAACCCCTGGGTTTCACTCGGTCGCTGCAGGGGAGGATGTCTGTATTACATGAACACATTGTGCCTGCCCTTTCCAAACGCCGTAAATACGCGAAACGGCTATGGGGTTGGTGGCATTCTACATATGGTCTCGATGGAAAACATACATGTGCCCAAAAGTGTCACGGAGCAACTCTAGGTTTGTTTTCCGTGGCCTGCACAATAAAGTCCTGGTACGCGTCTCTGTTCCCTAGAATCTCATGCATTCTTCTAAGGCTGACTGACCCACGGTGCCCCAGTCCAAAAGCTCCCCTGCATGTTCCAGCATTTGGCAGTTCAATCTAGCTATATAGCTATATATCTACATATTTCTTTTTATTTCTCCCCCACCCCGTACCCCTCATTCCTTTGCTCGCTCCCTCCCTCCCTCCCTCCCTCCCTTCCTTCCTTCCTTCCTTCCTCCCTTCCTTCCTTCCTTCCTTCCTTCCTTCCTTCCTTCCTTCCTTCCTTCCTTCCTTCCTTCCTTCCTTCCTTCCGCCCTCCCTTCCTGTCTTCCTCCCTCACCCTTCTTCCCTCCCTCCTTTCCTTTCTTCCTTCTTTCATTCCGTCCTTCCTTCCCTTTGTATGTCCCTCGCAACTTCCTTCCTTCCTTTCTTCCTTCCTTCATTCCGTCCTTCCTTCCCTTTGTATGTCCCTCGCAACTTCCTTCCTTCCTTTCTTCCTTCCTTCATTCCGTCCTTCCTTCCCTTTGTATGTCCCTCGCAACTTCCTTTCTTCCTTCCTTCATTCCGTCCTTCCCTTTGTATGTCCCTCACAACTTCCTTCCTTCCTTTCTTCCTTCATTCCGTCCTTCCTTCCCTTTGTATGTCCCTCGCAACTTCCTTCCTTCCTTTCTTCCTTCCTTCATTCCGTCCTTCCTTCCCTTTGTATGTCCCTCGCAACAACCTCCTCCCTCCCTCCCTCCCTCCCTCCCTTCCTTCCCTCCTTCCCTCCCTCCCTCGGGTAAAGGAGCGAGAGGCGTTGGCTATGTCAGGTAGGAAAGCCAACGATTTTGACTTGTGCATAAGCGCTTGCCACAGACTGACATAATATGAACCAGGTACTCATAGTATTTGCCAGCGATTAAAAAAAAAAAAAAAGTACGGTTTAACTCTGATCCACGGTGGATGGGGTACCTACCCCCATCTCGTGGCCTGTTTAAAGTATCATTGCTGGGATTGAAGGGGGCAGGTTTAACCCCATGAGAATTCCGGATATCAGTGGCCTCATTACAGGAAACAGGCAGTGCCTCACATAGATGCATGCCCGTAAGACACCGAACTGCAGAGCAGGACTGACCATGGCTCGCGTAGACTGTGTTAGGAAATCACAACATGCGCCGTCCTACTGCCTATTCTGCCAGTGACTGAGTGTAGTATTGTTCGTTGCCAGGTGTTCTCATAACATGCCCAGGTATAGCAGATAGCAGGCGTTGCTATCATACAGCAGGCCACCTCTGCGTTATTAACATCATTGGCAGGTGTTTCCACAAGAAGTCAGGTGCGCATACCATGTAATTCGGCATGGCCCATGTGCATCACGCCGCATATGATGCGGCAGAATTTCCGTCTCAAGATTTGATACAGGGTTGGGCCTCCATTCCTCATCAGTGATGTGTCACAACAGGTGTTTGAAAGAGGCCGGGCTTTATCTGTTGCAGAAACCTTCCTCTGTGGTAGCTTTGACCAGGGTGACTGTCTCCCCAGCCCACAACTCCTGCGATAACTTAATGAGAAGTCTATAGAGACGCGCACTGCCTTAAGAAATTGCGTTTCAGATTCGGAAGGGCCTCTCACAGCTGCCGCATTAGAGGAAAGCACAAAGAGGGCACTATGCCGGCATTCAACCCAGGGACGTCATTTCACCAAAAGGCCAGGGGTAGCGGAAGTGACATCACTTGACCCCTGGTGACATCACAGGAAGTGATGTCATTTGACCCCACCCCGAAGTGATATCGCCGGATGCGATGGAACACAACTTTTCACCTGTTGACAAAACAGGAAGTGCTATCACATAGCATTGTACACTACAAAACATATGGTTACTCTATCACTATAATGTGATGTACATTTCATACAAGAATGGATCGCCATATGTATCGTTAAGATCAGTGTATATAGGCCCATATTACCAAATTACTGTGAATGCAAGCAGACGTCCATGACCAAATGATAATGATGTGTTATTATATAGCACTTACGCTTAAGCGCTTTATATAGAAAAAATATACACCCAATATCACCCAACCTGTGTTGCTACTCATTTATCGACCTCAGAAGGATGAAAGGCCGAGTTGAGGCATTTAAGAACAATTTTTATTGGGCCATCATAAATGTACACATGGTAAATATATGCACTAGGTTTTACATCGAAAACCTCAGACCATAGCACGCCCACAAATGCACAGGACAAAGCGTATTCATGGATGTGACTGCACAACCATTTGCCTGTGAAATGCCCACGCAAATCGCTCGTACTCTCGGCAACCCGTAAGCAGGTGTACAGACTTGCACAAAGGCTTCGCAACTTTGGAGATGAGTTTGCATGTCGGATTTAGGGGTGTGTGCAGACAGACGGGATCCCAATCGTAGTTAGGGGTGCGCGTCCACTGCTTAGCAGGGGCAGGAACGGTTTATGGGGTTTGCACGCAGATTTGCCCAAGTGCCAACCGAGTTACGATCAACCTTACGCATGTTGTCGGGTGTCAGTGACGGTTGAGGGAACCCTGTGCAGGTCCCCGTGGTTCAGGCCTGTTTGCAAGGGACCCCACGCACTGTTTACAGGGTGCATGTATGCACATCTGGGGAGCATGCAAATGTAGCTGTTTCTGGCTGTTTTGCCTTTGCGTGCGGGTGTGTCAGGGGAGTACCTGCCGCAACTTGGTTTGCGCAGATAAGTCAGTGAATACACTGGGCACGCATTTTTTATTCTGCGCGTTGTCGCAATTTATTACACGGCACACGTAAGTGAAGGACCACCTTCCCCTACCAGAAATCTGGCGCACAATAAAAACGCTACTTATTTCTACAATACAGATCCTTTCATAAGAAGGCATCCACCTGTCTCGCACCCAACTTCCACAAACAACCCAATATCACAATGGACTAGGAACCAGACTGGTGTGTGTCAATAATATATTTATCAATTCATCATTTAATGTAAAATTAGAACCAACAAATTACAACAGCCACCAATTTTGTGGCAACACAAAAATGCGATGACTTCTGTAAAGCGACCAGGTTAAGATATACTGTCACAAATACTTTTTAATCACAAAACCAAAGAAGAACAATTCAACTGACAATGATAGCACACTAGTTAAGTACTCCCCCTGCGACCCTCAACCCCCAAACATCAATTGGACTTGATTCCTTTGAATGGAAGGCAGTGGCAGGGAGTAGGAATACAGGGGGAAAATCGGTTTTGGTGTGGTTCCCACAGAAACAATATGAGAAGCCAGTAAAGAATGGGAAAATGTGTTTTTAGAGCACAATGGAACAATGTTTTTTAAAAAAATATTTATCACGACTGCTATGGGAAAGAAATAGAAAGACAGGTAATTGGCTTGCTTATACCTCGAAAGACAGACAGAGCTTTTAGAGAATACTAGTCAGAACACAAGGAGAACATCGGTTTTAGGATATTCAATACATGGGCAATGGGAAAGAAAAGGCTAATAGAAATGTGTTTTTTTCCTCACAATGGGGATAGAGGAACCGAAAGGCAAAATCGTTTTTTGGGATGTTGGTCACACTTTCAATGGGAAAGAAAATGCAAATGGAATTCGTTTTTACTGATGCTTAAAATGACAGGCAAGCTCTGGGAAAGGGGGTAGCAAACAAGGGAAATCAGATTTGGGTTAGGTTGACAGATGTAATGGGAAAATACAGCTGCAGATGGAAATTCATTTAGCAGGGCACAATTGAAACACATAGACACATTTGTTTCTCAGATCACTATGGGATTAATTCTTTTGGGAAACAATTTATGGTTATACCAGTTCACAATGCAATGGGGAAAGATGGTTGGTTTTGAAATTCCAACAATACAAATCCAGTGAAATAAATGGGAAATCAATGGATTTGCTTAGAAAAATACACTTAGGATTTACACAGGCAAATGGGGATTCTTCAATGGGGCAATGGCTGCAATACAGGAAAATGGGGATTTTGAAAGGGGAAATTATCTAATGCAATGCTACTAGAATACCAGGCCTTCACACTCCATGGTTTTTGGGGTTTAGTTCTACTTAAAGGAGAACTCTGAACTGAACATCAGGGAGTGTCAGAGCACCACTGCTGGGACAGCCAATGGGGTCAGTCAAGGATTTCCTCTTTCCTCCAAGGGGGTCCCAAGTCAGCTACTAGGTCTCCTGGCTCCTCTGTAAGAATAGGCCTCACTGCTAGTGCTGGGATGTTCCTCCATATTTCCGGCAACAGCTCACTTCAGGGATTAGTGGCAAGTGTCCTGATTTGAGGTGGAGTTACTTCATTATAGGGCAAATGACATCACAAATATGTCATAGTTCCCACAGAAGGGATAGGTTAATGTTCACTACCTCACACCCACCTGTGGGCTGATGGGTCCAGAAAATCTGGGAGTGCTTTTGGACACCAGGGGAGGAGACCACTCCATCACCTTCCTTCAACAGGGGGGCTTAGTCTTGTTTCGGAACATAGAAAACTCACTGCATGACAAGTGCCTTTAATCTCCATATCTTGACACACAGCTAGGCATTTTTTAACACTATATTTTTCAGTGAATCACATAAGCCTCATCAGGTGTCTGTGAGATATACTGGTGCAAAGATACTGTTAGGCAGAATGCCGTGCAGTTCCCTCAGGGACCACTACCCAGGATTAGGACTACAGGTGAGAGCAATAAATTCCCCTTGGTATCAGTCGTACCACAAAGATTTAGTTGATAGCTGTGGCTAAGCAGTAAGACTTATCTCAAGAGGGAGATGAGCAGTATTCAGGGTTTACACAATAGGTATCACAGTACTATGGAACAAGGAAACATTGACCAAAGCTTTGTATCAAAAAGAGAATATATATTTATTTTATACACATCTAGTTTGGCACATAAATCACAGTTGATAAAGTAAGTTGAAATGCAGTCAAGGAAAAGTATATACAACTCCCTATTCAATTGTAGACAAGTTTGTGGTAGAGTGAAAACTGAGCAAAACAGCACAGTGAAAACCAACTACAAATGTCACTCTATCAATTTAACGAAAGGGTGGGAAAGTACAAGTTAAACCGAAATATCTTCAGACACCCCCTAGCAAAACTTCCCTGAAGTTTTGTGAACAAGTAATGCACAGTAAAATTTTCTACTGAGGTAAACCCCACACACAAGGTATTGACCCCTCCTACTAAGTGGGGATATAATATTCTCGAATCTCAAAAAAAGGAAGAGTATACATAAAATCAAACGATTCACATATATACCATCAAAAATAAATGGGTACCTTAACACACAACACCTATGAAAAAAGATCTAGGGTGCATGTCTGCAACTATCTTTCATATAAAGTTTAATTATAAATTGTCTAATTATAATTTGTTGTTATTCATCATTGATCCCATCATAGCCCATCATGGGCTATAATGGGATCAATGATGAATAACAACAATTTATTTTGTTCTGTATCCCTCCTGTTCTAATAATTATGTATGTTTTTTTTTAGTTGAACATTTTTATGCGTTTTGTATTGTAGGGGAGGAGTGGTCCCAAAGACCCCCCCCTGGCCTACATCTCCACCCCAGGTGAGGGCCATGGCTCATCAGGTGTCCCCTCCTTACCACCCGGGCCCAGGTGGTGGATGGCTCACCTGCTGAAGACATTGCCCACACGTATTGAATTTAGCTAGGCCTCTGAAACCATTTTGTCTATTAAAGACGGTGTGAGCGTAGCGCACTGTAGCGCGGCCCCCACCCTCGGAGAGTTTTCATTATCCCTGTTGCCGCAGCACCCTGGCAGATCCGCTGTGAGCACGTTCCCACGAACAGGACGGACATGAGCTAGCATAAAATACTAACACTGTAACATTTCACCGTCCGCAGTGTATCACTGCTCCCAGAATGACCCGGTCAGCAAGGCCTGGGTGATGGGAAGATCTGTAGAATGGTCATCTGATGAAAGCAGAAAGGTACCCAAATGTGAATGTCAAAAAACACTTTTAACACATGTATCCTTTCCATACAACCACTTTTACTAAAGAAACCTGTAAAATTGTGTAATTACTGTACATGACCCCAGCCATGAAGGACCCGCACCCCTGCAGGGGTGTGCAAATGATAAAAGCATTTCGGGGGAGTGTTCCTTATATGTATCATAGAAAACCGTACACCCCGCGGTCCTGCGCCATAACTGAACTAATGCTGCTAGAGTACACAAGAAAACGAATGTAACCATACAGGGGGCCCCTGTGAAGGGTGTGCGAGAATGCACTCGTCACGCGTGTATGTTCAAAGCCCCTTGCGTGCCACCACCGTCACATACGGTGGCGGTTCATTTTCTATGTACTACACCAACCGCAATGCTACCTCACTTACTGCAAGATGTATATGCATATAGCTAAATACGGTAGTTGTCAAAACATAGTGTACGAATAAGGTGCTCAGACTGAATATAATTGAAATGCCTTCAGCGAAGTGAAATGTATGTTCTTCAAACAAATATTATAAAGTATTCTAATGATTGTGATGTTTTCGCCTCCAAAAACCCGGCAACACGCGAGGAAGATACCTTTGTAAATATGTGCAAGGCCATTTCCCCTCCCACCCTCCGGAGACTGCCAAACATGAGAGCAGAGGCCCGCGCCGCGCTGCCCCGCCTCCCCCAACTAGACTGGAGCCGCTTCAAAGATGTGTAGCCCCCTCTGCAGCACCCAAGGCCACGGGCCGCCACCTGCATTATTTACAGCACAGCAGTAAACCTCTGCCTGAACCAAAGGCGCCCCCTCGTAAACCCCACAACCCACCAGATCATCTTAGGCTTATGGCCCTGTGCAATCAGGACACCCAACACTGTGGCAACACACAAGCGGCACATTTATAACCACATCTAACAAGACAGGGAGGCTTGTACCGTCCGTCCCATGCCCTGAAGCTTAGCCCCTCAACCTATGGCTCCGGTCAACAGGACGCTGGTAACCATGCCCTGACGTCGCATTAACCTGTAGAATAACCTATTGGAAGAGTTACTAAAGAAGATAATATTGCAATGACTGAATGACTGCGGTGTGCATGGCCTAGGGCAAATAAGTCAGGAAAAGACATTCATCTCTGACACTGGCCGCGATGGCACAACAACACCGTCCGGATGAACTCTGCCAACCTGCCAGGCCCAGCCCAACCCACGAGGCTGACCAGTGACGTTCTCCAGCCACGGCCAACCACATCGCAGAGGCACCTATAGTTAGTCATCGCCACCCAATCCCATTGAACCTGTGCCCCCTATAGTATGTAGGTTCTTATGACGTTTTTTGTAAATATATACGCCTGTCTTTGCTATTGTCAGACAGAGCGCTCTCGGAGTTTGCAGAGTTCTTTGCATGCCATATTCCGATTGATAAACTCCCATTTAAGCTCACCCGCACTCTGTCTTGGCCTTATTCCCTACTTGGGAGAGTCTGTCATTGTCTCTCATTGCGGGGAGGATCGTGCTGGCTGGGGACGCTTGCCTTCAGTGGTGACCCCGAAAGCGTGATTATTACTATTATTTTTTCCCAATCTAACATTACCGTCCCCTTTTGGCACGAGAATCTCCGGTCGAAAAGGGATACGCACGGTGAGCCGGCTCCGGGAGGCTGGCCGCCAACGGCGACCGGTACACTAAGAAGTGCGCACTCAAAACAGAGAGGGTACGGGATCCCAGTTGAAAAATCCCCTTTGAGTACCGCTCGCCGGAGCCGGGGCTGACTATTGAGCTGACGGCAACACTGCCTGGACGGACCCAGTTTCGGAGACTATCGGTTCAAGACGGGCACGTGAGTATTGAGTGCGAGTGATTGTAAAGGGAGTGGGGGAAGAAGTGTAGGACAGGGAACGAAGAGGGGGTACGCAGATCTACTAAGGATCATCCTAAAATTTTCCTTGCTTTTTCTTTGCATATGGCCATTAGGATTAAGAGGTGAATAAGAGATAAAAGTGACGGGAACCTAGCTCCGAAAGGGGGTGGAAGGCGGCGCCGCATAGTGCTATCTTGACTAGTACTGGGAATATATGAAGATGTGGAATATAAGATAAAAAGTGTCCAGCAAAAGGGGGCACTGAGAATATATTAGTGACCGCTATTACTTCTTTCTTTTCTTTTCTTAGGGTTAGGGGGAAAATAAAAGTGAGATTAGCACAAAACTCAGGGAGAACGTAAGAGGGTAGAGTCCTACTATAAGAGGGAAGAGCAGACCAATATATATATATATATGCGCATCCATATATCAGAATAAGAAGGATAGGGACAGCCGGCAAGGGAGGAAAGGGAGGGCAGCTTGAATTGTGAACAGAGTGTTACCGGGAAGTGTGTGCACCTCGTATGTGTCAGACGACAAATTGATGTTGCAAGTGTGTAAAATGGCTATAAATGTATAGAAATGGAATGGTCATGGTAAGTGTGACCGGATAGAACTTTTCGAAGAGAAAACGACAAGGTGGAGTGAGTGTGTACCTATTTGATTTCCGGGTTAATTTCGTCGAAATAACTGATGGTTTTGCTCTTGTATGTGCCCCCCCGAAGAGAAGAGAATTGAGACTGTGTACAGTCAGTTTTGTATTGCGCAGGCAGGGGGCAGAGCACAAAGGAGCCCATTATTGAATGTGAGGTAAAAGACGAAACACATATTGGTAAGAGGTTTACATTGTAATTGTGGACACACAGAAAGAAACAAGCACTAGGAAAAATACACAAGATGGGGGCCGAAACACCCTTATCACATATTTGTAAGAATTTACCAGGCTACGCGGAGCGAATGAAGAAATATCATGACCAATGGATAACTGAGTTGAAGGGGGAGGGGTTACCCCAGATATGGCCCGAGGGAGGGTCATTTGATAAAAGTGTTCTGGATATGGTGGCCACATGCATTTGTTTGAAGTACAAGGGGAAGCAGTTGCAAAATAGGAGAGAAGTGTTAGATCTCTGGAGGTTATTTGAAGAGATACTACCGCCTAAAGCACCAGCATTAAACCCTGACCTCCCGTCCACCACCGACAATCCACTGATGATACAGAAAGATATTAAAGAATTATCAAGTGTGGCGCCACCAATAGAGGTAATAAGTTTGTACCCGATATTAAACAAGCCTGTGCCCGCAGAAGGGTACAGTGACCCCACCTACGTGCCTCCCCCGACAACTACTACACCCCGCCGGCCCACGGCACCCCCGCCATATGAAAGTACGAGGGAGCGAGCCCAGGCAGGTACACAAAGGGTGGACATAGAGAAGCTCACAGATGATTTACAATCAAGACTTTCAATAGCAAAAGATGAGCTATCGAGGATAAAAGACATATGCGAACAACCCGCACTTAATGCAGCTAGATCAGGGCGCACGTCCAGAGCCCCAGGTGAGAATAGAAAACCTGAAGACGGGTGGAAAAAGGGCGAGATACTGTTCAGGATTGAAGAAGAACCGACACGAATAATAGAAGTAGGGACACGAGAGGGAGATATTGAGAATGAAGAAAGGCCTATGGGGGACAGAGAGGAGTTACTATGTGATATAAGGGACGATTTAGAAGAAAGCGACAGGTTGAGCATGGCGATGGGAGGGGGAAGCGAAGGGGGGGATGGTACATGTTCAATGAGAACACTGGATGATGAATGGACGGGGCGATTAAGGAACAGGGTGGGGAAAATGGCATCACTGGGGACTTCAGCAGCCAAAACGGGTCCGAATGCAACGACAAAAGGAAGGCTACAGCTCCCATTGATACATAGGGGAGGAGGGAGGCCGAATTATATCCCATGGGCTCAGATGGATAAAGCCAATTTATTAAAGCTATTGCCCCCGCTATCAGGAGGGGCAAGTAAGTGGATATACGCCTTTGAGAAGCACACTGCCGGGGTACCCCTAGCAATAGGAGATGTGAAGAGCTTGCTTGTATCAGCAGTGGGGGATCAGGCTGAGAGAGTATGGGTCAAGGCCGGTTTCCCGGGAGTAACATTAGACTGCGACCGCCATGATGGAGCCTCCTTTAACACAGTGCGTGCACGGGTGTGGGATGCCTTGCGAGAAACGTTTCCAGATACACCAGACTTACAGTCAGTAATGCAGTGTACAATGAATGATGGGGAGGAGGCCATGGATTACATTTTTCGGGTCCAAGAGATGTGGAGAGCAGAAACGGGCACGCCCTGGTATCAATCGACATCTTTATTTTATTTCATTATAAAAAGAGGGCTCCCCAAAGAAGTGCAAAAGGCGCTTGACAAGATAGCAGGTATTGAAGCGAAGGGATGGCCTGAGATTCAGAGCATAATAGTACACCATTGTAAGAGAATAAAGGAAAGGGAGAAGGAGGTGGCACAGAGGAGATTGGCGGACGAAGCAAAGCTAGTGCAGACAAAGTTGGTGAAGGTCGCAGCAGGGAGGGAGATGAGGAAGAGGAGGGGCTGATAGCAATACAAGGAAGGGTGGCAACTAATTGGGCTGGAGCAGGACAGCGGCAGCGGAACGGGCAGGAGCAAGGCGGAGGTCCGCAGTGGCAAGAGTGGACCCCTCGAGGGGGACGAGGTGGGTACAGGGGCCGAAGAGGAGGTGGACCGGGATACGGGGGAATGGGAGGAAATGGATGGCAGGGCCCTAGAGGTGCACAAGGGAGTTGCTGGAACTGCGGAAGATGGGGGCATTACTCTAGGGAGTGCAGAGCCAGACCCAACAACGGGTTCCAAGAGGTAGAACAGTATGGCCACCCCCACCCGGGGAGCCCATTTGGCCTTCCAATGGGACAACAACAACTAAGAAACCCAGGCCAAGGTAATGCTGAGCAGCAACAGGGGCACCAGTATAGAACACAGAACCACCCACAAAATAATGACAATATGCAGTACACGCCAGGCAACCCTTTCGCGACAACGGCAAACGGGGCCCCCGCACCAGCACCCTACAACGGCATGTCAGTGGTTTCAGGAAGTGTCTTTAATGAGGGGGGGGCGATGAGACACCCCGCATAGGACAGCGCACAGAGAACACTTGCGTGTCCAGTTCTATCTACAACCTACAATGCAGCAGAGGAACCATTGGTAGGGGCGCAGATAGGAGACAAGCAGTTCATATTCATGGTTGATTCGGGAGCGGAGAAATCATGTATCCGGGAGGGCCGGTTCCCGTTATCTAACAGGAAGTTAGAGACGCAGGGGTTCTCTGGGGCTGTAATTGAAGTTCCTTACACAGAAGCTTTGGATGTAACAGTGGGGGGTAAAACTGTAAAGACACCCTTACTGTATTATGAACACTCACCAATAAATTTATTAGGGAGGGATCTCCTGAGTAAACTTAACATGACCATATCATTTACTGAGAGAGGAATAGTGTGTTCTACACCCGGGATATGCCCCTTGCGTGCAATGTTGGTAGTGCAAGCCTACACAACCACACTGGAAGTACGAGGGTTGCCGGAAAATGAGGAAATGTTTATTGAAGGGCTAAATACATTGGCCCTCATAATCCCAGAGCTAAGAAAAATGGACTGGAGGATCCCAGCGGAGTTCCTCTTCCGCCCCATAGTGTGCCCCGACACCGCACCAGGATCAGTGGTATCATTAGACTTGCACGCTGTACAGGTATCAGCGAAAAGGATCGCTGTGATTGGAGTGGATAGGGAAGGATGTGAGTGGCGTACAGTGCTGTGTACAAATGCCAACATCGCCCTACGAGAACTAACAGATGAGGATCTCTTTTCAGACACAGAAGGGGATGGTGAGATAGTAATGGAAATAGCGATGCCCTGTGACATTTTGATTCAAGCCAGAGAAATCCCCGTCCAACTAATGGCAGTGGTAGGAGCACCACCGTCCTTTTTTGATGATAACATGAGGCTCGTACCAAATAATTTGTGGACGACAGGCCCCCATGATGTAGGGCTGTTGCATGGAGTCCAACCTGTGGTAATAAAGCTAAAGCAAGGGGCAATTTTACCCCGAGTGAAACAGTATCCATTGTCCCGTGAGGCTGAAGAAGGGATAAAAGAGACCATAAATGCACTACTAGCGCAAGGGATAATAGTGCCTTCAACCTCCCCATGTAACACATGTATTTATCCAATCAAAAAAGCAAAAGGAGGGTCTTGGAGGATGATACAGGACTTACGCCCCCTAAATGACGTAATTCAGAAAGAGTTCACTTTGGTCCCGAACCCTGCATCCATATTATGCAGCATCCCGAAACTAGCATCACATTTCACAGTAGTGGATTTGAAAAACACATTTTTCTCAATACCCCTCGCTGAAGAGAGTAGATACCTTACAGCATTCACACTGGGGGGTAAAAGGTATGAACACTGCAGACTACCACAGGGATACTGTGAGAGCCCAAGCATATTCAACCGCATATTGCATGAAGACTTGGGAAACCTATCAGTTGTGAGTACAATCATTCAGTACGTAGACGATTTGCTAGTGTGTGCACAAGACGAAGAAACATGTAGAAAGGATTCAACAATGCTCCTGACACTATTGGCCAATAAGGGGTACAAGGTAGACAAGGAGAAACTACAGTACTGCCTGACAGAGGTCTTATACCTGGGACAGCTGATATCAAAAGATGGAAAAAGAATAATTCCCGACAGGGTAGAAGCGATAAGATCAGTAGCGGAACCCACAACAGTGAAAGAGATGCAGACATTTTTGGGAATGTGCAACTATTGCCGAGCATGGATATTAGATTATGCAGCATACACAAGGCCCCTACTACAAGCACTCAAAGAAGCACAACAGGAAAATAAAAAGATCAAATGGTCAGAAGAAATGAACAAGTCATTCAAATCATTAAAAAGGTTAATTTCAAGCGCTCCAGTGCTAGCCAACCCTGATTATGGACGCGAATTTTACCTATTCTCACACTGCAAGGGAACACTCATGACAGCTGTTCTAACACAAAGGACGTCCCTAGGACACAAGCCCTTGGCTTACTATAGTGGTACTTTGGATGCCGTAATGCAAGGCCATTTCGCGTGCGAGCAATCGCTCGCTGCAGCCGCATTCGCGATTGAGAAAAGTGCCACAATAGTAATGGGTTGCCCTGTAACATTGTTTGTGGAACATTCGTTATTTGCAATCTTTGAGAGGTCAAAAAGCACACTGACAACACAGCGGGCAACAGCTTATGAAATAATATTGTCCAGTACCAACATCCATGTGGTGAGATGCAAAACAGTAAACCCCGCGACATTCATTACAGAAGCATGCACACTAGAGGACATGCAGGACCACGATTGCGCAACATACACGGGAGAAAAAGGGGAGGACACAGTGGTGTGTGAAAACGCTCTAAGCGAGGGGGAAGTGTACTTCGTGGACGGGTCTGCATCGATTGATGTGGACACGGGAGAAAAGCATGTTGGTATGGCGGTGGTAAGATTAGAAGACGGTGAGTATGAAACATTAGTACAGTACCGCCTCCCGTCACATTACTCCGCACAAGCAGCAGAACTGATTGCGCTCATAGAAGCACTACATGCAGCAAAGGGTTGCGCAGTGACAATATACACAGACTCAGCTTATCATAGAAAACCGTACACCCCGCGGTCCTGCGCCATAACTGAACTAATGCTGCTAGAGTACACAAGAAAACGAATGTAACCATACAGGGGGCCCCTGTGAAGGGTGTGCGAGAATGCACTCGTCACGCGTGTATGTTCAAAGCCCCTTGCGTGCCACCACCGTCACATACGGTGGCGGTTCATTTTCTATGTACTACACCAACCGCAATGCTACCTCACTTACTGCAAGATGTATATGCATATAGCTAAATACGGTAGTTGTCAAAACATAGTGTACGAATAAGGTGCTCAGACTGAATATAATTGAAATGCCTTCAGCGAAGTGAAATGTATGTTCTTCAAACAAATATTATAAAGTATTCTAATGATTGTGATGTTTTCGCCTCCAAAAACCCGGCAACACACGAGGAAGATACCTTTGTAAATATGTGCAAGGCCATTTCCCCTCCCACCCTCCGGAGACTGCCAAACATGAGAGCAGAGGCCCGCGCCGCGCTGCCCCGCCTCCCCCAACTAGACTGGAGCCGCTTCAAAGATGTGTAGCCCCCTCTGCAGCACCCAAGGCCACGGGCCGCCACCTGCATTATTTACAGCACAGCAGTAAACCTCTGCCTGAACCAAAGGCGCCCCCTCGTAAACCCCACAACCCACCAGATCATCTTAGGCTTATGGCCCTGTGCAATCAGGACACCCAACACTGTGGCAACACACAAGCGGCACATTTATAACCACATCTAACAAGACAGGGAGGCTTGTACCGTCCGTCCCATGCCCTGAAGCTTAGCCCCTCAACCTATGGCTCCGGTCAACAGGACGCTGGTAACCATGCCCTGACGAATGACCATTAGACCCCTCACAAGGTGCATTCCTCCTGTGTCGCATTAACCTGTAGAATAACCTATTGGAAGAGTTACTAAAGAAGATAATATTGCAATGACTGAATGACTGCGGTGTGCATGGCCTAGGGCAAATAAGTCAGGAAAAGACATTCATCTCTGACACTGGCCGCGATGACGACAACAGTACATGGAGGCCTAGCGAGATGGGGGCGGAGGGGATTTCGGTGGGCAGACGGAACACCAGTACAGCATGCAGAATTGTTGAAAGGGTTAATTGAGGCCCTACAAAACCCTACTGCAGTAGCAATAGTTAAGTGCCAAGCAGATACATCCAACACAGACGTTGTGTCTTTGGGGAACGCGGCAGCGGACGCTGCCGCCAAGGAGGCTTCCTATTTTCAGAAATATGAAGCAGGTGAGTACATGTTGCAGCACAAGACAAACGAAGAGCCCCCAGAAGGGTACAACATGATGCCCATATCACAAATACTAGAACTACAGGAAGGAGCTAGTGAAGACGAAAAATTGATGTGGACAAAACGAGGGTGCAGCAAGTCGGGAACAGACTTACTGTGGCGGCAAAATAACTCAGGAAAAGTGGTAATGCCAATCCAGTTACTAGAAATTGCGTTTCAACAGCTACACTTCCCTGCACATAATACCAAACAGCATATTGCAGCAGAAATACAGGAAGAATGGTTCGTGCCCTGTCTCCAAGAGCACGTATCTCGATTAGCAATGGAATGCACAACATGTCAGATCTACAATTCAGGAATGACATTACGCACGCTCCGGGGAACAATTCCTAAACCTATTGGCCCATTCAGAGATCTGCATATTGATTACGCGGACATGGGGGAAAGGTGTAATGGCGCACGGTACATGATCGTGGTTGTGTGCCCATTCTCAAGGTGGGTGGAAGCAGGTCCGTGTGCACGACCTGATGCCAAAAGCGCTGCAAAGTTCCTAGTGAGGGAAGTGTTCCCGCGCTGGGGAATTTGTGACGTGATTCGCTCAGACAACGGTACTCACTTTGTGAATGAACTTTTCAAGGAAGTCACTACATTATTGGGAATAAAACATAAATTGTGTTCAATTTATCATCCTCAAAGTAATGGCGTAGTGGAAAAGATGAACAGACTGTTAAAGGGCAGGTTATCAAAACTATGCTTTTCATTGAAGAAGAATTGGATCTACTGTCTGCCCCTTGAGCTATTTGAACTGAGAAATCAGCCAAGTAAAGATCACCATTTGTCCCCGCACGAAATCGTGACTGGGAGACGAATGCACACAGCACACTCTCCACTGCGCGAACACTCAGATGCACACAGGAGCGCCGCGATATTGGGAGAAGAATTCACAGACTATTTGAAAAAATTAACAAGGGCAGCGCGTGCAATATCAAAGCAGCTCTCCCCACCCTTCACTAGAGAGGAGGGAAACATAACAGGGTCTGTCACAGAGCCTGAGCAACAGCTACAGCTGATGCCGGGCGAATTAATTTATGTCAGGAGTTTTGTGCGTCGATGGAATGCACCACGGTTCCACGGCCCATATGAGGTAGTGTTCTGCACGCCCACAGCTGTAAAAGTGAAGGGCTTGAGGTACTGGGTACACCTGACAGATGTACAAAGAGCATATAGTAATGTGCAAGAGGAGACAGATGAGGAGGCACAGACAACAGCAACCGATTCAACTGAACAGAATGTCTAAATATTAACTTGTGTTTGTGCGTCAGCAATGAACGTGAATGGGAAAGTGACTGATGAAGTATTCCTGCATTCTCTTTTTATATATATTACTGAAAAAAAAGGGGTTTTTTTTGGACTTATATGTAATTAATGAAGTGATGAAATTATGACATGTTTACACCCTTGTCTGTGAATACCCTTCCCTACAACCCTACCCGCACCCATTACCCGTCAATATATATTGGCACTAATGGTGCCAACAAAATTTTTACATGCATGCACTTAATGCACTTTTATATCTCAAACAGGAACTACCATGGCATCTAACAGGCAGCCTGCAACGGATAGAACTAGTAGAATGAGAGAATTATTAAATGAGAGATGCAGATATTGGTATGAGTGCGGATTAGCTGTGTGCATTACGATGTTTTTTATGCTAATGTTTGGTCTGGTTACATATTGGTTTGTAGCGTTCATCTCTATCGAGATGAACGAGGGGGGAGGGATTAACAACGCTGGGATTAACAACACCACTGGGACCAATGTAACTGCAAGTGTCAATATGAGGGAAGGTGATTTTCTGGTATGGGACGGAACTAAACTTGTATGGGGTTATCACACCGCACCATCCAATGCTGTCATATCAGAAAAAGAAGAGCCACAGGGTGGAATGCAAAACAACACACAGGGTAATTCATAGAATTTCGCAGAAAAGTGTCGCAAGCGGCTGGCGCAGAGTGTCCGCGTGCGATTGACTGCGCCAGGCACGTGCGCTAAAACCGATTTCCGCGCACAGCGTATTCATGGATTTCATGCTCCCAAACCAGCCGTGGCGCAGAGTATCGCAGCGACCCTGCAGCAGCGCCAGTAACGCCCCCAAGAACGCCCTCGCGCAAGGAAAAGCCAGCAAAATCGCTAAATCATCGCAAAGGGCTGCGCTAACCCTGGACCAGTTTACAGGGCAGCCAAACAAGGAACGCAAAGCGGGTAACGTGCATATCAGGGGTACACGTGAAGTCATACACGCGATTAGCCAGGGTAAGTGTATTACAGGGGTACACGTGAAGTCATACACGCGATTAGCCAGGGTACGTGTATTACAGGGGTACGCGGGAAGTTTAACACGCGATTGGCCAGGGTACGTGTATTACAGGGGTACGCGGGAAGTTTAACACGCGATTGGCCAGGGTACGTGTATTACAGGGGTACGCGGGAAGTTTAACACGCGATTAGCCAGGGTAAGTGTATTACAGGGGTACACGTGAAGTCATACACGCGATTAGCCAGGGTACGTGTATTACAGGGGTACGCGGGAAGTTTAACACGCGATTGGCCAGGGTACGTGTATTACAGGGGTACGCGGGAAGTTTAACACGCGATTAGCCAGTGTAAGTGTATTACAGGGGTACACGTGAAGTCATACACGCGATTAGCCAGGGTACGTGTATTACAGGGGTACGCGGGAAGTTTAACATGCGATTGGACAGGGTACGTGTATTACAGGGGTACGCGGGAAGTTTAACACGCGATTAGCCAGGGTAAGTGTATTACAGGGGTACGCGGGAAGTTTAACACGCGATTAGCCAGGGTACGTGTATTACAGGGGTACGCAGGAAGTTTAACACGCGATTGGCCAGGGTACGTGTATTACAGGGGTACGCGGGAAGTTTAACATGCGATTGGCCAGGGTACGTGTATTACAGGGGTACGCGTGAAGTTATACACGCGATTAGCCAGGGTACGTGTATTACAGGGGTACGCGGGAAGTTTAACACGCGATTGGCCAGGGTACGTGTATTACAGGGGTACGCGGGAAGTTCAACACGCGATTGGCCAGGGTACGTGTATTACAGGGGTACGCGGGAAGTTTCACATGCGATTTGGCCAGGTACGTGTATTACAGGGGTGCGTGGGAATTATCACACGCGATTTGGCTTGGTACGTGTATTACAGGGGTGTGCGGGAATTATCACACGCAATTAGGCTGGGTGGGTCCTCACAGGTGTTCCCTGTACACCCTCCACAGCCCCTGCAGGCAGCCCACAAAACAGGGGACTACCCTGCACACCTGCTCATGTCCCCCTGCACCCCCACCCCCCAGCAGTGCAGGGGCACCCTCCACCAGGCCCCCACTCATGTCTCCCACCACCCCCACCCCCCAGCCACCAGGGTCACCCTCCACCAGGCCCCCACTCATGTCTCCCACCACCCCCACCCCCCAGCAGTGCAGGGGCAGCCTCCACCAGGCCCCCACTCATGTCCCCTATCACCCCACCCCCCCGCCACCAGGGGCACCCTCCACCAGGCCCCCACTCATGTCTCCCACCACCCCCACCCCCCAGCAGTGCAGGGGCAGCCTCCACCAGGCCTCCACTCATGTCTCCCACCACCCCCACCCCCCAGCCACCAGGGGCACCCTCCACCAGGCCCCCACTCATGTCTCCCACCACCCCCACCCCCCAGCAGTGCAGGGGCACCCTCCACCAGGCCCCCACTCATGTCTCCCACCACCCCCACCCCCCAGCCACCAGGGTCACCCTCCACCAGGCCCCCACTCATGTCTCCCACCACCCCCACCCCCCAGCAGTGCAGGGGCAGCCTCCACCAGGCCCCCACTCATGTCTACCACCACCCCCACCCCCCAGCAGTGCAGGGGCAGCCTCCACCAGGCCCCCACTCATGTCTCCCACCACCCCCACCCCCCAGCAGTGCAGGGGCAGCCTCCACCAGGCCCCCACTCATGTCTCCCACCACCCCCACCCCCCAGCAGTGCAGGGGCAGCCTCCACCAGGCCCCCACTCATGTCCCCTATCACCCCCACCCCCCCCGCCACCAGGGGCACCCTCCACCAGGCCCCCACTCATGTCTCCCACCACCCCCCAGCAGTGCAGGGGCAGCCTCCACCAGGCCCCCACTCATGTCTCCCACCACCCCCACCCCCCAGCCACCAGGGGCACCCTCCACCAGGCCCCCACTCATGTCTCCCACCACCCCCACCCCCCAGCAGTGCAGGGGCAGCCTCCACCAGGCCCCCACTCATGTCTCCCACCACCCCCACCCCCCAGCCACCAGGGGCACCCTCCACCAGGCCCCCACTCATGTCTCCCACCACCCCCACCCCCCAGCAGTGCAGGGGCACCCTCCACCAGGCCCCCACTCATGTCTCCCACCACCCCCACCCCCCAGCCACCAGGGTCACCCTCCACCAGGCCCCCACTCATGTCTCCCACCACCCCCACCCCCCAGCAGTGCAGGGGCAGCCTCCACCAGGCCCCCACTCATGTCTCCCACCACCCCCACCCCCCAGCAGTGCAGGGGCACCCTCCACCAGGCCCCCACTCATGTCTCCCACCACCCCCACCCCCAGCCACCAGGGGCACCCTCCACCAGGCCCCCACTCATGTCTCCCACCACCCCCACCCCCCAGCCACCAGGGGCACCCTCCACCAGGCCCCCACTCATGTCTCCCACCACCCCCACCCCCCAGCAGTGCAGGGGCACCCTCCACCAGGCCCCCACTCATGTCTCCCACCACCCCCACCCCCCAGCAGTGCAGGGGCAGCCTCCACCAGGCCCCCACTCATGTCCCCTATCACCCCCACCCCCCCGCCACCAGGGGCACCCTCCACCAGGCCCCCACTCATGTCTCCCACCACCCCCACCCCCCAGCAGTGCAGGGGCACCCTCCACCAGGCCCCCACTCATGTCTCCCACCACCCCCACCCCCCAGCCACCAGGGGCACCCTCCACCAGGCCCCCACTCATGTCTCCCACCACCCCACCCCCCAGCAGTGCAGGGGCACCCTCCACCAGGCCCCCACTCATGTCTCCCACCACCCCCACCCCCCAGCCACCAGGGGCACCCTCCACCAGGCCCCCACTCATGTCTCCCACCACCCCCACCCCCCAGCAGTGCAGGGGCACCCTCCACCAGGCCCCCACTCATGTCTCCCACCACCCCCACCCCCCAGCCACCAGGGGCACCCTCCACCAGGCCCCCACTCATGTCTCCCACCACCCCCACCCCCAGCAGTGCAGGGGCACCCTCCACCAGGCCCCCACTCATGTCTCCCACCACCCCACCCCCCAGCAGTGCAGGGGCACCCTCCACCAGGCCCCCACTCATGTCTCCCACCACCCCCACCCCCCTGCCACCATGTGCAGCCCCCACCAGGTCCTCACAATGTGCGTAATGGTCAGCCTCCACAGCCAAAAAGCCCTACCAAGTAACCCATTCACCCACATGGAAATGGAAATCACATGTTACACCCCCAATGTTCATGAAGCAAATGAACCCATGTCCGTCACACACATATTTTCCAATTGAATGGGAAAACACACAACATGACATGCATGAAACCAATGAGATGAAACCACACAGTGAACAATGTAAAAAAAAATGTATTAGAAAAAAATACGAATGCTAAAGAAAGAAAACTAACTACAATGTAAATGTGAAAAAAGAAGCTGCATGTCCGCATAAAAACACAAAACTAGAAAATCTAATCCAAAAAATTTTGTCCAAAGTGAAATGTCAAAACTCTCCGTGCAACAAAGAACTATGTACAAAAATAACAAGGGTCCATCATCACAACAGAACTAAGGAAACCTCCTAAAAAACCTACCTAAATATCAACTATATACAAAAAGTGGAGCAGTGTCCGTCGACTCCAAATCATAAGAAAAAACAAAGGAAACCTAAAACTAAAGAACTATATACAAAGGCGGCGGGCAAGTCCAGCGGCTCACTCTGTGGTGTTCCGGGCCAGGGCATCATCGAACTCCTGTTCGATGTCCCGGAAGCGGTCCAGTTCCATGGCCCCGAGGGTCCGCAGGGACGACGCCGTGTCCTCCTCCAACCCCCTGCGGATTGCCTCGAGGCACTCGGCCCGCCTCAGGGCCCTCCGCATGGAGTTCTCCGCCCTGACCATTGTGAGCCGCGCCTCTTCCGCCCGCCGCCGCTCCGCACCTATGGCGTGGCCCAACCGCTGCCACACGGAAGACACTCTCTGTCCTGGGTCCTCCTGCCCTCCGGCCGTTGCCTGCCCCTCCGATGTCGAAGGCCCCGAGCCTTCATGGCTCCCACCATCTTGCTGCTGCTGCTGCTCTGCCTCTGCCCGTGCACTGCCTCCTGCTGCCTGCACATCCTCCGCCGGCTGGGGTGCAGTTGTTGATGTGGCCACCCCTGCTGGACGTCCGACTCCCGACTGTGGCAGGGATGCCTCCTCCACCAGCCTGGCCGCACTGTCAGAGGCAGCTCCACAGGGCACCCAGGTGACTGATGGGTGGGAAGATGGCACAGAGGACGACTGGCGCGTAGGGGGTCCAGTTGAGGAGGGGGTCGGAACAAGCCCCATCAGACGGAGGAATCCGGTCTGGGTGACCTGTCCCAGCAGGCTGACGTGGTCAACGAGCCATTCGAGATGACGTGCAGTCTCTCCATGAAAAGACTGCAGGTCACCTCGCATGGCCCGTTGACACAACGCCACACCAGCCAGGACAGGCTCAACCCGGACCTGGATAGCCACGTCCGCAGGCAGAGGAAGGCCAGTTGACGTCAGCTCATCCCCTGCCTGAAAACGGGTCTGGACGTAGGCATCCCTGCTGGTGCAAGATGATGCAGGGACAGGATCGGGGACAGGATTGCACACAGGCACCTCCGCGGCCGCCTGTGCTGCCTCCTGTCCCTGGTCCTGGACTGCACCACTAGCACCAGTGGGATCCCCACCTCCAGACCCCGTCTCTGGTGCTTGCACGGCCTCCTCCTCCACCAGACCCCCCACCAACCTGGATGACTCTGTGCCATCTTCCCCTGTTGGGCCCTGTGGGGTCCCAGCTGCCCCTTCTGCTGCCGAGGAGTCCAAATGCAACCTCCGCCTCTTGGACCTCCCCCCGGCAGCTGCGGCCTGGGACGCGGCACCGGACTCCTCACTCCCCGACGAGATGACAACACGGGAGGGGAGCCGGGCCTTGCGTCTCCGGCTGGCGGTCGGATCCCCGCCGCTGTGCTCCACAGCACCTTCTCCGCCCTCTTCATCAGTTGACGCTGCAGACAGGGAGAAACAAAACACAGGCATCAGGGCACTGTACAATGGACACATACACGCATGACAGTTGCACATGAGTGGCATTGGCAAACCTCAGACATGTCATCACAATCCCCAACACACATGTCATTGCAACTGGCACACATGAGCCATACCACAGCCATATCGCAACTGCCACCACCATCCCTACACATACAACAGCATCAGCAGCCAAAGGGGAGCCATACATCACATGCAACACAGGAAGTGCACCACACATGTACACACACCACCACACTTGCATGCATGTCTACACCTCTGCCAAGTGTCGAACTGTTCAGACGGGCATCCATGTCACATCTGCCAATCAGGCTTCCACATACCGCTGTCACATGCATCCATGTAGCATCACTGTTGCACCTTTGACAAATACACACACATGCACATGTACACAGTGCTCATACATGCAGCCGAAAACAACATACATGCCTGACATCACGGACATGTCTACTTACATACACATTCATCCAAACATGTGTGCACGCACAACTGCATTTGCCATGCAAGCCCACACACACAAGCACCATCCATGTCTCACACATTACAGCCCTCGCATGTGTCAGCCCCACGGCCCTGTACACCCCCACCCATACTCCACCCCATACAAACAGATGTGCAACCGGCACAATGGGGAATGATCACCACACGCCCTGCTCACAACCAGGATGCATGTACACTCACCGCTCGACTCCAGACGGCTCTGCTTCTCTAGGACCTGGACGTGGAGCGCTGGGGATATGCGTTCCAGGAC
Organism: Ambystoma mexicanum; assembly: GCF_040938575.1. NCBI lineage: Eukaryota > Metazoa > Chordata > Amphibia > Caudata > Ambystomatidae > Ambystoma > Ambystoma mexicanum. Next base: position 1,211,723,285 of record NC_090924.1, read on the forward strand.
CCCCATCTGTTCTTCCGACAAGTGGCCCCGGCGCCCCTTGGCATCCGCTGCCTTCAAGAGGCGCCGGGCCTTGTTCAGGGTCCTGGACCTGAAGTCCTCCCAGCGCTTCCTGACATGTTGTAAGTCCCGGACTGCCACCCCCTCCGCGTTGATGGCAGTCACGATGTCTGTCCAGATCCGAGTCCGTCCTTCCTTGTCGGCGCGGGAACTTCCAAAGAGGGCATCATACTGCCCCAGGACTTGCTCCACCAGGACACCAACTTCGGTGGCACTGAAGCTGGTGCCCCTCTGCCTCTCTGGCCGGGGGTTGTCAGTGGTCACAGATGGTGTTAGCCCCGACATGACAACCCCAGAGGCAGGAGTGGGTGGGCAACTGGGTCCTGGGGCTGGGCTGTGGAGCGATGGAATTCCAGTCGGGAGTCTTCTGTTCCAGCAGGGGTGGTCACAGCAACAGCACCCCTGGCTGATGTGCAGGCAGCAAATGGCAGTGCACGTGGGCAGCAGGCAGTCAGGCAGCAGCAGATAGCAGGTGGGAGCGTGCTCGGGGCTCTGGGGGGCAGTAATTCGGCCTTCTGGGCAGGAGCGTGGTCTCCCGTGTGCTCACGCGTGGCCAGCTTGGTACGGAGTGAATTGGCACGTGAAAATCCTGCACGTCAGCGTGAAAACCGAGGAAAGGCCCTTAGCGCGTAAGCGCGTCAGCACGCATACGCGATTCCATTGGACCAAAGGCCCTCAGCGCGTAAGCGCGTCTGTGACGTGACCCGCACGGGTGTTTCCCACACAGCACGTGATGACAGAGCACACGTGGAAAGACTGCACGTCAGAGTCTCATCGCGTGTAATTGGACAAAAGTGCGTGTACACGCGATTGGCCTATGTACGTGTATATGAGGTGTGCGCGGACACTTACACACGCAAGTACGTCAGCGCACCTCTATCCCGGTGTACGGCCATTTCCACCAATCACACGCAATGAGACTCTGACGTGCAGTCTTTCCACGTGTGCTCTGTCATCACGTGCTGTGTGGGAAACACCCGTGCGGGTCACGTCACAGACGCGCTTACGCGCTGAGGGCCTTTGGTCCAATGGAATCGCGTATGCGTGCTGACGCGCTTACGCGCTAAGGGCCTTTCCTCGGTTTTCACGCTGACGTGCAGGATTTTCACGTGCCAATTCACTCCGTACCAAGCTGGCCACGCGTGAGCACACGGGAGACCACGCTCCTGCCCAGAAGGCCGAATTACTGCCCCCCAGAGCCCCGAGCACGCTCCCACCTGCTATCTGCTGCTGCCTGACTGCCTGCTGCCCACGTGCACTGCCATTTGCTGCCTGCACATCAGCCAGGGGTGCTGTTGCTGTGACCACCCCTGCTGGAACAGAAGACTCCCGACTGGAATTCCATCGCTCCACAGCCCAGCCCCAGGACCCAGTTGCCCACCCACTCCTGCCTCTGGGGTTGTCATGTCGGGGCTAACACCATCTGTGACCACTGACAACCCCCGGCCAGAGAGGCAGAGGGGCACCAGCTTCAGTGCCACCGAAGTTGGTGTCCTGGTGGAGCAAGTCCTGGGGCAGTATGATGCCCTCTTTGGAAGTTCCCGCGCCGACAAGGAAGGACGGACTCGGATCTGGACAGACATCGTGACTGCCATCAACGCGGAGGGGTTGGCAGTCCGGGACTTACAACATGTCAGGAAGCGCTGGGAGGACTTCAGGTCCAGGACCCTGAACAAGGCCCGGCGCCTCTTGAAGGCAGCGGATGCCAAGGGGCGCCGGGGCCACTTGTCGGAAGAACAGATGGGGGTCCTGGAACGCATATCCCCAGCGCTCCACGTCCAGGTCCTAGAGAAGCAGAGCCGTCTGGAGTCGAGCGGTGAGTGTACATGCATCCTGGTTGTGAGCAGGGCGTGTGGTGATCATTCCCCATTGTGCCGGTTGCACATCTGTTTGTATGGGGTGGAGTATGGGTGGGGGTGTACAGGGCCGTGGGGCTGACACATGCGAGGGCTGTAATGTGTGAGACATGGATGGTGCTTGTGTGTGTGGGCTTGCATGGCAAATGCAGTTGTGCGTGCACACATGTTTGGATGAATGTGTATGTAAGTAGACATGTCCGTGATGTCAGGCATGTATGTTGTTTTCGGCTGCATGTATGAGCACTGTGTACATGTGCATGTGTGTGTATTTGTCAAAGGTGCAACAGTGATGCTACATGGATGCATGTGACAGCGGTATGTGGAAGCCTGATTGGCAGATGTGACATGGATGCCCGTCTGAACAGTGCGACACTTGGCAGAGGTGTAGACATGCATGCAAGTGTGGTGGTGTGTGTACATGTGTGGTGCACTTCCTGTGTTGCATGTGATGTATGGCTCCCCTTTGGCTGCTGATGCTGTTGTATGTGTAGGGATGGTGGTGGCAGTTGCGATATGGCTGTGGTATGGCTCATGTGTGCCAGTTGCAATGACATGTGTGTTGGGGATTGTGATGACATGTCTGAGGTTTGCCAATGCCACTCATGTGCAACTGTCATGCGTGTATGTGTCCATTGTACAGTGCCCTGATGCCTGTGTTTTGTTTCTCCCTGTCTGCAGCGTCAACTGATGAAGAGGGCGGAGAAGGTGCTGTGGAGCACAGCGGCGGGGATCCGACCGCCAGCCGGAGACGCAAGGCCCGGCTCCCCTCCCGTGTTGTCATCTCGTCGGGGAGTGAGGAGTCCGGTGCCGCGTCCCAGGCCGCAGCTGCCGGGGGGAGGTCCAAGAGGCGGAGGTTGCAGTTGGACTCCTCGGCAGCAGAAGGGGCAGCTGGGACCCCACAGGGCCCAACAGGGGAAGATGGCACAGAGTCATCCAGGTTGGTGGGGGGTTTGGTGGAGGAGGGGGCCGCGCAAGCACCAGAGACAGGGTCTGGAGGTGGGGATCCCACTGGTGCTAGTGGTGCAGTGCAGGACCAGGGACAGGAGGCAGCACAGGCAGCCGCGGAGGTGCCTGTGTGCAATCCTGTCCCCGATCCTGTCCCTGCATCATCTTGCACCAGCAGGGATGCCTACGTCCAGACCCGTTTTCAGGCAGGGGATGAGCTGACGTCAACTGGCCTTCCTCTGCCTGCGGACGTGGCCATCCAGGACCGGGTTGAGCCTGTCCTGGCTGGTGTGGCGTTGCGTCAACGGGCCATGCGAGGTGACCTGCAGTCTTTTCATGGAGAGACTGCACGTCATCTCGAATGGCTCGTTGACCACGTCAGCCTGCTGGGACAGGTCACCCAGGCCGGATTCCGCTGTCTGATGGGGCTTGCTCCGACCCCCTCCTCAACTGGACCCCCTACGCGCCAGTCGTCCTCTGTGCCATCTTCCCACCCATCAGTCACCTGGGTGCCCTGTGGAGCTGCCTCTGACAGTGCGGCCAGGCTGGTGGAGGAGGCATCCCTGCCACAGTCGGGAGTCGGACGTCCAGCAGGGGTGGCCACATCAACAGGTGCACCCCAGCCGGCGGAGGATGTGCAGGCAGCAGGAGGCAGTGCACGGGCAGAGGCAGAGCAGCAGCAGCAGCAAGATGGTGGGAGCCATGAAGGCTCGGGGCCTTCGACATCGGAGGGGCAGGCATCGGCCGGAGGGCAGGAGGACCCAGGACAGAGAGTGTCTTCCGTGTGGCAGCGGTTGGGCCACGCCATAGGTGCGGAGCGGCGGCGGGCGGAAGAGGCGCGGCTCACAATGGTCAGGGCGGAGAACTCCATGCGGAGGGCCCTGAGGCGGGCCGAGTGCCTCGAGGCAATCCGCAGGGGGTTGGAGGAGGACACGGCGTCGTCCCTGCGGACCCTCGGGGCCATGGAACTGGACCGCCTCCGGGACATCGAACAGGAGTTCGATGATGCCCTGGCCCGGAACACCACAGAGTGAGCCGCTGGACTTGCCCGCCGCCTTTGTATATAGTTCTTTAGTTTTAGGTTTCCTTTCGTTCTTATTATTATTTGGAGTCGACGGACACTGCTCCACTTTTTGTATATAGTTGATATTTAGGTAGGTTTCTTAGGAGGTTTCCTTAGTTCAGTTGTGATGATGGACCCTTGTTATTTTTGTACATAGTTCTTTGTTGCATGGAGAGTTTTTACATTTCACTTTGGACATAATTTTTTTGATTTGATTTTCTAGTTTTGTGTTTTTATGCGGACATGCAGCTTATTTTTTCACATTTAAATTGTAGTTAGTTTTCTTTCTTTGGCATTTGTATTTTTTTCAATACATTTTTTTTTCCATTGTTCACTGTGTGGTTTCATCTCATTGGTTTCATGCATGTCATGTTGTGTGTTTTCCCATTCAATTTGAAAATATGTGTGTGACGGACATGGGTTCATTTGCTTCATGTACATTGGGGGTGTAACATGTGATTTCCATTTCCATGTGGGTGAATGGGTTACTTGGTAGGTCTTTTTGGCTGTGGAGGCTGACCATTACGCACATGATTGGGGATTGTGAGGACCTGGTGGGGGCTGCACATGGTGGCAGGGGGGTGGGGGTGCAGGGGGACATGAGTGGGGGCCTGGTGGAGGTTGAGCCTGCACTGCTGGGGGGTGGGGGTGGTGGGAGACATGAGTGGGGGCCTGGTGGAGGGTGACCCTGCACTGCTGGGGTGTGGGGGTGATGGGAGACATGAGTGGGGGCCTGGTGGAGGGTGACCCTGGTGGCTGGGGGGTGGGGGTGATAGGGGACATGAGTGGGGGCCTGGTGGAGGGTGACCCTGGTGGCTGGGGGGTGGGGGTGGTGGTAGACATGAGTGGGGGCCTGGTGGAGGGTGACCCTGCACTGCTGGGGTGTGGGGGTGGTGGGAGACATGAGTTGGACATGGGTGGGTGCCTACTGGCAGGTGCCCCACAGTGCTGGGGGGTGGGGGTGGTGGGGGACATGAGTTGGACATGGGTGGGGGACTGCTGGCAGGTGCCCCACAGTGCTGGGGGGAGGGGGTGGTGGGAGACATGAGTTGGACATGGGTGGGGGCCTGCTGGCAGGTGCCCCACAGTGCTGGGGGGTGGGGGTGGTGGGAGACATGAGTGGGGCCCTAGTGGAGGGTGACCCTGGTGGCTGGGGGGTGGGGGTGGTGGGAGACATGAGTTGGACATGGGTGGGGGCCTGCTGGCAGGTGCCCCACAGTGCTGGGGGGTGGGGGTGGTGGGAGACATGAGTTGGACATGGGTGGGGGCCTACTGGCAGGTGCCCCACAGTGCTGGGGGGTGGGGGTGGTGGGAGACATGAGTTGGACATGGGTGGGGGCCTGCTGGCAGGTGCCCCACAGTGCTGGGGGGTGGGGGTGGTGGGAGACATGAGTGGGGCCCTGGTGGAGGGTGACCCTGGTGGCTGGGGGGTGGGGGTGGTGGGAGACATGAGTTGGACATGGGTGGGGGCCTACTGGCAGGTGCCCCACAGTGCTGGGGGGTGGGGGTGGTGGGGGACATGAGTTGGACATGGGTGGGGGACTGCTGGCATGTGCCCCACAGTGCTGGGGGGTGGGGGTGCAAGGGGACATGTGTTGGTGTTCATTAGTTCAAGGAGACATGTGCCTTTGCTGGGGGGCATGCCCATGTTGGGTGGGCTGCCTGCGGGACATGACCAGGGATGCAGGGTAGTCCCCTGTGGTGTGGGCTGCCTGCAGGGGCCGTGGAGGGTGTACAGGGTACACCTGGGAGGACCCACACTGTCAAATCACATGTGGGACTCCCCGGCACCCCTGAAATACACGTACCGTGCAGAAATCGCGTGTAAAACTTCCCGCGCACCCCTGAAATACACGCGCCCAGGCTATTCGCGTGTAAAACTTCCCGCGCACCCCTGAAATACACGCGCCCAGGCTATTCGCGTGTAAAACTTCCCGCGCACCCCTGAAATACACGCGCCCAGGCTATTCGCGTGTAAAACTTCCCGCGCACCCCTGAAATACACGCGCCCAGGCTATTCGCGTGTGGAACTTCCCGCGCACCCCTGAAATACACGGGCCCAGGCTATTCGCGTGTGGAACTCCCCGCGCACCCCTGAAATACACGGGCCCAGGCTATTCGCGTGTGGAACTTCCCGCGCACCCCTCAAATTCACGGGCCCAGGCTATTCGCGTGTGGAACTTCCCGCGAACCCCTGAAATACACGCGCCCAGGCTATTCGCGTGTGGAACTTCCCGCGCACCCCTGAAATACACGCGCCCAGCCTATTCGCGTGTGGAACTTCCCGCGCACCCCTGAAATACACGCGCCCAGGCTATTCGCGTGTGGAACTTCCCGCGAACCCCTGAAATACACGCGCCCAGGCTATTCGCGTGTGGAACTTCCCGCGAACCCCTGTAATACACGTAGCCCGCTCCCCCAGGCCCGATCGCGTGAGGAACTTCCCGCGCACCCCTCAAATTCACGCGCCCAGGCTATTCGCGTGTGAAACTTCACGCGAACCCCTGAAATACACGTAGCCCGCTCCCCCAGGCCCGATCGCGTGAGGAACTTCACGCGAACCCCTGTAATACACGTAGCCCGCTCCCCCAGGCCCGATCACGTGTGGAACTTCCCGCGCACCCCTCAAATTCACGCGCCCAGGCTATTCGCGTGTGAAACTTCACGCGAACCCCTGAAATACACGTAGCACGCTCCCCCAGGCCCGATCGCGTGAGGAACTTCACGCGAACCCCTGTAATACACGTAGCCCGCTCCCCCAGGCCCGATCGCGTGTGGAACTTCACGCGAACCCCTGTAATACACGTAGCCCGCTCCCCCAGGCCCGATCGCGTGTGGAACTTCACGCGAACCCCTGAAATACACGTAGCCCGCTCCCCCAGGCCCGATCGCGTGAGGAACTTCACGCGAACCCCTGTAATACACGTAGCCCGCTCCCCCAGGCCCGATCGCGTGAGGAACTTCACGCGAACCCCTGTGATGCACGTACCCTGCAAATCGCGTGTGACACTTCCCGCGCACCCCGGTATACATGCACACGTATTTTTTGTCAGCGGGTGTCCGTGTTTGTGGGTACCCCTTTGCACGTCATTTTTCCTGGAGGGCCACAGTATGGGACATTCATCATGGCAGTATATAGGTGCTATTTGTTGGCGCACCTTTTGGCGCACATTTCTTACAGCCGCAGAGACGCTACCGCCTCCTTTCTTGTGGCGGTCGTGTTTGTGCCTGTGCGCTGGTTTGAGCGTGCGCTTTTTTCCCCTATTCTATTCCATGAATACGTGTTGTAGGCGAGCGTGTGGGCGTTCCGCGCACTTGTGCCCTGTACTTCCCCCGTGACGCCCACGTTTTGGCAAGTTGTTCCCCATTCCGAGTGTTACGCCCGTGTTCCGCCTACTTTTATTGCGTGCGCCGCGCTATGTGCGAATTTCGCTGTGGCCTGTGCGATTTTCGCTGTGACCTGGCGCACGCTGTTAGATGGCCTGTGCGCCAACGTGCGCCAACGTGCGCCGCGCACTTTTTTTTCGCACATCCGCTGGTTTTCTCGCGCACGGCCTTCCATGAATCGACGTGCGCTGCTTTTCGTGCGATTTTCGCACGTTCACTGCGATTTTCGCTATTCCACTGCGAATCGCACGTTTTTGCCCACTTGCGCCGCGCTCATTATTCCATGAATCGGCCTGACAGTGTCTCCACCAGTGATGTATAGGTATAATGCTCGCAGTTTAAATGACCGAAACCCGTCTGCCATATCGTGGTTGTATGATACCCCCACCAGTCAACCTGCCCCCATCTTAAAAAACAACCTGCAAGATAAACTCAGGGACGAAAAGGAAAAGATGCTGGCAGCACACGAAATCTTATACGATGAATGGGCCAAGGGGGGCGGGAATGAGAAAGGGGGGTCTATTTTTTTCCCTCGCCCAGGATGCTGGGAAGTACATGAGGAATAAGAACAACAGACGGAAAAGGGACACCAGGAGGAGGAAATATGATGAGTATTATGGGTTAGGATTAGATAAAATGGAAGACCCACGACACCCCCACCAGACAAATAAGTGCTATGCAGATATGAGTGCTACCGCGAAACAAACAACAAATGAGAGCTGTTCTGTCTGCTCCCTCATTCCTCATGCTTCAGGTACACCCAAAGTATTGCTACCCAAAGAGTTGCCAATTATAGATGCCCAATGTCTCCTTCATCTCACGTTATGCAGCATTAAGAACACCTTCCAGGCACATGAAGTTATTTTTAAAATGCTGCAGAACGAGAAAACTTGCTACCCAAAAACGGCAGGGGTGGTATGTCTGGAGGAACCATTTTTTGTAATACAAGGGACACTTTTTTCAGATAACAAGTGGAAGGATGAAGAAGTAATGTGTAAAGCTGAAGCACTGAGAGGTGTGGCACCAGAGAAACTGCAGTGGATAGAAGAAACATGCACACCAGTATGGAAGGAACACATTTCAAAACTAACTTGGGTAACCGCCATTGAAAAACCCTTCAAACTACAGAGCGAAATAGACTATGAACTATGTTTCAAAGGAGAGGGGAAAACTGCCATGGGAACAAACAAGAACTGTAACAAGACCCTCACCATCCCAGATCTGAGAAAAGGGACAGCGGCCCTAATGGACACGTACTGGGTATGCGGCAATCAGGCATACCTGCACCTTCCCCCGTCCTGGAGTGGCAGCTGCTCAATGGCCACTCTGCACTCAGCCCTAATGGTAATACCAGAAAGCCACATCGATGGAAGCCAAAGGACACAGGAACGCATACAACAGAGTGCAGCCCAGCCGACTGCGGAGTCACAGATGTATGTCCTGCCTTCCGGAAACAAGGGAGAGGTGCTGATCCGTAATAGAAGAGCATCAAATTACATATCAAAGGCATCATCAGAACTGTTGGCTCAGATCCCAGACAGATATCGATTATTCAGCTCAGCAGAAACATTCTTCGCCTCACTCATCTCAAGTGTCCAAGCAAGGGCAAACACCAAATGGCTCCAGATAACACGTTGGGAACTGATTCAGCTGGCCAATGACACTGAAGAAGGGTTCAACGTAATCAAAGTGGAACTAAGGGCTTTACGGCTGATGACAATGCAAAACAGGTATGTCCTGGACCTATTGACGGCGATGGATGGAGGTGTCTGCCGAAAAATTGGAAGTGCCTGTTGCACTTTCGTACCTTCCGAAGATGCAGAAAACGACTCCCTGTCCCATGTCATCGAAGCAGTACACAACCTAGGAGAAAAAATGAAAATGGAGGGTGGAGCAGAAGACAGTACGTGGTTCGACAACATTTTCTCCTGGGTCCCCTCATGGCTTGGAACAACTGTGAAATTTTTGATGCCAGCTGTGGTGTTCCTCCTTTTTATTTTTTGCTTGTGCCAGGTGGGTCTTCGATGTTGTGCTAACGCAGTACCTAATGGTGCAATGATGATGGTGACAATGGGCAACACCCGTGGGACAATGCGTAACATGCAGGAAGTGCAGGTACAAACAGGAACAGATAACACACCAAGATATCAGCTGGTGCCTATCTATCACGACAAAGATATCATAGATAAAGTATGGCACACCACCATTAGAGAGCCCCGTGTACTAGAATGGTACCAAGAGGTGTGGGTAGATCTGGCGGGAGATGGCGGATGTATATACCTGACTTGTACCCCAGATGAATATGCCAGAAGAGGGGAAAGCTTACGGGGGGTGTGTAGAGCATGGATGCCCATAAAAGGCACACCTGCATGGGATGAGGCAGTGATGGACGAAGCAGAATGCAGAAGGCTGGAGGAGTTAAAGTATTCGTTACTTAAGTAACGAAAGGGGGGAAATGTAGGGGAGGAGTGGTCCTAAAGACCCCCCCTGGCCTACAGCTCCACCCCAGGTGAGGGCCATGGCTCATCGGGTGTCCCCTCCTTACCACCCGGGCCCAGGTGGTGGATGGCTCACCTGCTGAAGACATTGCCCACACGTATTGAATTTAGCTAGGCCTCTGAAACCATTTTGTCTAATAAAGACGGTGTGAGCGTAGCGCACTGTAGCGCGGCCCCCACCCTCGGAGAGTTTTCATTATCCCTGTTGCCGCAGCACCCTGGCAGATCCGCTGTGAGCACGTTCGCACGAACAGGACGGACATGAGCTAGCATAAAATACTAACACTGTAACATTTCACCGTCCGCAGTGTATCACTGCTCCCAGAATGACCCGGTCAGCAAGGCCTGGGTGATGGGAAGATCTGTAGAATGGTCATCTGATGAAAGCAGAAAGGTACCCAAATGTGAATGTCAAAAACCACTTTTAACACATGTATCCTTTCCATACAACCACTTTTACTAAAGAAACCTGTAAAATTGTGTAATTACTGTACATGACCCCAGCCATGAAGGACCCGCACCCCTGCAGGGGTGTGCAAATGATAAAAGCATTTCGGGGGAGTGTTCCTTATATGTATCATAGAAAACCGTACACCCCGCGGTCCTGCGCCATAACTGAACTAATGCTGCTAGAGTACACAAGAAAACGAATGTAACCATACAGGACCCTGCTTTTATGCAGAAAGAGACCCATTCATACAGCCTAGCTGTCACTCACACAGTGGAGTGGTCTTCTTGGCGGGAGACCCTCCAGCCTATCAGGTTAGAGTGCAACCTAAGTTGCTGTGGCAACTCTGTCCAGGGGTTCTACTCCCTCTCCCAAACAACAGACCCACCCCAGACTCCAAGGTGCTGAAAGGAGGGCTTCTTGGCAGAAGGCTGCCAAAAGAGCGAACAAAGGATCCCCGACCTGGGTTAGGAGTTTAGAGTAAGACACGAGAAAGAATTTATAATAAAGTTCTGGCGAATAAAACCTACCGGAGTAAAGTTAATAATAAAATAACACGGCGGTATGTTAGAGGCTGTTAGTAAAAGTGTTAGCCTCGAAAAATGGGAAAATCCCATAGGAAAATATTTGCGGTTGAATATTTATGGTAGTAACCACTGCCACCAGCCAGAAACTTTAGAGAACGGTACTTTAATGTACCCCCTCGAAAATGAACCCAAGGGAAAAACTATGAACCCTTTCCAGTACCTCCATAGTAAGATGGATTGTAGTGGTTAAGTTCACAAGATTTGACCATTAAAGTCAATGGGGACTTTACATACCCTGGGAGACAGTAGTTAGTCCCAGGGTATGAAGGCTATGTTTGGGAGTCGCTACGACACCCCTGTGTCACTGCACTGAGGGTGCTGTGTGACACATGTGCATAAAGATGGTTCCAATGGGTGAGAGAAAATCCCATAGGCATTAAACACAAAAATAGCCTAGAACACACATAGCAAGAATGCCTAAGAGTGGGAAAAAGAGTCTCACTCTTAGCAGGTAAAAAGAAACAAACCCTTCAAATCCAGCAAAGCTCCTGGGGGACTCTATAGGTAAGGGAAATTAGCCATAGAATGAGAATTCTCCCTAACACTCGCCCCCCAGACTAAGGGACAGGAGGATCTAATCCACTCCTGGATGAGTCTCATACCTCTGGTCGGTTAAAAACATCCTAGAGAGACCATGAGCATTTTGGTGGTGACATCCTGACCTGTGCTCAATGGTAAAATCAAAGGTTTTCCTTTCTAAGCTGTATGACCTACAAACCCTTTGAGAAACATCTTTCTTTTTAAATCTATAGGGGATCTGGTTGACCGGTCCCTCAGAAGTTGGTACAACTCCTGAACCTGTGATAGGCCTTTTCAAGGGGTCCTTATAAAGGATTCCCTTAGATCTAGAGGGGCCTCTAGGGGTCCTCACCACCTCTCTGTTGGGAGCAGGTTGGGTCTTAGGCCTCTTGGATGGAGGGTCTGGGGTTAGGCAATGTACCTGTTTCCCCTTCCTCTTAGACCTAACCTTACCTACATTAGGAGTTTCCCTCCTAATACTAGGATGTGAGTTGGAGTCTTCAGTAGAAGGTCCAACAGTCTGAAGGTTTTTAGACTTTTCTTTTCTGGTTTTCCACCAGCACTGAGAATTACCAGTTCTCTTAGGCCCATAGAGGTGCCCAGTTGGTCTATCCACCTCTTCCTCAGAAGCAGGGGGAGTCAGAGACTTTAAAACTGGGGGGACAATGATGGAGCTTGGTTGGGGCTCCCATTACCCTAACGCACTAGCCTGAAAATTGCCTGGGTTAGAGGTCAACTTACTAACACCAGGGCTTGTAGTGGGGTTCTCTGTAGAGGTTCCCACAGGCTTAGAGTGGTCCCTTAAGGTGGCCTCTCTAGCCAATTTGGTTAGGTTCTGATTCTCCATACTGGGAGGCCTGGGGGTACTGGCTACTACTCCTAGAGTTTTTAGATCATTCCCCAACAGGACTCTCCCAGGCACCTTAGTCTGAACACTGACAGGAATCCTCACTGTCATGTTATTACACTGAATGAGGGCTGGTAGAATAGGAACCAACTGGACAGGACTTCCAGACAATTTAGTGGGACCTTTGGGTGCCTTAGCAACATCCTCAGGCTTAAAAAAACTTTCATCCACTACTGTTCTGCTGGCCCCAGCGTCTCTCCTGGCAGGAGTATCCTGGCCACTGACAAGAACACTGTCCATGTACTATACTTTAGAGTTTTCTGGAAGAGAGTCATACACATCCCTATTCTGTTTGCTAACCAGACCCATGGGCTCTAAGGAAACAGTTGCTCAAAGACTCAAGGGCTCTTCAGCAAAAAATTCAAAATGAGCACTAGCCATTTGTACGTCCTCATCAGGAGTGAAGGCTAAGGAGACTGTGCTGATCCCTTTAGGTTTACCCTTGCATCTGGGATCTCCTTTGATATGGCCAGTTGCCCCACAGACATAGCATGTTCAAAATGCTCTCTGGAATGGGGGCTTCTGCTGACCTCTCTCTGGCTGAACACCAGAGGACTCACTAGCCCTATTTGGTTTCCCTTGGGGCTTACCCTGGTTATTTTGTGGTTTGTGGCCCTCTTTGGTATGGGAGGTATTAGAATTCTCTTGGTTCTCTTTGGGTGGCTGCGTCCCCTCATCCTTTTTCTGAGTTGCCCCAGATTCCTTGTGAGTAGCCCTGTTGGCAACCCACAAGTCAGCAGCCTTACCTAACTTTCTAGGATCCATTTCCTTAGAATCAGCCAAGTGCTGTCTGAGCTCAGGAGAACAGGTATCATAAATAGACTCCAACATAACAAGATTTCTAATTCCCTCATAAGTGTTAACTCTGTAACCTTTAATCCATCCCTCTAAATTCTTCAAAAACTCATTCACCCGAGTAGCCCAAGGGGTACTATCATGCTTTTTTGAGGGTCCTAAACCTCTTAAGGTACTGGGAAGGAGTCTTCCCAAATCTAGCTATCAAAGCTAGATTTACACATTCATAATCCATCCTACCCACCTCCCCCAACTCCATTACCACATCAGATGCAACAGGGGGAGCCTAGAGAATAACCAGGGGGTCAACTGATTCCCTGTGATATCCAGGAGCCCATGATTATATTGAAACATAGCAAGCCAATCTAATACATCCAACTTCGGTTCATGCATACCCACAATCTCTTTAGGTATCGAGGTCTTTTTGGACTGGAAGATCTAGAGGATTCGGGGAGAGAAGCATTTTCCAAAGACAATTTTTTCATCTCAAGCTCATGGTTGAGCTCCATTTCTTTGAGCCTTAGTTCTTCATGTCTCTGTTCAGTTTGGGCACCAATTCCTTTGAATTCAAGTTCAAGTCTCATTTTTTCTAGAGATATAAATTCAGGACTTAATGTGGGACATGGTAAGGGTCCATTAGCCACAGGTTGAGGCCCTTGAGCAGGCAGAGGACCAGAGGGGGTGACATTGTTATCCTCATTTCCTCATCTGACTCAGCAATAACATTTTCAATATTATCCTCATTACCGTTTGCCACATTTGCTGGAGTAGTAGGGCCTACAGCACCACTATCCAGACTTTGTTTCTCTAACAGTCTATCAATAATATCTGTTTTTTTGCCTTTGACAGGAAGACCTTTCTGTTTGCACAAACCTTTAAGATAATCAGCAGTGTTTACAATGAGGGTATCCTGACTATAACTTTCCATACTTGACTTTGTTAAAATAAACTTTTTGTGATTGTTAACCTTGTGGTTAATTGAACCAAGGTACTAGTAGCACCCTAAAATGTAAATCCAATACTTTTATCCTCACCGCTGTACACCAGTGTTAGGCAGAAACCTGTGCAGTTCCCTCAGGGACCACTATCCAGGATTAGGACTACAGGTGAGAGCAATAAATCCCATTTGGTATCAGTCTGTACCACAAAGATTTATAGCCTGATTCATGGAATTATTTGCGTGAAAAATGCAGATTTGCGCGCCTTTCTGCACAAAAATCCCCATACTTCAAACAGGGATTTTCAGGCAAAAAGGCACGCAAATCTGCATTTGTCATCGCATCTAAGTCCATGAATTAGGCTGTTACTTGGTAGCTGCGGCTAAGCAGTCAGACATATCTCAAAAGGGAGATGAGCAGTATTCAGGGTTTACACAATAGGTATACCAGTACTATGGAACAAGGAAACACTGACCAAAGCTTTGTATCAAAAGAAAATATATATTTATTTTATACACATCTAGTTTGGCACATAAATCACAGTTGATTAAGTAAGTTGAAATGCAGTCAAGGAAAAGTATATGCAACTCCCTATTCAATTGTAGACAAGTTTGCGGTAGAGTGAAAACTGAGCAAAACGGCACAGTGAAAACCAACTACAAATGGCACTCTATCAATTTAATGAAAGGGAGGGAAAGCACAAGTTAAACCGAAATATCTTCAGACACCCCCTAGCAACACTTCCCTGAAGGTTTGTGAACAAGTAATGCACAGTAACACTTTAGCAGAAAGATAAGTGAATGAAAACTGAGCAAAATGGCACTCCACAAGTTAAAACAGTGGGAAAGAAGAGGGGTTCAGAAGATTCAGGTGCATCAACACATTTCTCATTGAAAATCAATCTAGTGAGAGCAGATCTAACAAATCAGCCAGAGTCAATAGGCCTGAGCCAGAGTCAATGGTACAGGACCAAGAGTTTAGGAGCAAAAATGTTCTTGTAGCTGGAGTCAAGTCTTTGGTAGACAAATACTGAAAAGGTAGATGCAATGCGAAAAACAATGTTAAGAGAGAGGATGGCCAACCCAACGAGCAGATAAAGGATTTAAAACACCTTTAGGGCTACCACGGGAAAAGGGAGGCCTGGCGGAACAATGTACCTTAAATGTGAAGAAGTGGCTCCTGCAGTGGCGGTTGTTCCTGGTAGTTCCTGCAGGTCGAGGGGTCCAGCAGAGGAAGAGAGGCTCTCATTGTGGAGGAAGGTTCGAGTCACTGCAGTACCCAGGGATGAAACCAGCCGTGGTGCTGCCAAACGAAGTTTAAAAGGTACGCTCCTTTTAATCGCGGTCCGGGTCGATAGCTGCCTGGCTATCCGGTCTCCAAGTGCTGAGCACTGTCAATTCGACGAAGGCAGGTCCGAGGAAGCGATGGGTGAAGTGGTTGGTCCCACCAGCTCAAGGAAAGAAGGTTCTTTCGATGAAGATCTCCTCTCGTCGTGTGGAAGAAAAGTGGTGAGACGATCCGGCAGGGCTTCACCGGTGGTGTAGATGCTGAAGATGTCTGTGGCTTCTCTCCCCTTGGCTTCCGTAGTTCCAGTGGCGACATCTTGCTCTTCCAGTCCTCAGGACCCTGCTTTTATGCAGAAAGAGACCCATTCATACAGCGTAGCTGTCACTCACGCAGTGGAGTGGTCTTCTTGGCGGAAGACCCTCCAGCCTATCAGGTTAGAGTGTGACCTGAGTTGCTGCAGCAACTCTGTCCAGGGGTTCTACTCCCCCTCCCAAACAACAGACCCACCCCAGAATCAAAGTCGCCGAAAGGAGGGCTTCTTGGCAGAAGCCCGCCAAAAGAGCAAACAAAGGATCCCCGATCTGGGTTAGGAGTTTAGAGTAAGACACAAGAAAGAATTTATATTAAAGTTCTGGCGAATACAACCTACCGGAGTAAAGTTAATAATAAAATAACCCAGCGGTATGTTAGAGGCTGTCAGTAAAAGTGTTATCCTCGAACAATGGGAAAATCCCATAGGAAAATATTCGCGGTTGAATATTTATGGTAGTAACCAGTGTCACCAGCCAGAAACTTTAGAGAGCGGGACTTTAAGGTACACCCTTGAAAATGAACCCTAGGGAACAACTATTAACCCTTTCCAGTACCTCCATAGTAAGATGGTTTGTACTGGTTAAGTTCACAAGAATTGACTAGTAAAGTCAATGTGGAATTTACATGCCCTGGGAGACAGTAGTCAGTCCCAGGGTTTGGAGTCTATGTTTGGGGATCGCTACGACACCCCTGTGTCACTGCACTGAGGGTGCTGTGTGACACGTGAATAAAGATGGTTCCAATGGGTGAGAGAGAATCCCATAGGCATCAAACACAAAAATAGCCTAGAACACACATAGAAAAAATGCCTAAGAGTGGGAAAAATAGTCTCACTCTTAGCAGGTAAAAAGAAACAAACCCTTCAAATCCAGCAAAGCTGCTGGGGGACTCTATAGGTAAGGGAAAGTAGCCATAGAATGAGAATTCTCCCTAACAGATACTGTTTTTCTTCATTTACTCCAAAAGTATATCAGTGAAAAATATTGCCCTTGGTGGGCGGCATATGAATCATAGTGGGCCCATTTTAATTAACTTTTTATGGTTCTCAAATTCACATGGAGGGCCACATTATATTTTTATTAATAACGTTTTGTATGTTGGTACCACAAAATCGTTTTGGGATGACCAGAAGCGGCTAGCTGACGCGTTTTTTGAAATCCTCCCATGACTAGTGTGCGAAAAATATTACCAATTTTACACGACGAAAACCTTTTCTCCCATTTTACACAATGGACAGTCAAACCCCTTCTTGCAATTTGCCTGTTCCTGGCTGTGACGTCAAGGGGTGTCCTGTGTTGAGATTAGCTTGCACATTCCAAGAGCTAATGGCCAGCTAGTGAAAGGTTTATTGTGGCCTTTGTGACCTGGGTCATAAAAGCGGGAGAACAGAACTGCCTTTATCCTGTCCACACCGTGAATTCGCTGGAACAGGGCGGTTGTCCTACCCTCTATAATTCAAATCTTAGCAATAATTGAATGCAGGTATATTTAGACCCTTGTGAAAATTAACATCAATGGGGCACATAAAAATTTGTCCCATTGGGAAGCAACCTGGAAAAAACACATGAACATTTTGTTATATTCAAACAGCTTTTTATTATTTAGCTGTTTGTTAGGCTTATTTAAAGCAGCCTGTCATATGAACAATTGTGCTCAAAATATGATGCTGAAACATTGAAGTTCTAAAGCATTGCAAATGACCATATAATTGTGGAACACAATAGGTGCACATTGATTACATAACACGTGGTGAGGGAACCATATAGATGGATACAATGGTCACAAAGTCTATGTGAGTACTCTGATGGGGTGACCTCGCTCGAGGTTCACCTATGCCCGGCAGAAGTATGACCTCACGATAGGTCTACGTCTAGGTCTTTATGTTAGAGATGTAGGTGCAGGCTTGGTCGGAGCCCAGGGATATGGGCACGAGTGCTGCAGACGTTTCGGTTCAAAGATGGTGGGAGCCTTCTTTTAGGGCCATGAAAGTCTGGTCTCTCTGTGTGAGGGACAAGTAAAAGAATGAGCGTGTGTTAAAAAGGAGCAAAGTAAATAAAAAGGGTAGAAGGTAAGTATATACACTGGGCAACAAGGCCTGTGGAGTTCCAGATACCAAAGTGACTCACCTAAAATGGGTGCTCCATGCACTGCTTGCTCAAACAAGGTGGTGGCGCAGCGGATGCTGAAGTGGAGGTCCGGATGCGGACTCCAGGCTGTGAAGAAGTCACCACCTGATGTAGGAAGTGGGCCCTCTGGGGGCGGGTACCTCGGGATAGTCACAATATGGAGTCAGGATGAGGCGACCTGAACGAAAAATTGGATAACAATAAAGTCTGGGCCTTGGGTGGAGGGGGGCGGGTTCAAGTTTTAAGGGAGGTCCTGTGTCTGGGGGGACAACGTTATGAAAAGTACCTTAGGATCCATGGTAGTTAGGAGCAATGCAGACATCCAGATCCTGGGTTGGTAGGATCTGCGTGGTGAAGCAGACTGGATATAAGGAGAGGTGCGGGTGTGACCTGCAGAAAGTAAAGTGGCAGGTCTGTCCATGAGACCACCCAAACCCTGTGATAAGGAGAGCGAGTGGATCGAGGCTGGCGTCCTCTGCAGGAACATGTGCTGGCTCTGGCGATTGGCTCCGGGAGAGCAGTCTAAATAGAGAAAGGGGGCATGCGCCCGGAGGTAGTGTCTCTGTATACCGCGCATGCACGCGTATACTGGGTCTGTCTAGGGGGGTTGCCGAACGGGAACATCTCATTACTGGAGGATGTGAAAGTCCAAAGCGAGGCGTATGGCATTCGAATGGCGGCCGGAGTCAGTGGACCCATGTCGCACGTGGGAATAATTAGTGTACATGAATGTGACAGTGTGTTAGAGAGATCTTGTCAACGGTTATGGCAACATCTGTATGGCCTCTGAGCCACTGTTCCCAGAGAGGCTCATAAACATTTACATTCTAAACAACAGGACAATTCACAGTCAAGGCGCTGGGATGGCAAACAATCTACATAAGCCCTAATGATGGATGAATGGTGCAGTGGTCTCAATGAACGCAATCACTGATCTAATGGATATGAGATAAATATTGAAGCATGACATAAGCAAATTGGAGCCAATGAAAGAGAAAAATCGGAAATGTATTTATTTTACATTTATAAAGCGCTTACACAGCCCGCAGGCATCGAGGCGCTGTTACAGGAATTGTTTGTTTTTCTTAGTTGCGTAATTGTGTTTTTTTTTTTGTCTTAGTTACGTATTTATAACGCGCTTAAACACCCAGAGGTTTCTAAGCGCGGACCCGGGGATCGAACCTGTTGTTGCTTCGTGTCGTCTTGCTTCGAAGACGTGCACGCTGCCGCTGAGCTATCCTCCCGGAAAATGGCAAACGTGCCAGTAATGAGACTCATGCAAAGGTGACAACAGAACAAAGCACTGATCCAATGGATGTATAGGTCAACATTGCCACAAGGTCAAAGGCACCCTCTAAGTAGGTGGTTAGTCTGGGTGTATATAAAACTTGAGCCTGGATCATATGGATATGGTCAGTGTGGGTAGGTAAGTGACTGCATGGGAGCCCCTGTAGTACCCGTGTCCTGGCTGGTGAATTCGACCTCTAAGCATCTTTAAGGTATATTTTTAAAGGAAGGCCCTCATGTTTGAAGTGAGCCAGGCATAAATCCCCATGACAACATGGCCATTGGAATCTAGTTTCGCATTTGAAGAAATCACCAGCAAAGAAAAACCCATGGCCTGCCTCCACTGAACCAAAATTGCCTTTTAACTCCATTTCACTTTAAAACGAATTCTTGGAAAAGCACACAATTTTAACATCCAGACATGTCACTGCAAAGTTGTTCCCTGCATACAGAAGTTAAAGGAGGGCATCATAATTACACTTTTAGAGGCTTTGGTGTACATCTCACAGTGCAAAGCGTCACTTTAGAGGCAAAATCGAAATGTCATTTTGGTTGATTTCAGCCGTGAAAGGCCTTCATTTTACTGCAGTTCAACATCCCCTTATAGATTCTGTACACGGTGCTTTCATCTATGATGGGCTCATGATAGACAGAAACCAAGTTCATTTTTGAAAGTCTTGCACACATTTCGATAAGCACATTTTTTGTTTAAAGGGAAAAAACAGAAGTATTCATTTTATTTAATGTTCATGACAGAAACCAATCTGCTTCACTGCAACTGCTGCACACAATGCTGACATCCCATTGAGGGTTCTGTGGACTGTTGTTTCTAAGAATGTTATTCCAGCTCTCCTCAAATGTGTCAGACATTGCAATGTGTCTTTCCCTTATGCAAGGCAGTTGGCATCCTTAAATGTCTTGACGTTTTGGTGCCCAATTTCATTCCTTTTTACCTTGCTTCCATAAGCCTCATGTCCGACATTATTTGAAAACAGGCCTTTTACTTAGGGGCATGTCCCCCACTGACTCTGGCATTTTATTTATGGTATCCAGGGGCTATTTCACCCCACAGCGTAGGCTCGCACAGTGTCATTCTCGGCACACAGCCTTTGCAGGTATTATGCACACTTTCCCATGAATCAGGCCCAAAGTATTGGCTTTGAAATTGTTTCCCATTTCACTCCAGTGAACAGTTTACACTTTTGTTTTGAGACAAGAGCAGTTCAGGTTTGTAAAATCATTCTGTACATTTTACAAACATATGTAAGAGCAAAAAACAGTACTCAAAACTGGTTACTCAACAATGTAACCTTTCTGAAGTTCAGGACACAGCGAGTCTGAAAGGGGGTGCTCCTAGCATGATTGTGCTCAAAAGAAAAATCACAATCCAACACAAGCAGTGATTGGAATGATTCATTTAGAAATGTAACAAGGACAACATAATGCAAAGGGACCCAATCATTTATAGTCTTTTCTTATCAGCATTTACTGCCTTATATAAGCAAAACAAAATCAATGTATTAGTTCTAAGAACTGTTAGATGTCCCAGCAAAGTGAACTTGGAATAACTTTGTTTTTATCCCACCCCTGCATCCTATCCCACCCCTTCATCCCATTAGCTCAAAATCATTTCAATGTGACAAAGGTGTAAGGCTGGAAAATGTAAACCTCTTAAACAAAGCTAACCTCAGAAGCATGCACTTGCAAAAACTGAATGATAGCATGAAAGGTAGAATGGCAGTACATTTCCTCTTTTGGCATGGGCATCTAATGCCTAACCTGGATGAGGCGGGAATATATGAAAAATACTGGCCTATATGTTTAACTCTTAAAATGTCATCATGGTCTCGCCATACCCCAAAGCATTTGTTGTGGCTTCAAATGAGTTGCTGAAGCTCAACTGTATTAGCCAAAACGAAATAAACACAGTGGGCAGGCATAGAGCAGTGGAGTCAGAAATAAAGATTAGGAGAGTTTCATGTCACAATTTATTATATGGTCACTCTCAACTCAGGGAGTTCCCGCCCCTCTCCCCCCAAGCAAGGTCTCTCACAACAAAACGCTTTACAGATTCAACTTTAGTGAGGCCTCCACTTCTATCGTACCATACGTTAAAATACCCTCTTTACCGTCAATCAGCTAGGAAACAGCCGATGTATAGTAAGAATGTATATTTATTTAAGGTTTGACAAAGAGGAATAGGCAATTACAAAAACAACCACCAATGCTGTGGCACCACACAATATCACAAATTAAAATGGCTTGCACCAATTGACTAACATAGGTTTAAAGGACTTTCAGTTGCTATAAGACACAGGTACAATCTTGAAGTTGACAGTCAAAATTTACATCAGATTTCTTGCAAATAAACTAATAGGAAAAATACAAAACACACAGTGATTGCTTAGTTTGGCACAACACTCCTTTCACCCAGCAACCCCCACCCTCCAGGCATCAATTAGATATGACCCCTCTGATCTGAAGGCAAGATACAGGGTGTGGGAACACTAAGGGGCCGATTCATGGAACAAACGTGCGCCGAAAATCTTGGTGCAAGCAGGCATGAAAAAACAGGCGCACGCAGAATGGGGAACAACGCGTGAAAAAGAAGGCGTAACTGGGGAAGTACTGCTGGGAAGTACACAGAATGCCCACACGCACGCGAACCACACGTATTCATGGAATCGAATAGGGCAAACCCACGCAAGGGCACAGACACACAAAGGCCTAAACACATCCGCCACACGAAGGCAGGCGGTAGCGTCCCTGCGCATTACAAAAGTGTGCGCAAATAAAAAGCATGTATATACTGAGCGGGGTACGTGTATTACTGGGGTTCCCGGGTAGTTTCACACGCGATTGGCCCTGTGCGAGTGCGGTACACGGATTACTGGGGTTCGCGGGAAGTTTTACAAGCGAAAGGGCCCTGTGCGAGTGGGGTACGTGTATTACTGGGGTTCCCGGGTAGTTTCACACGTGATTGGCCCTGTGCGAGTGGGGTACCTGTATTACTGGGGTTTGCGGGAAGTTTTACACACGAAAGGGCCCTGTGCGAGTGGGGTACGTGTATTACTGGGGTTCGCGGGAAGTTTCACATGCGATTGGCCCTCTGCGAGTGGGGTACGTGTATTACTGGGGTTCGCAGGAAGTTTTACACGCGAAAGGGCCCTGTGCGAGTGGGGTATGTGTATTCCTGGGGTTCACGGGAAGTTTTACACGTGAAAGGGCCCTGTGCGAGTGGGGTACGTGTATTACTGGGGTTCGCAGGAAGTTTCACATGCGATTGGCCCTGGGCGAGCGGGATACCACTCACCTTCTGCCTTGTGTGTAGAAGAACGCGTAGCCAACACATCCTGCTGTGAAGTAATAGCATGTGAACCCCAACAGCTGGAAAACACACGCCCGCACCCCATGAAAAGCACTTACAGAGCAATGGAAAGCCACGTAGAATCTTCAACCCGTGCCAGGGCAATGCCCGTGCGCGATACGTCACAGATGCGCTTACGCGCTAAGGGCCTTTGGTCCAATGAAATCGCGTACGTGTGCTGACACGCTTACGCGCTAAGGGCCTTTCCTCGGATTTCACACTGACGTTCACTTTTTTCACGTGCCAATTCAGTCCGTATCAAGCTGACCACACGTAAACACACGGAAGACCACGCTCCTGCCCTGAAGGCCATTTTCCTGCCCCCCCAGACCCCGAGCACACTCCCACCTGCCATCTGCTGCTACCTGACTGCCTGCTGCCCACGTGCCCTGCTATTTGGTGCCTGCACGTCAGCCAGGGTTCCAGTTGCTGTGTCCACCCCTGCTGGAACAGAAGACTCCCAACTGGGATACCATCGCTCCACAGCCCAGCCCCAGGACCCAGTTGCCCACCCACGC
The DNA here is from genome assembly GCF_040938575.1 of Ambystoma mexicanum. Lineage (NCBI taxonomy): Eukaryota > Metazoa > Chordata > Amphibia > Caudata > Ambystomatidae > Ambystoma > Ambystoma mexicanum. The sequence goes on from NC_090924.1 coordinate 1,211,746,185, forward strand.
CTGCCTCTGGGGTCACCATGTCGGGGCAAACACCATCTGAGACCACTGGCGATCCCCAGCCAGAGAGGCAGAGGGCCACCAGCTTCAGTGTGAAGGAAGTTGGTGTCCTGGTGGAGCATGTCCTGGGGCATTATGATGCCCTCTTCGGAACATCACGCGCCAACAAGGAAGGACGGGAGAGGATCTGGGACGACGTAGTGGTTGCCATCAACGCGGAGGGGGTGGCAACCCCGTGACATCTTGCACGTCAAGAAGCGCTGGGAGGACTTCAGGTCCGGGACCCTCCAAAAGGCCCGGCGCCTCGCGGAGGGGGGCCGGGTCAGCATGAGTGACATCCCTATGAGGGTCCTGGAACATGTATGCCCAGCGCTCCACGCCCAGATCCTTCAGAAGAAGACCGGTCTGGAGTTGAGCGGTAAGTGGCCAAGCATTGATGTGCGAGACAAGGTATGTTGCAGTGTGCTGGTAGTCTGATACTTGCCTGTATGTGTGACCTGGGCCATGTATGGATGTGTGTGTGCAGGGACATCATGGTCATGCATGTGAGACCAGTAATGTGCGAACCACATGGTTGGTGCATGAGTTCCAATGCTACATGGAGAGCTGTATGGCAAATGCACACATGAAAGCATGTCAGTGTCTGTTCTTGCACATGGTGGGGGTGTGAGGGATCGGTGCTGCTGTCATGTACATGTATGGTGCACATGTTTGTGTGTCTGAGAAGTGTGTCTGTGACTTCGATACGCCATGGATTCATGACACTTGTCCGGGATGATGTGTAGATTCACTCATGCAGTGCGGTCACCGTTGTATGTACTGTGTCTATCCACTGTGTCTGTGGTGTACAAGGCATGATGCATGACCCTCCGGTGATGTGTGTGCGTGGGATCAGTGTGAGCCAGGATGCATGTGAGTTTGAAGGCAACATTTTGATTAATAGAGGCCCTTGTACATGGATGCTGATGTTGATTGCAGGCGCCATGCCTGTTCATGCATGTGTGTTGCGTGCATTCACCCATGTGTTGTGGAGGGACAGGATGGAAGTGACGTTAGACACTGCCACTCATGTGTTATTGCTTCCTGTCTACGGGAATATTGTACTGTACCCTGATGCTTGTGTTCTATGTCTCCCTCTATGCAGCGTCAAGTGAATAAGAGGGCGGAGATGGCGCTGTGGAGCCAAGCAGCAGGGATGTCTCCACTGGGCAGCGACGCAAGACCCAGCCACCCTCCCAGGACTTGCCATCATCCGGGAGCGAGGGGGCTGGTGTCGCGTCTGCCACTACGGCTGTGGCGGAGGGGCTGGGTGAGCCCCCACAGGGGCTTGCAACGGCGAAGACGGTACAGAGACATCCAGGTTGGTGGTCTCCACAGAGGAGGAGGAGCCCGCTACTGAGCCGCACATGGGGCTTGGTGGGGGTAGTACCACTGGTGCAAGTGGTGCAGTCCAGGGCAGGGTCACGAGGCAGCACAGGTCACTGCAGAGGGGCCTGTGCATGTCCCTGTCCTTGACCCTGTGACTGCACCACCATGCACCAGCAGGGAGGCCCCGTCCCAGGCCCGTCCGCAGGTAGGGGAGAGTGCCATGTCATCTGCCTCTCCACTACCTGCGGACGAGGGGTCCCATGAACGTATAGGCTCCGTCCTGATTGGTGTCGTGTTGCGCACGCGTGACATTCCTGATGACGTGCGTTCTTCCTGGGCAGAGAACGCACGCCATCACGAAGAGCAGCGTCGCAACTTGGCACTGTTGGGAGGGGCCCTGGTGGTGGGTTCCTACATGTGATGAGCACTCTGGCAGACCTCTCCTCCTCTGTGGAGACTATGCGCCAGTCGTTCTCCCTGCCGTCTTCTGGCCCAGATTCCACCAGGGCCCCTGTGGACCTGGCCTGACCAACACAGCCAGCTTGGTGGAGATTCCTTCCCTGCCACAGTCGAGAGTTGGCAGTCCAGCAGGGGTGGACACCACAACTGGAGACCAGCTGATGGAGGATGTGCAGCCATCATCGGACAGGGCACATGGACAGCAGCAGCAGCAGGAGCAGGCTCTAGGTGGGAGCAATGATGGCTCGGGGCCATCGACATCAGGGGGGCAGGCATCGGCCAGAGGGCAGGAGGACCCTGTAATGGATGTGCCTTCCGTGTAGCTGCGGTAGGGCCAGCACATAGATGCGGAGCAGCGGCGGGAGGAAGAGGCGCGGCTCACCATGGTCAGGGCGGAGTTCTCCATGCGTCGGGCGTTGAGGCGGGCAGAGGCGGGCAGAGTGCTTCGAGGCGACTCGCAGGGAGTTGGAACAGGCCATGAGTGCCTCCCTGCGAGACCTCAGGGCCAGGGCAGAGGCCCGACTCTGGGACATCGACATGGAGTTCGATGATGCCCTGGCCCGGGACACCACAGAGTGAGCCGCAGGAGGACTTGCCCGCCGCCATTGTATATAGTTAGATAGTGTTAGGTCTCCTTTCCTTTTCTTTTTTATTTTGGTTGCGCTTGGGCAATGCCCCGCGTTTTTGTGTATAGTTTTTATTAGGTAGTATTTTTGGTAGGTTTCATTTCATCAGTTGGGCTCATGGACCCTGGATTGTTCATTTGTACATAGTTCACTATTGGATTATTCTCATTTTTTTTATTTTCACCATGGAGTAATGGATTTCACTTACTTTTTTTCCCTTGGATTTGCTTTGTTGGACTGTGACTTTGGACACCATTTCTTTTGGATTTCTTTAGATTATGATTTCCTGTTTTTTATTCTTTTACGGACATGCAGAATTTCTTTAATTATTCCCATTGTTGTGTGTTTTCTTGTAATTACATTCATGTTGTGTTTAATACATTTTTTTCTTCATACTTCGATGTGTGGTATTATCTCATTGGTTTCATGCATGTCATGATATGGGTTTTCACATTCATTTGCACCCATTGTGTGTGTGTGACGGACATGTGTTCATTTACATACTTGCCTTTGGGGTTGTATCATGTAATTGCCTTTTCTATGTGGATGGATGCAATACTTGGTTGGGTCTTTGGGCTGGGGAGGCTGGCTATAAGGGCCAAGATTTAGGATCGTCATGATGTGGGGGCAGGGGGACATGATGTCATGATCTCTGCTTCCAAAAGATCAGGACTTACCCGAATCCCTTGGAAGCAGACCCATAACCCCAACCCCAATTGGGACCTTTTGGACCCTGTCCTGGCACCAGTGGCACTAGGCTCATAAAGATGCCCAGTCCCAGCGGTGGAAGCGCCGGGCTCATAATGCTTGGGTGGACTTACCTGCAGCAGACCATGCTGCTTACTTACCTGCCAGTTGAGCCCCTGATCCTCTTCTGTTTGGGACTACTTTTCCTGTTGGGTGGGGCAGGAGCCACTCCCTAGGTTCAGAACACTGGAACTCTTCTGGAAAGCAGGAACTCTTTTCTCACCTAGGCGAGGCTGTGGAAGGAGACACCTAAGCACTACAGGAGGCTATTTAAACCACACCCGATGGATGAATCTTGCTTTGCGTTATTCTGCATTCTCTGCAGCAGAACGCTCATCGTGTCTTCTGCTTCTGATCCTGGGCCTAAGGGAACAAAGGCTTACCATCCTGGAATCCAGTCTTCAGCAGCACCTGTAAAGACAAAGAAAGAACAGGTTAGCACTACGGTCTTCAGTGGCAGCGCATCTCTTACCTGGTCCATCGGCTGTCACCAACGCCTCGCGCTGCATTCCGGCATCTGAAAGACAAAGGCTTACCTACTCTTCGCATGCTCCGGAGGTCTTCGCACTGCATTCCGGCATCTGAAAGACAAAAGCTTACCAGCTCTTTGCACGCTCCGGAGGCCTTCGGCGCTGCATCCGGCATCTGAAAGACAAAAGAAGGTGCGTTTAAAGACATTGGGCAACTTTATTACTCACGTGCCATTACTCCTTCCCACGCCGAATCCAGTGGGTATTCCAGCACCCTTCAGCTTCTCTAAAGCTCCGAACTTGTACCTGCAAGATAAAAGGGACAGTTAGTGCGCATCGTGAAGCAGACTACAAACGCTTACTTACGTGCTTCCAGGCGCTTCTATTCCTCACGCGGGTTCGATCCTCAACTCTCATCAGCCCGCCATCCGCCATCGCCGGAACCCTGCAAAACAAGAGATATCATTACAAAATACTTTTAAGACATTTGAAGTGCCCAGAACTTATCGTTCGTGCAGTTAACGACGGACAGCAGTCCTCTGAGGTCAAGAGGCCTGCACCCTTATCCAGTGAAGAAACTGGTTACGGCACCCTGCCCCGAGGCAGATGGAGAGCTCGGCGTTCACTTACCTAAGACATCTTACTCTTCGAGTCAGACATACAGTGCACAGAGGTCCAGCCCAAAGAGCCAACCGTGTGTTACACATCACCTTTGAAGATACGGCATTCACCCAGTCAAGACCGGCGCCTCTGCGGGAATCAGGTGAGCGTTACACATGAGTGGGAAATGAGTGGGGGCCTGCTGGCAGGTGCTCTGCACTGCTGGGGGATGGGGGTGCAGGGGGACATGAGTGGGGGCCTGCTGGCAGATGCCCCACACTGCTGGGGGGGCGGGGTGCTGGGGGACATGAGTTGGTGATCAGTAGTGCAAGCCGACATGCGGCTTGGCTGGGGGGCATGCCCATGGTGGATGGGCTGCCTGCGGGACATGTCCGGGGGTGCAGGGTAGTCCCCTGTGGCGTGGGCTGCCTGCAGGGGCCGTGGAGGGTGTAGAGGGAACACCTGGGAGGACCCACACTGCCAATTCACGTGGAGGACTCCCCGAAATACACGTACCCTGCTAAAATCGCGTGTGAGACTACACGCGAACCCCAGTTATACACGTACCCCGCTCACACAGGGCCAATCACGTGTCAAACTTCCCGCGCATCCCCCGAAATACACGTACCCTGCTCAAATCGCATGTGAGACTTCCCACGAACCCCAGTAATACACATACCCCACTATCACAGGCCCTTTTGTGTGTGAAACTTCCCGCGCACCCCCCGAAATACATGTACCCTGCTCAAATTGCGTGTGAGACTTCCCGCGAACCCCAGTAATACACGTACCCCACTCGCACAGGCCCTTTCGCATGTGAAACTTCCCGCGCACCCCCCGAAATACACATACCCTGCTCAAATCGCATGTGAGACATCCCGCGAACCACAGTAATACACGTACCCCACTCACACAGGCCCTTTCGTGTGTGAAACTTCCCGCGAACCCCAGTAATACACGTACCCCACTCGCACAGGCCCTTTCGCGTGTGAAACTTCCCACGAACCCCAGTAATACACGTACCCCACTCGCACAGGCCCTTTCGTGTGTGAAACTTCCCGCGAACCCCAGTAATACACGTACCCCACTTGCACAGGGCCAATCGCGTGTGAGACTTCACACGAACCCCAGTTATACACGTACCCTGCTCGCACAGGGCCAATCGAGTGTGAAACTTCCCGCGCACCCCCGAAATACACGCACCCTGCTCAAATCGCGTGTGAGACTACACGCGAACCCCAGTTATACACGTACCCCGCTCACAGAGGGCCAATCACGTGTCAAACTTCCCGCGCATCCCCCGAAATACACGTACCCTGCTCAAATCGCATGTGAGACTTCCCACGAACCCCAGTAATACACGTACCCCACTATCACAGGCCCTTTTGTGTGTGAAACTTCCCACGCACCCCCCGAAATACATGTACCCTGCTCAAATTGCGTGTGAGACTTCCCGCGAACCCCAGTAATACACGTACCCCACTCGCACAGGCCCTTTCGCATGTGAAACTTCCCGCGCACCCCCCGAAATACACGTACCCTGCTCAAATCGCATGTGAGACATCCCGCGAACCACAGTAATACACGTACCCCACTCGCACAGGCCCTTTCGTGTGTGAAACTTCCCGCGAACCCCAGTAATACTCGTACCCCACTCGCACAGGCCCTTTCGCGTGTGAAACTTCCCATGAACTCCAGTAATGCACGTACCCCACTCGCACAGGCCCTTTCGTGTGTGAAACTTCCCGCGAACCCCAGTAATACACGTACCCCACTTGCACAGGGCCAATCGCGTGTGAAACTTCCCGCAAACCCCAGTAATACACGTACCCCACTCGCACAGGCCCTTTCGCGTGTGAAACTTCCCGTGAACCCCAGTAATACACGTACCCCACTCGCACATGGGCCAATCGCATGTGAAACTTCCCGCGAACCCCAGTAATACATGTTCCCCGCTTGCCGTGCTGGTACAGGGTTAGCGCAGCCCTTTGCGCTGGATTGGGGATTTTGATGGCTTTTCCCTGCGTGAGGGGCGTTCTTGGGGGCGTAACTGGCGCTGCTGTAGGGTCGCTATGCCACTGTGTGCCACGGCTGGTTTTGATAGCTAAAATCCCTGAATACGCTGTGCACGGAAATGGATTTTACCGCACGCGGCTGGCGCAGAGATACGCACGCGCACACTGTGCGCCAGCCACATGCGCCACCTGTGCGCTAAATTCTATGAATTACCCCTAAATCGTTTTGGGATTTTTATTTAGGTAAAATGCAATATTTTGAAATTCGATTTGGTATGCTAGGGAATAAATGGGAAATGTATATTTGCACCACTCCTACAATGAAAATGCAAAGCTTTGGGATTCTGGTTTGGACTGAAAGGGAACATTCATTTTGCACAATCTGTTTCAGAGGGAATGCAAGGTGTTGGGAATTTCATTTTGGGGACACTAGAATATTCAATTGAACAGCAGGGTTACCCAATTACATTATAGACTATTTAGTCATTTACAGTGCACTGGGACAATCCTTTGTCAATTTTGATTTTTGACAAAAATATCACCCCGTGATAAATGACCCTATGGCAATTAATTGAATTATATTTTTAGTTAATTTTACTAAGTATATATACGCTTTGACCCCCCTCCCACTAATGGAGAGCATCCACCAATGCAAAGGTAAGAGTTAAACAGACAGATTCCAACACAGTTCAATGTAACTGGATAGAGTCTTCTTCTATAGAGAATTCATTGAGTTAACTTTTTAGTTCAATAAGGACAGGGGCTACCCAGTTTTGCACCCCCACTCTTCACCCACTAAGGGAAAGGTATTAAGGCAGGTAGCTCCCTGCACAATTGATAGCTTTGGGATATATCTACTTACATGGGAGATCTTTGTTCTTGGCACAGGAGACCCGTCAGATCCTAGGACCCTCTTTCGGGCAGGCAGCTCACACCTCCAACCTTTATCCTCCAGCCAGGCTTCTCCGGCCACAGGCCTCTCCAGCCATAAGCCTCTTTCAGATAGGGCTCCCAGATTTCCAACCAACATCCCTGGTTCTCCTTTTTTCCCTCCATCTAGGTATGATATGATATGAGATTTTATTTATATCGCGCTCATACACGGTTGTTTCACAGCGCGACAAGGCAAGGGAGTGGAACAGGGGAGAAAAAAACACAATGTTACTAGGCCCAGTGACATTGAGAACGTGCAAGTGCATAGGCCTTGGTTTAGCTTTGTTCCCCTGGCAAGATGGTGCACTGATCAATTAAGTAGGTCTCCTGGTTTCCCTCCCTAGTGGTTTTCTTGCAAGCCCCCTCTTAGATTAAAAATTGCAAAGATAAAGTGTGGATGACACCTACATATTGCCATAATTCCCATTATACGGATTAGCTATCTCTTTCTCTTCACCTCCTACCAAGAGGCCGACTGGCTGCTGATAGGACCAGGAGTTGGGAGGTATGGGTAATGGAAGCTGAAGGAGGAGGTAAAATATAAAATACATAATTTCAAAATGAAAAGTAGTGTTACACTTTTGGTTTCTGAAAATCTGCCAACGTGGCAACTACCTTAATCTTTCAGATAACTACATGAACATATATATTTTTGAATTCTACTTTTTATGGCGAAAATACTAACTTTATTTCGGCACACCCTTCCTTGGTGGACGTACAATTTTTTCCAATTTTCTGCTGAGCCGAAATAATTAGAAATATGCCCCTTCCTGATTCAAACCTTACTTCCATAACCTATCATCACAACAACTTTCTATTTCCTCTGAATTATGAGAAGGCCAGAATCATAATTATTCTCATAACTCAAATTGTATCCATCACACAAAGATGGTCCCGATGGGTGTCTGGTCCCCTTTAATATGAATCTGGAATGAGCTCAGTGGAACACACGATGCATTTATTATTCAAGAAAAGGTATTCAATGTTAGTCAATAGCACGGCACCGCAAGAGTGCCTGAGTTTCACACCATTCCCCACCATTTCTGAGGTTTTATTTCTCTTCTGTGATGTGATTAGGACACCTGGCTGGCCCATTTGATCATGCAATCCCCTCCTGGGCTTCAAAGGTTTTTGTTTGGAGCTAATGCACAGTTAATGGGGAGACCTGACCTTAAAGGTAATTTCTGCTAGCTGTGTTATCTGCAAATACCATGATTCTGATCTAATTCTCTATATATTTAAGCATTTAACTGAAAACCAGACCTACTTCTCCTAGAGGTCCTCAGCCAAGGGTCTTAAGGTCAAAGTTTCAAAGGCACAGACCTTCCAGTTCAATGGGGAAAACAAGCTACATCAATAATTTTTAAAGAATAGCATTTTACATTGACATGATGTGTTTGACATGTAACATTTTGTATTACACCTAATACTGCTGTTCATAAATACATTCTTTCTTTCTTTTCTACTATATAAGAACAGCGGTACATTCATTATTAATCTTATGCACACAGATTGGCCACAGTTAATATAGGAAACCATTGTTCACTTCTACAAAAATGAAATAGGCCTTTCTCTTCATAGGCTGTCATTTTATATGATGAAAATTAAGTCTCTTTATTCCTGATAAACGCAATCTGTCACTTTACTTTATTTCTTAAATGTCAGGCATCATTTTTCCTTTTTATCTTCCAAATGGGCAGGGTTTCAAATGTATCTTTTCTTTCCACATGCACTGCTGCAGTTTTACATCTGCCACAGGTGCCTTTTCCCAGTTTACACAAAGGGCCTCATCACAAGTCTGGCGGTAACCCTTAAATGCGGCTGTAGCGCTATTACCGCCGCATTTAAGGGTCCGCCAGATCATGGCCTTGGTGGATTTTCCCCAGCTGTGAGCTGGGGGAAATCCGCAGCAAATTTGCCAATTTTCAGTGCTATTACCACTGGTGGGAAATCCGCTGGCTGTAATAGCGCAAATTTTCCCCATTGGGCCCAATGGGGAATGAGGAATTCCCGAATGGGCCCAATGGGGAATGGGCACTAACTGTTCCGCCAAACCTGTGATCTGTCACTAACAGCGCCGGGGGTTTGGCGGTAGGGCTAATAGCGCCAGCGGTAATAGCACCGGCGTTACCACACAACTAGTGATGAGGCCCAAAGTCAGCAGCTACTGCACCACTTGTTTATTTTTGTTTGCCACCATTGGACACAGTTACAATAATACAGTTCTAAGTGTGATGCTGGAAATGCATCGGAGGGACAGCGCCTCCGTATCCTTGTCCTTTACTGTTTTTTATCGTGTGTTCTGTTGTGTTTTCCGCAAAGGAGTTCATGTGGGACTCCTGGCGATGCAGCTCTCTCTTTTGGTTTGGTGTACAGACCCATGGGATACCCTTATGGCACCCATGGGTGGGGGTACAGCCTTGTGCCCCTAGTGTATGTTTTTGGGCACCTGTGTGTGGCCCACAGTGCAGGGTACGGGCTGGTGGCTGCTCCATGCTCAATTGACATGTGCCCTGAGTGTCCTCCATTTTGGGATGCCCAGGCCCTGTCATTGGAATCAGTAGATTCGTGATGGAAACAAGATGGCCCCCGTGGCCTCTTGCCTTCCATTGACTGTTAGCTTGGTTTTCCCGAAGTCCCGGGAAGCCCTGACTCTGTCCCTTCCCCCTGACTGGCTGTTGGGTGGAAGTTCCATATGGTAGTGTGGGGAGTGCCGACCAGACTGGCTGGAGCCTTCCCAACGACCGTATGTTGTGAGTATGCCTGTGGGTGGGACCTGGGTGAATGGCGTGTGTGACGAATACGCATTCTGTGTTGTGGATGTCTAGGATCTGGTGTTTGACACAATGACTTAGACATCCCTGCCCAAAACTGGTATGAATGCAGTGTGAAGGGTTGAATGACGTGGTACTTGTCCGAATCCACATTCTGTGTTGTGAGTGTCTGGATGGAGAAGAATGGCCTGAATGCACCGTGCGCCCGATTGGCTGACTGACTGCCTGAATGCCCTTCTGAGTGAGTGTGACCCAGCAGAATGAATGGGAGATCAACAGTACATCTGGGGGCCTCTCACTGCTAGAATTCATTCAGAAGCTGGAGTTGAAACGGAGATTGAAACTGAAGCTTAACCTTGAAGCCCTGTTGGAAGAGAAGTATTGCTGCTGCTCTACTTCGGTGATCTGAAAGCTGCTGAGCTACGAGGGACCCTTGTGCACTGCTAACCTTCGATGAAGCTCCCTGGAAGTCAACCATCGACAGGCTGCCGACCGGAGACGGGGACCGCCGAGGAGAAAGAAGAGAAGCACCGGACATTCCGTCCACCGTCGTTGACCAGGGGTTGCAGGTTTGCTATAACCGCTGGAGGCCCGTCGAAGTTAGTTGCCTAGAAGCAGGGACTGCTTGATGCCGTGCTGTCGACGACCAGAGCCGCAACGCTCCATTGATTAAGACATTTGATTCCCAGACACGCTCGTCCACACCGCCGAGCACCTTATCCTGCCGGAGAAGGCCAGGCCATTGACACGCTGAGAAGCATCGGCCGGGGGGTTTCCCACCACCCAAGGACCGTAGAGACGCCGGATGACTCAACACCCTTGCTAGGCCACAGTTTTTCACAAACTCTTTGCGGTCCTGAACTATCGACATCGAGGTGCCCGGAACGCCTCTTCCTGGCAGGACGTCTTCGACTCGTTGTCGACGAGCACCGCCAGGATCGAAGCTGCTGCCTCAAAGACACCGAACATTTCATCGAGGATCATCGATGCCAAGTTCACTTTCTTCGAGGTCCATCAACGATCCGTGGCTCCTGCTTTAAAGGGAGTCACTCAAGAAGGATCCATCAACGCCTCCTCGAGGAACTCTGCTATTCCAGGTACTTTGGGGTGATAGAAACACTTTAGAAGGAAATAAGACTAATTGAACAATATATGGACTGGGATTGTAGTATATCTTTATTTTACAGGTTGCCCAGGTGGGGGGATCTCCACACAGAACTTTGTCTAGGTAACAGGGCCAGTATTCTGCCAATTGTTCTAACCAACTGCTTTCTTCCTATGTCTTCTGTTGGTTACCTTTATTAATTGATTTGTGTGACATTTGACCAGAGTACAGTTGATGCACTTTAATGAAATCTGATAATTATTGTGCTACCACTTAGAGCTGTATGTATTTGCCATTGTAGATTAACAGAGCACAAAGTGAGTTATTGTGATTGGGGGTCATTACGAGGTTGGAGGTAAGAGATAACCGGCACTGGTAAGGGTGCCGATGCCGGTAATCCCTTACCTCCGTATTCCGAGTTCCCTTTGCGGGTCCTTCCTTACCTGCTGACTTTAGCAGGAGTAAAGTACAGGACCCACAAAGGTACCTCGGCGGTAATTATGGTACCGTAATTTACGGTGCCGTAATTACCTCCTTCCCCATTCCCATTGAGCCCTATGGGGCTGAAATGGGAATGGGGAAGGGCAAAAGGTGAATGGGGAATTACCGGTCCCTCCAACCCTGGAATTGACCGGTAATTACTCCATTCACCATGCCGGATTTGGGACGGTTTCGGAGGCAACCATGGAGCTAATTACTCCATGGTTAGCTCCAAACCCGGAATGAGGCCCATTGTGTATATAACTTGAACCTTAATTATATAAAGACTGTGTTTTCACTAATACAGTGTGTGGACATTCCTTTGTGGGTGCTTGGGGACTACACTGTACTTAAGAACCAGCCTGCATCACCTCCTGAGAAGCTAGGCCTTGATTGCTCGTCCATTGCTCCCATAATAGAGAATCTTGGCTGGGGTCCTCTGTGCCTCTCCTCTAGAGAGCAGGAGTACAGACACCCCACTCCAGTCTTTACACTAAGGCACACTCTCCCTCAACTCGGTATCTTTGTATTTTACTAAAGTTGAAATAGGCCAATTTTTGTTAATTCACTAGGCCTTATATCGGAAAATCACTGTTTTATACTGGCCTTCATATTTCAATGGAACTCCACAATAGCCAGCTTCACTCTGACAATAGGGGCCCAGCATGGCCTCTATTTCTCAGTCACTCTGGGCCTGTATTTTCACCCCAGACTTCTCCCCCTGGGTCTTTAAATCAGTTGACCCATAGAAAAGAGCAAGGGAGAGTGGGGTTTTTGTCTTCGGTTAGCTTTGACATATTCCATGAATTTCCTCGTTGGAGCACGTCTGCTCTTTTCCTGTCTTGAGGGAGTGGCACTTTGGTCTGCACCTCACTCTTTTCAGATTTTGGGGTTTGCTCCTGGAGCCCCTCCCTTTTTGGAACCTCCTACCCCCAGGCCGTGAAGGTAAGGAGGCATTGAATCTGCAGAGAGTAAAAAGAGAGGTTAAGTATTTTATACAGTACTTCTTTCCCTGGTAAATAGGCATACAACGTGAATTTATTATTATTTATTATTATTATTAACAACAAAACAACATCACATAACACATTGACATTTAATTCCCTTAATTGAACATTTCTACACATATTATGTGTTAATTTGTTTTCTGATTTTTATACATTTTTGAGTTTAAATACATTCTTTGTGAGTTTAAATTCTTTACTTCCTGTAGATGCCTGATATTCTCCATATGGGTTTTCATCCTTTCCTTTCCTTTCCTTTCTTTCTTCAGATGGTTCCTGGGCTCTACCCTGACTGGGCTCTTCAATCACATGTAGCACCTGTATGGGGTGACAGATCTTCAAATGATTTATATGTACCCATTTCTCTTCCGTATGTTCTCCTTTAGGGATACATTTCATAGGCACCGCACCAAGGGGGGAGGAACTTCCATTCCTTGGCCCGGTTCTTTTAGAAAGTGTATAGGTAGACCCTGTCTCCCACTTTGTACTCCTCCTTGGTAATTTTTAAGTCATAGTAGACTTTCATTCCTTCTGCTGACTTTTCTAATTTTTGCTGAGAGTAAGCCAAAGCGTGCTGAAGGTGTTTCTGTAAAATCTCAATGTACCAATGGGTAGTCGACGCGTTGATCAGGGTCAACTGTATGAATTCTGTATAGCATATGCTGAGGTATCACCATTTCTTGTCCCGTCTTGAGTTCAAATGGAGACATTATGGTTTCAGAAGACAGGGTGGACCTAATGGCCATCATGACAAGTGATAATTGAATGTCCGAACTAGGTCCAGAGTCTACCACGAACTTCTTCAAGATGCCCACAGTAGTTTTATTGTACTTCTCAATTCCTCCGCTCGAGGCTAGGTGGTAGGCAATGTGGAGTTTTCTCTTAACCCCTAGTATCTCCCACATCTTGGTCATCAGCTTGCTTGTAAAATAACATCCTCGGTCCAACTCAATCCTTTGCGGAAGGCCGAAACAAGAGAAGATGTGATTGATCATTAGTGCAGCAGCTGTCTCCGCCTTACAATTCGGGGCCTGAAGATATTCTACCCAAATGGTAAACAAGCATGTCACAGTCAGCATGTATTTGTTTCATCTAGAAGAGCCGAATCACTGGCCCGATGAAATCAACTTGCGAATCCGACCAAGGCAGTGTCATTCCCCTTTTCTGTAGGGGAGCTCAGTGTGTGAGCGAACTTGGCTGAACCTGAGCCCTCACAAAACACCCTTTTAAGTAGATGTTGGCATACTGGCCCACGTGTTGCCAATATGCGACCTCGCACGAGATTTCTAATGTTATATGAAACACCCTTTGACCAGCAGTGGCCGCGTCATGGGCATGCATTACCATCAGGCTTTGGAATGAGGTAGGTACTACCCACTGGTCACATCCAGATATGGATCTCTGTACCAACAAACTGTTTGGATTGGAACAATTTGGAAAACTTCATCAACACCCGGAGATCCTCCTTCCGGGTATACTCGGATTCTGTCAGAGGAAAATTCACGGGGTCTTCAATATGTTGATAACATTTCCCAATAATTTGTTCCTCTATTAGTGCAGTAATCAAATCTGTATCTGGGTTTTTTTTCTCTACTGGACAGTTGAGAATTCATTATTGCCATGGGTTTGGGGCCTGGTGACAGCAGTGACCTGGATTTCACCCAACAGGGATTTGGTTTCTATGAGATCCCCATGAATGGCTCTGGTTTTGGCCAACTGGTCAGCTAAATCATTTCCAGTTTTGTCTGGTCCCTCTATTTTGGAGTGACCTTTGATCTTTTTGCAATAGATTGTCATCTCATTAGAGGTTACCAGATCATCAATTGATAGAATTAATGTCCCATGCTTTAGCGGTTTATTGTTTGCACACAACATTGCTAGATTTTTCTAGTTAATCCTGACATAACCAGAGTCAGTGATTATGACCAGTTGTTTGAGTTGGTCGTGTGCTGCCGTGAGGATGGCTTGTTTTACCACCATCAACTCTGCCACCTGACTACTCCAGGGATCTATTTTGTACACAGCAGAGGTGTCTGGGGCATCATTCACCCAGCCATTCACAATGCCAGCTACTCGTCCTTTTTCCCTGTGATTGTCAACATGGTAGTAGCACCCATCCACATAAACTGGACACATGCCTTCCTCATAGACATTGTGCTGGGAAGTAAGGTACACCTCCATATTGTCGTTGGTCCTAAGCCATTCTTACTCGAGACAGTTTTCTTGAGCACAATCTTGCTAGTCAGCCAATCCTTGCGCTAGAGGACTCTTCTTGTTTTGGCCATATCTGACCTCCACAGGAATGCCTTGCATGGACAGAATCCAGGAAGTAATTCTGGAATTACTCACATTCCCTGTTCGGATTTGATAACTTTGTAACTATTGCAAGGGTTGGTGAGGAGTCTCCACAATTATGTGCTCCCCCTGGATGAATGGGCAGTAATTCTTCAATGCCCGCACCGTTGCCAGAAGTGCCATTCCGCAATCATTTAATTTTTCCTCCACAGAGGACAAAGTCTTGCTCACGTACGAGAATACGTTATTGACCTTCTCTTGCTTTTGGTATAATACATCTGTTAAGCAAGTATCTGAGAACCCCGTTTCTAAAAATAACTCCTTGGTCTTAATGGGGTAAGCCAAACACGGGACTTGGGAAAGGCTTCCCTTTAGTTCTTTTACTGCCTCAGATTGTTCAGATTGTTCAGTACCCCACTCCCACTTGACCCTGGACCTTGATAAATGGGCCACTGGTCGAATGACCTCTGTGTAGTCTTCAATTTACCTTCTGCTATAGTTAGTGAGTCCAAGAAGGCTTCTTAGTTCTTGCAGAGCAGTAGGTTCTTTCAATTTCAATAATGCTTCCACCTTTTTCACCTGGGGACTGAGACCCTTAGGTGTGATTTTGTGCCCTAAGAATTTCACACAGGTCTTACACCACTGTGCCTTCTGAAAGGACAGTTTTACTCCGGCTTTCTGCAACTGGGTCAGAACATAGTGTATTTCCACTATATGCTCCACCACAGTTGAGCTATCGATTAGGACACATCTACATAGGCCAGGTTTCCCCTTACACCCAAGGGAGGCCCTTGTGTATGAAGAACTGACATTTATTGCCAGAGTTTATTTATCCAAAGGAGGTTTGGGTCCAAGTGTATTGCTGCCCCCGAAGGTAAAGGTAAGCTTGTACTGGTCTTCCCTACTCACGGGTACTGTCCAGTAACCGTTGGTCAGGTCAATGGCAGTATACACCTTTGACCCCTGGATCGGGGCCAGTCCCTGATCAATGTAGGGAAGGGGCCATCTTGACACATGGACACATTTATTTAACTCCCTCAGGTCTGCGCACAGTCTCCATTGGTCATTGGGGTTTAATATCCCCAGTGCCTGGTTGTTAAAGGTACTGTGGATTGGATGGATTATTCCACCGGATTCTACGTTTTTAATAATCTCTGTGAGTGACTCCATGGACGCGAGAGGTAACCGTTATTGCCTCACAAATATTGGAGCCATCTCGAGGTCCGTGGGTAATGCCCCCCTTGCCTGGTGAAAATCTTTTCTGCAGCGATACCATCATCGATATGGAAGCGGTCATGTTTAATTGGTCCAATGATCTCATTACCTAAATCAATAGAATAATGCTGGACATCAACCGCCATTCCAATAAAGGTGTCTGCGTCCCAGTGATACTTTGAGGGTCGCTGTTATCCACCAATATTAAAATGGTGTTGTGTTCTAGGTCAACTAGGGGTGTTGGATGTAAATACAAAGCTTGCTGTTGGAGATGATAATTCAAATTTATATAGGCGTCCTTATTTTTGAGGTTCTGACCTCGCTTAACTTTTAAGGGAATTATAAATTGTTGCACCTATCCTTGGATGGTAACCTCTTCTCTCACTTGAACTTCAACCCCATACGGTAGCAATTGAGCTGACCGGAATGCTTTCTCAGTGTTGTCAAAGCCCATGGGGCTAGCCCCCCAGTCGGGACCAGGCTTTGTTATTAATTATGTCCAAATGAATTGCAAATCAATTGAGAATGTCACTGCCTAAGTAAAAGGTGGAGGGGACATCTCTCACAATTATTTTCTATGCTTTTGTCACCAATGGACATTTTTAGAATACACCTGTTAGGCAGAAGTCGTTTGGAATTTGGAGTTTCCATGCCCTTTCCCACTTATCAATCAATTTAAATGTGGGAATGGTCTGATCTTTTGGAAGTTTTCTGACTAATGCTTCGCTGAGGAAGCTTCTTCCGTTATTCAGGTATAATCTGGTCAGAAAAGGCCCCTTCCCCTCATTTACCTAAATGGGGAAAACAGCTGTTTACCCTTTATTTGGATGTCGGTCTAACTTTGAGCTGGTTTTTCATCATCTCTTGTCATGGGATTTGGGTTTTCCTCTGATGGTGGGTTGGTAAAACATTTCTGAGTATTTCCCGTAGTGTGGAATGCCACTTAAAACTGGGAGGGTGGTTGATTTTCAAGAATGGAGACGGGTTCCCAGTTTGTTCTCCTACAGAGATGACGGTGATGTCTGGGTCTTGATTGTTCCTAAAATGGAATTCTATTTCGTTGCACCTTTGTTCAATCATGTGGCATGTGCCATTCAAACTCACATAAGCTGTTCTCTGTTTAGATTTCGTTGGCTGGCTAGTCTGGGTCCAGAGGACCTTGTTCACGCAGTCAATCAGGGGTGATAGCCTCCAGAGAAGGTCATTCCCCAAGAGACAAGGTGTGCCCTCAGGAGTCATGACTATCACTGGGTGTTTCACTCTATGTTGCCCAATTTTTATCTCCAGATCACCACTCCCTTTGACAGAAATATCATTCCCATCGAAGTTTTGGAGTTGTCTTGGAAGAGGTTTGAGGGGAATTTGGTGACTTTCCCCCCTTCCTTAATTTAGTTTGTTAAAGGCCTTTTTGGATAGGAGGGTGGCTTGGGATCCTGTATCCACCAGCGCTGATAATGCACACTGACCCTGTACCTTGACGGAAGCATAACATCTTCATTCCCTCTCCTCAAGGGGGCAAAGAAAATTAGCATTATGTGCCAGCTTGGCGGTTAACATTTTTATATTAAACCCCAATACTCTGTGATCTTGGGCAGTTGTCTGTGTCGGAGTCCAGGAATGTGTAAAAAAGATGTTGCATCTCGAAACAGGTAGGATTGGGAAGTCCCCTTTTACCCCTGATTCTTTGCTGTCCCCCTTTTCCTGGAGACAGTTACCCAAACCTGTTTAGGGGTAGGATGCCTCTGTGATTTCTGGATCCTCTGGGTGACATTGTTTGGGTTGAAGAGCCTCTTGCTCTGGGTCGGTTTCCATACTTACCCCGTCAAAGTCAGGGTCTCTTGGGACCCCTTTTTCCTTGGGAGGGATCTCTCCATCTCTGTAAGAGCAGATTTTCTTCCCTGAATCCTTCTTCTCCTTCGAGAGGGATTATGCGGAGCGGGTTGTCTTTGGCTTTCAATTTCTCCTACTTACCCTCTGTTATTTAGGTTCCAGCTTTTCGGGGTACAAGATTCATGTTCAGGTTCAGAGGTTCCCAGAGGTTTTGTTCCAGTGGGAAAGGAAGCTTCCTCTAGGACTTTGCATCTCCCTTTCACCCGGGCCCCTTCCTCTGAAACCCGTGGATTGTCAGTTTTCTTGTCATCATTTCTCCCCCAGGGCACCAGATCCGGGTGTTGTGTTATTCTGGGCAGCAATTTCCAGTTGAGGGTTCTGCTGAGCCCTCAAAATGCGACCCAGGTCATGGGTTAAATGTTGGACATGTCACTCCAGTTGTGAAATTTGTTCTGGTTGGTAGGGAGGTCTAGATTCATACCTTTGCTGCTCCTGGAAAGGGTAGCAGTCCCTTCTCATGGAGTAGGTTGGGATTGGGAGTTTCCCTGATAACCTTCCAATCTAGGTCTCCCTTCTCCCGGATTCGGTAATCTATTGTCCTGAAAGCGGGGAGAGAGAGGAGGATTGTTCTAGAAATTAGAGTTTTAAGGGTATCTGGGAAAGAAGCTAGGTTAAAGGGTGGAGGTTTTCCAGGGCAGTACTTACCTGATTGACCCCCCCCCCTTGTGCTGTGGGAGCCCATATAAATCTGGGTATAGGCCGTGTATCTTTGTATTTTGGACTTACATAGGTGGCAGGGTCAGAAGGGTCATTTGTCTGATACCCTGACTGGCTACCACCCCATTGGGTTGGATCCAAGGGTCTCCTATGCCTCTCTTTCTGCTTTTTGGTGGGAGGAGTATTTTTAGGCCCTATCTCTAAGTCCAATGGGGGAGTATTTTTCACCTCTGCCACCTTGGCAGTGGCAGGTGTTTGTTTGTTTGTTTTATTATTTATAATGCGTGAGCGTACCCTGGGGTATCAGGGCACAGCCTTTACATGAATTTTCGAAGCTTAGGTACAGTACAGAGAATATACATAATGCAGGAATAAAATACACCATTGTTATATACAAGTCAGTGGTAGGCTAGCAGGCCATTATATACAGGTAAACAAGAAGGCACGCAGGCAAGTAATCAGGAGGCACACGTGGTTACAGATTATGCGGGCGGCTCTGGCACAACAAAGTCTTAGCGAGTCTCAAGTTTCTACCAGGAGACTACCAGTGAGCGGAAATTCTGGTAGGGCATGTCAATTCTAAGGTTGGGTGGCAAGGAATTCCATAGCAAAGCAGCTTTTACTGGGAAGCTGTTGCCCCCTATAGTGGCCCGCTTGTAATGGGGAACCGATAGACAATTTTTGTAAGCAGTTCTGGTGGGTCTTGATGAGGCCTGCCGGTGGAATCTGTTGATCAGGTAAGTTGGGGCAGCATTGTTCAGAGATTTATGAGTAAGTGATGCCGTTTTTAAAAGAATTTTATCTTTGGTTGAGAGCCAATTGTTTTGTTGGCTGAGATTCGTGATGTGTTCCCTTCTAGAAATGGCCAAGGCTGCTCTGAGAGCATTGTTCTGTAGGGTTTGCAGTTTACTAGTGGTAGCCTTGGTAGATCCCAGGTATAGTGCGTTGCAGTAGTCAAAGCAAGACAGAATAAGGGCTTTGGTGAGTGTCAGGCAGCTGGAGTCCGACATGAAGGGTTTGGCTGCGTGGATTAATTTGCAAGTATAAGCCGTAGAAGATGCAAGGGAGCTCACTTGTCTTTTGAAGGAAAAATTGGAGTCAAGATAGAATCCCAAGGTTTTAACCTCCTGTCCGACTTTGATATTGTTACTGTCAATCATAAAGGAATTGTAGGCCGGGCTGAGTTTTCTTATGTTGAGTGTAGTGCCTAAAATGATGAGTTCTGTTTTATCATCATTCAGGCATAGTCCATGAGTGGCCATCCATGCCTGGATGATGATGTACACCCTATTTAACAAGGCCAAATCTTTTCCATAATCTCCTAAAAGCAGAAGGAGGATCTGAGTATCATCTGCGTAGTTGGTGTAGGTGATACCGAGATGATCCAGATCATCGAAAAGGGGCTTGGTAAATATGTTGTATAGTGTGGGGGAGACACAGGAGCCCTGAGGGACACCGCAGGTGATAGGTGTGGGGTCTGCTGCAGCTGTGGGAGAAAAGACCCTCATGGTCCTACCGTTAAGGAAGGATGTAATCCACGTGATGGCCTCTGTTGAGAAGTGGGCTGCAGTGTGGAGGTGTGAACATAGAACAGAGTGATCGACGGCTGCAGATAGGTCAAGGAGAAGGAGTAAGGCGGCTTGACCATTGTCTCTGAGCGAATCGATCTCGGCTTTCAAGTCAATGAGAGCGGTTTTGGTCCCATGTTGGGGCCGGAAACCGGATTGTCTAGATCCTAGGAGGTTGTGTTCTTCCAAGTGCTTCTGTATTTGTACATAGGCAACCTTGTCCAGAATATTTTGTAGGAAAGGATGGTTTGGAGTTCCTAAGGTTGTTTTTTTTTCAGACGGCTTTTGGACCTCATAATTCAGGGAGACCTGTTCTATCACCCAATCAGGGGTCCTACGCTCATGGAAATCTCTTACTAGTTGGGTCATTATGTATTTAGGGAGCGCATGAAAATAGGTGTTGATGAACTCCCGGCTATTGGTGTTCACCTGCCTAGAAGTCTATGAAAATGCTCCTTTCAACTCCTGCATGAACTCTCTAGGCGCATGGTCTTCCCCACACTGCAGGTTGTAAACCACCTTGCAAGCCTCCTGAAGATTTCTATGAATGGAGAAGTGTTTTAGAATGTCCACCTTGTAGGTGGACCATTTTTGGTGATCTTAGTCCTCCAGCCCTGCAAAGAAGCTGGAGTATTCAGGAGAGAATGTCCATTTGACAAACTCCATGGAATTTCTATCATCCTTAATACCAAATGATGTTATATTTTGGTCATACAGCTCTAGATGCTCCCATAGTGAATATTTTGCGTTATTATGGTAGGGAGTCATAACGCTCTTTATGGCCTTTATCTGCCGAATTGGGTCTTTCACAAGACCTCTCTACTGTTTGGCAGACTTTCTTTTCCTCTGCACCAGAGTCCACTCATTCACTGACTCAGAGCTGCTACTCTTGGTGGACCATTCCCTGTCCTCTATGCCCTGCCTACCTCTATGAGACCTGGAATACCTCCCAGAATTGCAGGGTGTGGACTCTTCTCTCCTGTGGTGCTTTGGGCTCTCAGGGTCATTTCCCTTATACGCCACTATTCGCATAGGAGAGTACTCATCCTCCTGATCCCTCGTCAAGGGATGGTTGGGAGTTCCTCCCACCTCCCTGAATGTGTGGAGGTTTTTAAGATGCCCTTTTGAGGCCTAGACTCTGGTTCGTCTCTTTGTGTAAATCAGACCAGGTGGTACCTTTGTAAATTCATATTCTACCAGTCCAACTCCCTGATCCTTTCATCATAGGAGCCCTCCTGGTCAGAAGTACATGCCAGGGTATTTTTAAATTCCCAGAGCCCACTGCTCCAGCCACCTTCCCTTCTACATGTTAACCCTTAACCCTCATCGATATCGGATAAGGACTGGCCTTCTGGATCAATTGGACTAGGCCTGGTTGACTCTACCTGCCTCATGTTGCCCTGTTTTTGAGAATTGGTATGCATGAAGTCAGCTGCACTGTGTACATATGGAGTGGTGAGTTGGCTTGAGGTCCCTTGTAGAGAGGTCATCACTCCATAATCAGAGGGTGCGTTTCCATACCCTGACTGGTCAGGGTGCCTCAAAGCCTGTTTATATTTGACTATTTCACTTTCCAATTCCTCACAATTGTTTCTCTCAGTCCCTATCTCCTGGTGATATGCAGAGGCCTGAATTTCCAATTCTGACATCAGTGCTTCAGTGGCTTTTAGCACTGTATTTTGTGCCATTAATCGTTCTCTTAGTCCCTTGTTCTCTTCACAATGGGACTCATTTTCCTTCTGTGAGGCTTGCATCATCTGTGCATATTCAGAGAGTTTCTTTTTCAGGAGACGAATCGCCTCCCCTTGTGAAATTCTGGTCTGTGTTGCCTGCTCTAGGTCTATCTCTGCTTCCCTCACATGTTCAATTAATTGTGAATTTTGTAACCTACTGTCAGTCAGTTCATGAGAACAGGACTAACTTTTCTCCACATCCATCCTTAACTGATGCACTTCCTGAAACACGGCACTATTCTCTTGACTTACTTTGTTATTTTCTTCCCACATCTGCCCTCTCTGCTATTTCAGGGTGTTCAGATCTTGGTGCATCTGATCGAACTCACGCTGAGAGTCAACCCCTTTTGATAATTAACTGGCCGTTTTCAGCCTTCAGTTGTTTTACCTGGGATTGAAATGTGAAAATGTCCTCTAAGCAGGCTCTATTATGAAAAACCAGCAAATTTAATTTGTGTTGACTTGCGCTCATATTTTAAACACATTCTTTATGCTCCCCTTACATCGGGAAAATTGAGCCTCTCGCTCTCCATTTTCTCGCTGCTGTGATTTGAACTAATCTTTTAGCTGTTCAATAATATTACCAAATGTTGGCACTGTTGTGCTTTCGCTTGTATTTGTTTCAGCCCTTTCTGGGCTTGATTCAAAAGCTCAGCCTGATTTTGCACAGAGGCCACACTATTCTGGTGTCTTTCTTCCATGATCAGCATATGGAAATACATGTTTGCTGTGAGCTGAGCCATTTTAATTTGCTCATCTTTGCTGGTCTGTGTCATGTAGACGTTTGTCAGGGCCTGATGTAACAGCCCATTATCCTGCCATATGTCAACATTTGCAGAGGTAACCTCCTGCATCATTCTGGCTTGCCACATTTCATGTTTTTGTTCTACCTATTCACCTTTAATAAACAATTTGGATAGGAGGTGCTTCCTGGCTATATTGATTTCTACGGTGCCCATTCTGAAATGTGTTCTACACCTTATATACTCTCTAAGCAAGGGCAAAAATCTCAACCCTGTACCTGTTTAGTTTCCACTCACTACGACAACTCAAAATCAACACCTTATTTTTATTTGTTATTTATTTGTTTTGATCAAATTTGACCTTTTCAAAAAAATGTTTTACAAATCATTAAAATATAACATATAAAATACAACACAACCACTTTTTCACTCATTTGAGAAAAAAAAAAAGAAAATTCTATTAAAGACACAATTATTGATGAAACCTCAAAAACAAGGAGGTATATTTAGGCAATCAAGTCCTGCCCAATTTTCTTATTTCTCCAAACTCTGTCTTTCCATTATATAGTGAAATAAACGGGGGGTGGAAAGGAAAAAAACAAGACAATCATTGCCACTCCCACTCTATGCCTGGATTTGTTTAGTGCTAGTGTCTTCATTCTGCCAGACTTCCGTAGGTAGCAGACCAATCTTTGTTAGGACATGTCCCACCGCAATTATTAGGGCAGTGCTATACCCCGATATCAGGAGGTTCCAGAAACATTCTGATAAAAGACATTTCACTTTGTCTCCAAACTTAGAGAAATAAATTGTTCCAAGTCCCTTCACAGTCTCGAAGTAAAATGCTGCAAAATTTGCTTATTGGAGTCTGCGCACATATTACACAGAGTGATGGCGTTGTGATTTTGTCCTCAAATGTTTAAAATTTCTCCTGTGTGGATTAAGTTTAGGCGCGCCCTAAGGAATATATTTCGTGACTCCCCATCTGGATGCTTTTGTAGATACTTTGGTTGCTCTCCCAGTTTTTGTCCAGAGTTAGGAGGCTATTCTTTCAGGGGGTTATCTTTCAGTGTTTCTACTGACAAATCGGCCTCTGTCAAGATTCTCGCAACTCTAGTTTCCAACTGATGAAAGATATTTGACCTGTGCGTTTTAAGCTGAAAAATCAACACCTTAACAATATAGACAAAACCTTCCATCCACTGCAATGTGATTACAAACAAATGAATAGTCTGCTGCTACTGCACCGTCACAAAGGAAGACTCTCAACAAATCCCCAACTCAAGCTCCAATTTCGTCACAGTTTATTATATGGTCACTCTCAACTCAGAGAGTTCCTTTCCCCCCCAATCATGGTGGCACACAACAAAACACTTTATAGCTTCAACTTTAGTGAGGCCTCTGCTTCTATCATACCCTACATCAAAATTCCCTCTTTACCTTCCGTCAGCTAGGTACCAGGCCTGTGTATCATATTATTTAAGGTTTGACAAAAAAGAATAGGCAATCACAAAAACATCAACCACCAATGCTGTGGCACTACTCAATATCACAAATTCAAATTTCTTGCACCAATTGACTATTTTGGAATTCTGATTTGGGATGCAAGAGAATAAATGGGGAATTTGGATTTGCACCACTCCTACAATGAAAATGCAAGGCTTTGCGATTCTGGATTGGACTGAAACGGAAAATTTGTTTTGCACAATTTGTTTTCAAAGGCAATGCAAGGTGTTGCGATTTTCATTTTGTGGGCACTAGCACATTCAATTGAACAGCAGGGTTACCCAATTACATTACAGACTATGGTCATTTACAGTGCACTGGGATAATCCTTTGTCAATTTCGAATTTTGACAAAAACATCACGCAGTGATAAATTAATTAAATTATATTTTTAGTTAATTGTGCTAAGGGTATACATGCTCCCTCCCCCCCCCCACTAATGGAGAACAACCACCAATGCAAAGGTAAGGGTTAAACAGACAGATTCCAACACAATTCAATGTAATTGGATAGTGTTCTTCTATAGAGAATTCATTGAGAGAACATTTTAGTTCAATATGGACAGGGTCTACCCAGTCCCCCCTTCACACACTAAGGGAAAGGTATTAAGGCAGGTAGCTCCCCACACAATTGATAGCTTTAGGATATATCTACTTATATGGGAAATCTCTGTTCTTAGGTCAGGAGGCCCACCAGATCCTAGGACCCTCTTTCAGGCAGGTAGCTCATACCTCAAGCCTCTATCCACCAGCCAGGTCTTTCCAGCCACAGGCCTCTCTCAGATAGGCCTCCCAGATTTCCAAGCAAAGTCCTTGGATCGCCTTTTCTCCCTCCATCTAGGTAGACCTTGGTTTAGCTTTGTTCCCCTGGCAAGCTTGTGCCCCGATGGATTAGGCAGCTTTCCTGGTGTCTCTCCCTAGTGGTTTTCTTGCAAGCCCCCTCTTAGATTGGACATTGTGAAGATATAGTGTTGATGACACCTATATATTATCATAATTCCCCATATATGGATTGGCTATCTCTTTCCCTTCACCTCCCACAAAGACGGCCAATGGCTGCTGATAGTACAAGAAGTTGGGAGGTATTTATTTAATTTATTTCAATATATAAAGCGCACAGCAGCCCTGAGGCATCGTGGGGTTGTTACAGAATATTCACTTGGTTACAGTTTGAACAGGTTAGTAAAAGTGACTTGAAGAACGTTAACAGTAAAGAGTGCAATAGGAAAGATCCATGTTTACATTGGCACAGAATAAGGTAACAGTCTTAGTTGAATAACCTGATTTTTAGGGCTTTTCTGAATGCAATGAGAGAGTTTTCCTTTCTGAGTCTAGGTGGTAGGGCGTTCCAACATTTTGGTGCTAGCACTTTGAAGCGGATACCTCTGGCTTTGGCTTTGTTGAAGGCAGGAACTGTGAGTTGGTGTGTGTATTGATCTCTTTTTTGTCTGTGCGAGTGCCTCTGATGAATTTGCTCCACTAGATAGGCGGGGGCAGATTGAGACAGGCACCTGTGTGTGATGGTTAGCGCTTTGAACAGTATGAATTCTTTAATTGGGAGCCAGTGGGTGTCTTGTCTGGCCTGAGAGATATGCTCTCTCCTAGGTATACTTAGGGCAGCTCTGAGTGCATTGTTTTGCGTGATTTGCAATTTGTTAAGGTTCTTGGCTGATGTACCTAGGAGGAGGACGTTACAGTAGTCCAACTTTGCGCCAATAGGGGCTCTCGCAATGCTTAGGCAGTTTGCTGCTGATCGATGTGGTTTTACTGCATTGATCATTTTTGTAGTGTATCAGTTATGGAAGCTGAGGAAGGAGGGATAATACATAATTTCAAAATGACAGTTAGTTTTACACTTTTGGGTTCTGAAAATCTGTCAATGTGGCAACTACATTAATCTTTCAGATAACTACATTAACCTATATATTTTAGAATTCTATATTTTATGGCGAGTCAGGAAATAGAAATTTTATTTTGGCACGCCCCTGCTTGGCGGAGTGACCGGTTTTTGCAATTTGCTGCTCAGCCAAAATAGTCACAAATCTGCCCCTTCCTGATTCAAAACTTACTTCAATAACCTATCATCACAACAACTTTCTATTCCCTCAGAATTATGAGAAGACCAAAATCATAATTATTCTCATAGCTCAAGTTGTAGCCATTACACAAAATGCATTTTTACATGGTCCAGATGGGTGTCTGGTCACCTTAATATGAACCTGGGATGAGCTCAGTGGAACACCCGATGCATTTATTATTCAAGCAAAGGTATTCAATGTTAGTCAATGGCAAGGCACCGCAAGTGTCCCTTAGTTTCAAACCAGCCCCCACCATTTCTTAGGGTTTATTTCTCTTTTATGATGTGATTAGGACATCTGGCTGGTCAATGTGATCATGCACTCACCCCCTGGGTTTCAAAGGTTTTTGTTTGAAGCTAATGTATGTTTAATGGGGAGACCTGTCATTAAAGGTCATTTCTGCTGGCTGTATTATCTGCAAATCCCACGATTCCGATCTAATTATCTATATATTTTAGCATTTAACTGAAAACAAGACCTTCTTCTCCTAGACGTCCTCAGCCAAAGGAATTAAGGTCAAAGTTTGAAAGTACAGACCTTCCAGTTCAATGGAGAGAAACAAGCTACATACATCATTCTAAAAGAATAGCATTTTACATTGACATGATGTGTTTAACATGTAACATTTTGTATTACACCTAGGCCTGCTGTTTATAAATACAATCTTTCTTTTCTACTATATTACATCAGAGGTACATTCATTATTAATCTTATGCCCACAAATAGGCCACATTAAAATAGGAAACCATGGTTCACTTCTACAAAAATGAAATAGGCCTTTCTCTTTACAGGCTGTCATTTTATATGATGAAAATTAAGTCTCTTTATTCCTGATAAATACAATCTGTCACTTGACTTTATTTCTTAAATGTCAGGCATCATTCCTCCTTTTTATCTTCCTAATGTGCAGTGTTTCAAATGTATCTTTTCTTTCCATGTGCACTGCTGCAGTTTTGCATCTGTCACAGGTGCCTTTTACCAGTTTACACAAAGTCAGCAGCTACCGCACCACATTTTTTTTTTGTTTTCCTCCATTGGACACAGTTACAATAATACAGTTCTAAGGCACACTCTCTTTCAACTCAGTGTCTTTGTATTTTACAAAAGTTGAAATAGGCCCATTTGTGTTCATTCACTAGGCCTTATATCGGAAAAGCACTGTTTTGTTCTGGCTTTCATATTTCAATGGAACTCCAAATTAGCCAGCTTCACTGTCACAATAGGGGCCCAGCATGGCCTCACAATCTCAGACACTCTGTGGCTGTATTTCAACCCACAGTCAGGAGCTGTACATCGAAAATAAAGATGTCATTATTTTTGTATTTATTCCATACCTTTGCCTACCACCATCATGCTATTACCTCTTGCTGTGTGAAGCCAGGCAGTGGGAATTTACAGAAGTACAAAACTAATACACAGATTAATAAAACATAGACAACAGCGGCAGGTCCATAGGTGCAACATCCCATAAATGTGTCGCTGCTTGCTGGGTCTAATTTTGCTGTTGATATTATTTGGTCACAATAAACTGCACAGTCTTACGTTTTACTGCAAACTTCTAGAAGTAAATGGTTGTGAAGAGCATGCTGCAACATATCTTTATCAACCACCTGATCATTAATGAAGAGTGCCAAAAGGAAGAGAATAAATACAAAAGCTAAGCAACAAAGAAAAAGTGAGGAAATGGAAAGTAATGGTAAGCAACCAAAGCACAATGCAATCAAAACGAATGAAAAGGCACTTATAAAATGTATGCAAACAACGACGTTTACTCAGGTATTGGAACAGTAATGGCTAGAACTTCCTATTCCTTTTTAGCTTCCTCATACACCATCATCCAAGCAGCATCAATGAATACTGGCCATTCAATCAGTCAATCACATTTCCATTGCCCTATTTGTGTCTTCCACCCCAGACCGCCTCACACACAAAGCATTCAACACAAATAGAAAAGCTGAGTAGGATGAGCAGGGGAGGACTTGCAACCTTTGGCCTTTGGGGGAGGGTAGCATTGTCTGGCCCATGGTGCAGTCACTCAATCCCATAATGCAGCATCATTGGTCCCAACTACCAGAACAACTAAACTCAAAACCAACCTTTCACCCATCTACACATTCCCTAGCATTTATATTAGACACTTTTTACATTACTTTCCTATTATGCAACACATCATCCAGTTATGTTTATCTTTCTTTTAGAGAACTGGAACAAAGGGGTCTTCCCCCATATACCAAACGCAGTCAAATGATTTTGCTAGGATAAGGTAATGTGGTGAAAAGGGAAAGCTGGGATTTGAGCCCAGGTTTCCTCATCTACCAATTTCCTATTAGATAGCAGGCTCCATCTCCTCCCATCCCATTCTCAGTTTTAGACCAATGTAGTGCGGTAGAGAAGCTAAAGGAATTCATTAGTAGAGCTGAGTCACGATGTCCGGCTTCACTCTAAGAGCCAAACACACGCTGACACCTCAAAAGACTCACACCTGGCTTTCGCCTCCACATTGCACAAAACAAAAGCCATTCCTGGCATCCTGTCTACTCTCCCTCCCCCCATAACTTAAGAACCCCACTTGGCATACTGCCTCCCCACCAGTGAGCATTATGTAAATGGTTAACATTTATTCATAGGGAAACACTATAGATTACGAACCAATATGAGTGAGATTTTCCCTAAAGTTAAGAAAAACAAGGTACCGTGATAAAAAGTGATTTGCTCAGGATAACATAACATGTAATTGTGGAAGGCGTGGAATTAAGCCCTTGTTAACTGGTCTCAAATTTAGACAGTAGAGGAGACTTTGTCTACTCCTATTCCATCTTCAGTATTAAAACCAACAAAACACTTTCTGCAAAGTTGTTATTCAAGGGCTAAACTAGTACACTCAATGAATCTGGCATTCAAAGTATCAAATCACATGATAAAGCAACCTTACAAAATATAAGAAACATCAAACTTGTTCATAAAGCAAGCACAACTTCATCAGCCCCACAATCAGGTGCAGTATTATGCAGGTTAGGCACAGATATAAGCAATCAGCACTCAATAGGCTGAACTACCTTTCTAGATGTGTACCTCTGTCTCATTTACCCTAGTTTCCCTACCCTTCACCCTTGGGTGTCCATCCTGTGCACTACATCCTCAATGCCCCTTTACCCACTCCTTATAATTAACTTTCAGACTTCCGTTCCGATTTTGTGCCATTCATTAACCTTTAACTCAATCCCCTTCTCTTACCTCATTCACACCCACTGCATCTGCCCACATTGCTTAGTCACCAATTCCTTGTCACCCACCCCTTTCCAATGCCATGGAGCACATGTAGATGGTATACCACCTTGATTTGCTAGTCAGCCACTGCCAGACGGAGAAGAAACTATGCTTGGAGTTTTGCTGGTAAATGTGCCTATGAAGCCTGGAATTGGACAATGAAGAGCAAAAGATATAGAGGAGATGTGACTGTTACTGTGCTCCAAAGATGCATTTTCTTCAGAGTTGGGTGGAAATTTTAAAATCCATGGTATTTGGCAAATACTGCCGATTCTACTGTCTGTCCAATTCAGCGTTTGATCAAATGCAACCAGCAGTATTCCAGAAGCAATATTTTGCATCGACTTTCAGCAAAATAACTGCCTATTTTTACCTCCACCAAAGAGGTGGGGGTTAAAAAAGCCAAATTGGCTTTGATTTAAAAATAAAAACGTTGTTTTATAGTACGGAAGGCACTTCCCTTCAATATAGTGAAAACAGCTTTTACAGAGGGCCAATACCAGTGGGTGAAAAGGTGTCCCCCTCACTACCAATCCCATTGAATGCATAAAAGGGTCAGAATGGACCATTTTGTTCATACTTAAATGTACAGTAGTGGTATGAGACCGTATTGTACACAATTAATTTCCACCTTCTTATTGAAGGTGGAAATGGCTGAAAACATACTGAAAGAAACTCTGTTTTACGTTATCACTGGTCGAGATTTTATTTCTAAACTACCTCTGAAGGAATTCCAAAAAAGTCCGCCTCTGCTGGTGGTAAACTCTGAGTTGGGCACATTTTCAGAAATATCACTGATGGAGGTGGTAACCTCCTCCAGCTCTATTTCATTTAAAAAAATGGCCAACTCTCCATAACCCAGTTAGTTTGTAGTCTGCTAATAATGAATAGCTGAATTTTACATATTTCTGTGCATGTTCTTCAACTGTGCCCAAAAGTGAGTACCACAAACAATCCAACAGCCAATTCTATGAGCACCAAATAGTAACATCCATGTGTGCTATTCAAGGTGCTATTTAACTCTTTTTATAATAATGTTCACCAGAGCATACGGGAAGCATTCCTACAGAATAAAACTGAGGACATACCCTAATAAGATATGGACCCTTACCTCCTTGGCACATAGGAGTTGTGATAATCTGCTGAGGATTGTAACAGAACAATGGTGTATGAGCTATAGTGGTGGCAAAATTGCTGCATATAATCTGTCATTTAAATGCGTACATTGCAGCTGAGCGGTATGAACCTTCCTCTGTGCCAATGCTCATCTGCCTCTCACTCACCCACTGTGGAGGCCCACGTGTGGGGAGCACCCAGGCACATCCGCAGCATTGCTGAAATCTAAATGAGTGTCTCACCCCATCTAAACAGATGTCAATCAGGCATTGCAGCAATCTGTTTCTTTGAGTCAGGCTAGATTTAGAAGGATTATACCTTTTTCAATCATTATTTTACATTTTGCACTGTTAAGGATTTCAATCAGGCGATACACCCTGGTCTCAGCCTAGTATGCAGCGCACAACTGAAATGCTTATTTTGTTATATATAGGTTCAATATTTGAGAGATACACCACTCATATCACAGCCCTTTTCAAATACCCCGGGTCACCATGGACCAGGAACCAGGCTGGTAGGTAAAGGTAATATGTATTTATTTATTTGGAAATTCAAGAAAATCATACCATTTTTAATATGGGGCAGCAATCACCAATGGGCTGATAAGAACAATAGGAATGTAAGCAATGCACTTAGTTTAACCTTCTATTGACACAACTACAAAACACCAGGGAATAGAGATACTTTAGAATTTTTGGAAAGATAGCACTGGAGTTAGAATTCTCCCCCTGCAACGTCCCCTCAACCCACAAATAATCCATTTTAAGTGGATAAACAGAATCAGCAGGTAATCAGGAATGAAAAATAAGAAACAGAATAGAAATCTGACTTTCCTTCCCCAAACAAGAGAGAAAAATGCATTCAAACCCTGGCAATGCTAAAATGACACTCGGAAATTAATGGATAAACAATGAATGTGTCTAAAACTCTTGAAACAAAAAATTCATTACTGGAGCAACACTGGAAAGATATTAGCAATCACAAGCAATGTATTGAGCAAAAGCATACAATTCGAAATTGAATGGAAGATTGAAAACCGTTGATAACCAAAATGACACGTTGTAAAATTACACACTTTTGCAAATCCCGCCTGAATTTACCAAAACTGTTTTTAATAAAAACAGGTGATTACCCGAGGGAGGACTAAGGGCTTAGGATTTCACAAGACAAATTTATTAAAGATATTGGTGCTAGCACAAGGAATCAAAGGCAGGGTTTCAAGAATGATTGTGACAATATTACAGTTATCAGGATAAGGATTGGATGACTTAGAGATTGGGATGGCACAAAGCAAGGCAAAGTTTACTATGTTTCTATAGTTCCTATTGATACTCACAGTCCACTTTTAGTTTGGATTTTGGATAGTCAGCGCTCTGGATCACCACACGGATCTGGTCTAACACAGGGCAGCCAGACAAACTCAGCGGGGCAGAGTCAGCTGGGCAGGGACTGGATACCAAAGGATAGTTCTTCTGAACTGCCAGTTGTGGTTAGTGGATCCTATAGGGCATTAGGATAGCAGAATAGCAGTGAGTGGTAGCAAGCCAGGTAAATTCAGGATGCTTCCCCAAAACACCAGAGCGCTTCCCTTGGTTATGGGTATTATTTTAGAATTGAGGCTTAGCTGAAGCAGGATCAGCAATTGCTTGTCCTTGTGGTTGGGATCTGGAGTTTAGATGGATAGATGCAAGATGAAGACAGGAACAGGCAGGAACAGGACGCCGGCGTAGGAATCAGGAATCAGTGTGTGTTGAGTGCTAGTCAGGGGCCCTTATTTATAATGCCAGATGACATCATTACAGTATATGACAGGGGCAGGATTCACTACCCACGCCCCTAACAATAGGATTGGACAAGGGCATAGTCTCCATCTTGCTCACAATTGGTTTGATATCAGAAAAGTGATGTCATGTTTATGAGGTGATTTTTACTGTATCTAGAAACTCCCACATTTCTTTTACTGAAAATCCGATTTTGCCAAAAACAGATATGTATGTAGTTGCCACCTCTTAGTAAATCAGATACACAGGTTACATATTTTGTGCAGCACAGATTAGTCCAAACCTCCAGTCTGTGTGACCTTGTTTCACCTTTCTGACATATTTTGGTAATTTTACACATTAAAGATTTGGCCCACAATTCCCCAATTTTATGCACAGATGCAAATTGTCCCCAGGGATGTATGTACACAATTTGACAATAGCAACATTGATGCTTTTCTGGTAATACAACATATATCACCATTTCTGTCCAGAGTGTGTCACAACATTCTACCAAGTTTTCAAACACAGTCCACAATTTCACTTTTAAGCTGTGAAAATTCCACATTTTCACCAATTTTGACAGCTGAGATATGTCTTTTTTAAAGTTCTTTATAAAATAGTCTTAAGACAAATGGGAGTCATTGTCTGTCATTTTTTACTTCACAACTAACACCAACTGGCAGTTCCTTCCAAGAAGGGGGCCTCTCTCTTAATTGAAGGTTTTATTGCCCTTCTGCTTGACAGGTGAGTGTCCCAGGACTTGTATTGTCCCAGCCTGGAGCCAAGATGAATGTCTGATGAGCATGTGAACTGTCATTGTCCTATCCCATTCAAAGTTTTTCAAGCTGGTACTTCACACCTATGTGCCCTGGATATAGGGTGTACCTCCCTTCCTAGGAGGAGTTTCATAGCTGGCAACTGGAATTACAGGTTTCTGAGAGCTTGCAACTCCAGCCTATGTGTTTTAAACTGTTTAATTTCTTACTTTGTCTTCAATTAACCCAACCTATGACAGAAGATATCCTATGTGTGTATTGTCACCACTAACATAACTCCTTTACATTGCTAAGTAAGCAGGCTTTCATTAACAATTGAGTTTTAAACAGGTCATATTTTTCTCTTCTATCAGCACAGCCCATTTTTCCACATGTGTCAAAAACTGCTATCATTTCTTTCTTTAATTCGATTTGCAGCTCCTCAGATTGCCACTGTCTTGGCAGCTGTAATCATATTCCTTGCGGTAGACTCTTATCTAAAGGATAGATTCAATTCTCCTTGACCTGGCTCATCTGGATACATATTGTCAAAAAATAAACGCGTGTTTCCTCTGCGAGGGAAAAATGAAGTTTCTTTTGATTTCTCTGAGAGTTGGTTTCAACTGGGCCTTTTTACTCACAGTGGTTTAAAAATGACAGATGAAATTGGCATCAAAGCAGCATTTTGAAAGGGTGGAAACAGTTTCGTTTTGAAGGAGATTTTGGCTTTTGCAGCAATGGCAAGCTTTCGTTTTCAATTGATTCCATATATGTTTCAGAACACACTGGCATATTTTTCAGTGTGTTCCCTTGTTCCATTTTTCCCAAATTGGGCGAGGCAAACTGGTGCTGCCATTTTTTCTGTTGTTGCTGCCAAAAGCAGTTTTGAGGTCCTAGTGCGCACAGGAGCCAGCGCAGCCAGGTTACTGTTTCTTGTGCACAGGTAGCACAGTGATGTAAGGCAATGTCGTTGAGTGGGTCAATATATCCCACAGACCCAGGTAGCAACCACCCAGCCAATTGCCTGGCCCTGAGGAGAAGATCACTGATATCACCATACTCCCACATCCTTAAAACATAACTGGATTAAAAAACATTGACAGTATCAGTAGAAGTAAGTAAAGGGGGTATTTTGCTACTGCCATCAAAGTTTATATTTTTGCTGTGTCTAATTTTGCTGCTGTTATTGTGTGGTTACGAAAGCTCTACCTGCATAAGATGTAAACCTTCTAATGATATAGGAATTCTAATCGCCATGTGCCTCTCTTTATTTGTATTTTCGTTGCTTGATGGAATGCGTTAGATCTGCTCTGCGATACACTGATTCCCACTCGTTTGGCATATAGTGGTTGCCCAAGCCTTTGTTAGCTTGAAGCCCAATAGGCTTAACCAACTGTTAAAGTGCTCTAAAATAATCCCTTTCATTTTGAAGTCTTTGCTTTTGGTGAACCTTTGTGGTGCTTAGGCCACAAAATTGCCAACCCATTGTTACAGAAGAGAGAGCAAGTGAGGGAGCCGTACTTCCCAATGAGATGTTCCCTAACAATATTTGCTCCAATCAACAGCTGTGTAAGAAGCAAGTCATGTGCTGGGCCTTCCATTTCCCAGTTGCACAGTGATGTCAAATTGGGCTAAGTTGGGATATTTATCATGGGCAAGATGGTTCATTTTGGTCTACCTATGCTATCTACCAACCCACCCTACACCCACTCTCTCTACCAACACCCACACACTCTACCCCCACTCTATCCACTCCAAATCACCCACCCCACCCCCACTCTCTCAACACCAATCATCTACCCTACCATACTCTCTCTGCCCCCACACACCCAAACCCGACCCACTCTACCTTCACCCACCCAAAACCCACTTGCTCTACCCCCACCATAACCCCACCCTGTCTACCACCACACATTCACCCTACCCCGACTCTCTCTACTCCCAACCACCCATGCTATCCCCACTCCTTCTACCGCCACCCACCCTACTCCCCCACCTAACCCACACTCTCTAACATCCCACCCACCCTTCTACCCTATCACTGCTCTTTATACCACCCCACCCACATTACCCCCACTCTCTCTACCCCCACCCACCCTACCCCTGCACTCTCTACCCCCAGCAACCCTACCCCCAATCTCTCTACCCCCATTCTCTGTACCCCACCCATACTACCCCCACTCTCTCTACACCCACCCAACCCCCATCCACTTTTCTGAATTGTATTTATTTATATAGCACTTAAACCCATAGTTATCAAAGCGCTGAGACATATAACAAATAGACAGAAAACAAAATGACAAACAAGAAGGCAGCTAATCAAAAAAGGCAGTGGTCAGAGAAGTTAGAAGGTATCAGTATTCAGGTAAAGTATTCAGAAAAAAGAAAGGTCTTCAACTTCTTTCTAAAAGAGAAGAGGGTGGAGTCAGTACTTACACTTATTGGTAGCTTATTCCAAAGTGTTGGATCAAGAAATTGGAAGTATTGCCACCTGCTTGCATATGCTTGATACGTTTGCAGGTCAATAGATTCTAAGCGCCAGATCATAAAACACAGGAGTGTTTTTGCCATTGCAAACATTCCTTAGGATAGTCTGGTGCTTGGCCATGTAGACAGTTGTGGGTTATCGTTAGAGTTTTGAACTTGACCCGTTGTGATTACATTTTTTCAGAACAGGCTTATTATCGGAATGCCTGTCAGCATTGGACACAATTCTGGCTGCAGCATTTTGCACTACTTGGAGTCGAGCAATTCCATTAGCGGGAGCCCCTGGCAGCAAGGCTTTTCCGTAGTCTAGTTTGCTGCCAACTGTTGCTCTCGTGATGATAGTTGCAATCGTGTTTGTGATAAAGGGATTAATCTGACGGAGCAACGTGACAGTAGCGGAAATATGAGCATTCATGCTCATATCTGAGTTGCTCTAGATGACCAACGATATAGCTTTTTTTGATATGGGGATAGGGTAGGCGCCCAACAAAAGGCAATTGTAATCAGGTCAAAATTTATTCTGATACAACTGAGGAGGCTAGCAGTAGCACAGTCTTATGATCATTAAGACAGAGCCAATTTTCCTTCATCCAGTTGCTGACCATGTTGAAAGTATCATTGATCATGTGGGTGTCCTAAACCTTGTTGCCAGATAACGTAAACAACAATTGAGTGTCATATAGGTCCCACTAACACTCGTAAATTCCTTTTCATTTCTGTTTCCTTTACCTGGATACTGGACCTTCTGAACCTTCCAAAAACCTGCAATTACACTCCATGGTAAGATTCTTTCAATATTGTGGTTGTGGGATGATTCAACCCACTTTTGTTCTGCCATGCGGCATCACTGTGTTCTGATGGTGCCAAAAATAGTAAAATGGCTGCAAAACCCTTGTGCATGCCAAAACCTCTGAAAATCGCGCTTTGCAAAGCACAAAAAGATGGCTGCCCAATCTGCCATGCATGTTGTCAGTGCTGGAACAGAGATCTCACTCCTGAAACATGTCACTGAGCTCCACAACATTTGAAGATGGAGTACAGAAGGAAAAGCAGTGCTTGGCTAAAGGGAACCCCAAATCTTGCTTTAAATCCTTTTTTTCTTGTCGCTGAAACTGCAGAATGTCGGTACAAAACACCCTCAAACATCCAGAGTTCTTGCTGGGTGCTACAATTCACTTAGTACAAGAAACCGTTGTGAATTTACAATGTCCTGAAAAGCTGAAAGCATCAAGGGATTTCCACTGCAAAAGTGGCCTGCCTGTGGAATCTGTCAAAATCTGGGCGCAGTACTCTTGGCTGCCTGAATGACAGCTGTCAGGGGCCTGCAAGATTAAAACTTTAAACATGTATAAACTAAAATGAAATGTTTGCAAGCTAAGAGGCCTGTCATTGAGAGTAACCCATCTTGTAATTTCTTTGATTCCATGGTTTAAAATCTTGAAGAAGTATTGAGCTGTGATTTGATACCACACTATGCTAAGGGAAAATTCAACTGAATTAACAGTTAAAATAAGTTGGCTACAGATACCAAACCGGAATAACAGCTTTCCTCACAGAGGCAAGGCCTCTCCCTCCAGCTCCCTCCACCAGGAAATCACACCTCTTGATAATTATAGGGTGTGGGAAGAACCCGGTCTGCAGTGGGGAAGGAAGCAATGAACAGCTGCAAAGCAGGAAAGGCTAGGTGTAAGGACCGTCATAAAATGGCCTCTGCCAAGACAACAGGGAGGAGACTGCTCCTGAACTGGAGGGAGACAAAAAGAGGCAGAGACAAACAGCCATCTGTGGCTAAACATTCACAAAGAACGTTTTGTTTAAATACTTGCCACTTAAAATTGTCAAAAACACAAAAATAATGGAATTTTAAATCTAAATGTTGGGTGCACATTTCAAGAGGCGGCAAAATTGTGTGACATAATTTGGAAGGAAATGGCAGAAAATGTGATTTTACACCAAATGTATTTCTGCTAGAAGTTTGAAACTTTATATACTTTTGCCCATGTTATACACGCACACTTGTAGAAAGTTGCTGATAAATGGGACATTGTGTTCCTGATAAAAAGGGCAAAATTCTGGGAAAAGCAGACACAAGATCCTACAGCTACGGGGTTTGGAGGAGTAGCTGCTGTACAAAATATGTAATCTATATATGTGGTTGGTATAGGGGTTGCACAGGTGTAAATATGCATTGTGTCAAAAGTAGATTTTGTGTTCAAGAGGCTAGGGTAGACTTTAAGCCTCATAAACCACACCATAAAGGTGACACCCTGTTTTCTCGTCCTATCAAGGCAGAGAGGAGATTCTGACCAGTCCTTGTCAAAGGTGCGAGTTTAGGGTAAACAAGCACACACACCCACATTTTATCATAGATAAATAGAGACAGCAGAGAGCAGAAAAAGACAGACAGATTCACCCACTATCCGAATGTTGGTGGAGCACCGTGCTGCAGAACTATCCATCTTCCTTGCTCCAGACTCCAGAAACTTGGCAAAGCAGAACCCATTGCATAACTGAACCACTTTCAGCTAGGCCTCAATTTCCAGAACCAACCCCATAAACCTAAGGGGAACTAAAATACAGCCGGGCTGCGCTGTACTGCTTGCCTGCTAAAATAATTATCATCAGAACCAAAAAGGGCAGATCCAATCCAGTCCTGTGCGTGCGGTGTCCAGAGCGCCTTGACGCTGCCAAATCTGATGTGCCCAGCAATCTGTCCTGACCAGAATCCCTGACCAGAATCCCTGACCAGAACCCCTGACCAGAACCCCTGACCAGAATCCTGACAGTTCTGTTTGAAACATATCTAGTGAGTATCTATAGATAGAACTGTGTCACTAGCATATGTACCTTGCTTAGTCCAATCCCTATCTTAAATCCATCCTATCTTGTCTTCAGAACCTGCATTGTTAGGAGTACTTTTTAATTGCCTGATCTCTCTATCCTATCCCTTCTATCTTTCCTCCTGTGCTAGTATTGCTAAAACTATCTTTGCGCTGATCTTTTCTCATCTGAAGAAGTCGAGTTTCCTTATCAGGTGGTCACACTGATCCAGTGATTGTAATCCTTGTGTGGTATTCGCTTCTTCATAGTCATCCCCTAGTGTAAGAAAACTCATTTGTCATTTTTAAAAGTGCATTTCTGTTCTTCCTTCTTGTGCCTATTTCCAAAAACAATCTCCACTAAAACGTCCATAACTTCCTCCGTTTTTGTGCTAGAAACAACTTCTGCTTGTAGCTAACATCCACAGCTTTAAATCGCACCTAAAACTGCATCCCAAATCCTTACAGTTATCCCGTTATTGCGATTATCGCGCAGTGAAAAGTGTGCCGCAAATTTCGTTTTAGGGAAATTCTTACATGTGTAAAACAGCTTATGATTGCTCCTGATCTTAACTTTAAGATTTCAAATTGTTTCTTGGTATTACATCATTGCTAGTGTTTGTGTGCAACTATCCAAAGCGGCCCCCATAAGAATTATAACAATTTCAGCAATTTTGTCCATATTAGTGTTTTGCCCAATCCATTATCAAGATCATTCAAAAGCCATTCAGACAGCCTGACAGTCAATCCTGTTTTCTCTTGTGT
The DNA here is from genome assembly GCF_040938575.1 of Ambystoma mexicanum. Taxonomy (NCBI): domain Eukaryota; kingdom Metazoa; phylum Chordata; class Amphibia; order Caudata; family Ambystomatidae; genus Ambystoma; species Ambystoma mexicanum. The sequence continues at coordinate 1,211,785,418 of NC_090924.1, forward strand.
TTGCTGGGGGAAAGTGGGATTGATATTCTGTTTGAATTCTGCCATTCCTGAATACCTGCTCTCTCCTCCTATCTCTTTACATTGCCTATTGGGGGGTTGGGGGGTGTGCAGGGGGAACCTTTAACCTCAGTGCAATCTGATCTGCACACACACACAAAAGTATTATTTCTGTGCTGCATTGTTTTGCTTACTATTACTCCTGGTGTAGTAAAGAGATTATTCTGTGTTGCATCACCCCATTGGTGATTATTGTATACCCATTAAAACATAGTGTGATTAAATTGTAAATACATAAATAAATATTTTAACTTTGCAAACCAGCCTGATTCCTGGTTTAGTGTGACCGGGGGGAGGGGGGATTCCAGGAGAGGGGTGTGATATGAGTGGTACATCGTTCAGAATAAAAGAACTTTTAGACAAAAATAAATAAGGATTTCAGTTGTGCATTACACGCTAGGCATTGACTTTGGTGTGTGCCAGATTTAAATCACTTACATGATTACTCCTAATACATAGGCTCTCCACAGGAATTTACTCTTATCTTCTGTCATTTACAGTAAAACCCTATTCGGCCAGGGTACCTTTGGGGATGCCGATTTTCTAATCGCTCCAGTGCTGCTACCATCATTCTGGGAACACAATCCTCACTTAGAGGTTAGCCAATCTCTCTCTATCTCTCTATCTTGATGCTGTTTCACACATTCATGCCACTAATTTCTGTTCTTTCTATTTACAGCTAGTGTGTTCTTGGTGCGCGTACCCCACTCTTCCGATTAATTGATACCTCTGATTGTCAGTCTTGAACAACAGAGAGATACATTAATAGGAAGACCTTGCTTGGACAGGAGACCTGGTCGTCATGGTCTGGGTTCCATCATCCTCAATCCCCTCAGACCGGAAGCTCCTAGGTCGTGAGTCACAACAGTGAGCTTTGAAAATCTGGTGTTTAATCAGGAGGATGATAGAGACATGACATATTGTATGAGGTATTCGGATTTACTTGAAGTTTGACACAAAGAATCTCACAATCAGGTATATCACAAGTTTGTAACAAATGTATTTTCAGGGCTTTGGAATAAACACAGCAATACACCCACCCCCCCAGCACGATCTGGACGATCATTGCAAAGAATAAGGTGTGAATCAAGAATGGCAATGGAGAGGGAGGGACCAGCTGCTGGGTGAAGCCAAGTCTCTGTTAAAAATAGAATATCAATTTCAGAATCAGCTATGAGACCGGCAACCTCTAAAGCGTGTTTTATGAATGATAATGTGTTTACAAGAGCACATTTAACTACAGGGATGATCGTACTATCTTGAAAACTCGCAGGGAGTCACTCGAGGATGTTTTGTCATCACAGAATTACCTACTTGAGCTAGAAGCTCATGTGACGGCAGCACAAGCAGAAACATCACGTGACCATAGCACGTCCCGTTTCTTGAAGAACACTATAATACAGACAGGAAATGCATGCGTCACGACATCCACGCCACGGTATTCGTTTAGCGATTTTTGCAACCGTTTGGAGGAGGAAAGTAAGCTGCTAGCTCAGGCACCTGCGCCCCCATGTGTGAACAGCTATGTGTGTTTGGAAGCAGTAGTGTACGCTCCGCATGCGCGCACTGTTGGTAAACAGTGGGTGGATGTTTTTGGTAGTGTAGCTTCCCTTCTAACAACGCTTAATCATTAACTAGGACGAACACACGGTCTGCGAGTTAGACTTGTGGCGGTGTGCCCGTGTCTTTTTGTCATCCAGGCGCTATTTTTTGGAGGTTCATGGGAAGGGACTTGTGCCCTCAGTAAATTAAATTATGTGTCTTTTTTGGCACGGATCCTTTATCATTAAATTAAATGATGTGTCTGTTTGACGTTGTAGGCACGGATCTGTGGCCTAATTTATATGTACTCTCTTTGGCGTTTATGAGGAACTCCTCCTATGAGGGACCCCACAACTTCATGTGAAGGACCCGTAGAAAGAGCGTCGTCCAGATGAACGCGTGTCATTCTGGATAAAAGTAAGATTTGTGCGACTTTTTGAAAATCAATGAGAATATAGAACTTGACCATGTAGGAAAGTATTTATTGAGTTACATGTGTATTTAGGATGTGACTCAGTAGACAATAGTGAATTGGGTATAGAGCAACGGCTATATACTTACCCTTGATGCATAGAGCCAACTCCTACATTCTCTTGCCTCCTTTTTAGGTTCCAAACAAAATTGGGATGCCGATGAAGGAAATAAAATCGTGGGTGGTATAATCCATAGCCATTTTGAAATCAGAAGCTCTACAGGCTACAATTGAGCGGTAATCTTGCTCATGCCTGTACTGGATGTAAGTGAAGGCTTGGTGATGGTTATTCTGTTGTGTTTGTGATGCTATCGATTTGGAAGTATGCACAAATTCTAGAGACGTGTCACATATAAATGCTGTTGAATAATTGAATTTGTGATTTAAATGACAGTTGGACCTGTTTAAGAATTAGAAATCTATTAGAAATATAGCTATGTTTTATAGAACAACTATCTTATGTAATGTGTTTTTGTAAATGTTTTCTTTAGATATTGTCAAACCTGTTATGGGGTATATGAAAGTATTATTACTACATCGAAGAAATTGTCTGTCCTGAAGAAGGCAGCGGAAATTAGCGGTTTAACAGGCACTAGAGATAGTGTCCAATATTCCCTTAGGGCCGAAATATGTCAACAATTGACAACAGACTAAAGAACAACTGAAGTCTTGTGCTAAAAATCTACAATTCGAATGTAGCTTGTCTCATTTACTAAACTAACCCCCTCACAGATGATGCTGTTTTTTAGGAATTTGTTGAGAATATTGTGTATTGGTTTTATGCATACATGTATATTCTTTTACATTTAATAAAATGTTGTATTGAAAAGTAAATATAAGAGTGGTTAATAGATAGATGGTTCAATAATATAGAGAAATGTGGCGTTAGCATTGTGGTAGCACAAGGAAAACAAAATATGTACTAATTCTGGTACAGTACAGAACATCACCAAGCCTGACCTCTACTGGCATAGAGAGGAGTAATCTTTTTCTCACCTTTGTATAGCTAGTCTATTTCTGTTCTCCCGTTTTGAGAAATTGATCCCCCTTAACAAAAAATATTGGGAGATTACCTTTGTTGAGGTAAGTAATAACAGAATGACCGACTGTGATATCCATATGTTCAGTATTTATGTCTGGATCATATCTGGAGAAAAGAAATGTCAGCCTTGGTGTGGAGTAAATCAGGCGAGTGAAAGGATATTAATAAATTGTTTTTAGGTTTCCTAGATCCTGTTGGTGCTGCCTACAAGGGTGCTTGATTGCTCTCAAGGCTGTAGAGAGCTTAACTAAGCTTCAAAGCAAAAAGTTCAAACACTGTTAAAAAAAGGTGTTTATTTGATTTAAGTTGTTAGAATATCTGTTCTTTTCACAGCTTGTGCCAGTAGATCAAATTAGCTTTCAGAATTCTATTAAGATGCTCAGAAGCTAATTTGATCTACTGGCACAAGCTGCAAACAAGTATTTGACAATTTACCTCCTGAAGAACCACTACATCAAAAGTGGGGAAACACGTGTTGAGGGCTTAACATGTGACAATTATCCTTTTGTTGAATTTCATCTGTGAAAAGAACAAATATTCTAACAACTTAAATCAAATAAACACCTTTTTTTTGGAGCGCCTGACAAACAGTGTTTGAACATTTTTCTTTGGATCATATCTGGGTTCAACATTAATGTCTGAAATAAATAAATGTTTGTGCTAGATGATAGAGAGTTCCACGCAACTTCTTCCTGGAAACAAACAGGTATAATTCCACTTTCTATAAATGTCAACAAATAGAATTCTGTCAGGAAGTTGCTGCAATAGTTCACAATTCACGCTCATCAGCAATTAATTCTTTGCAACAAAAGGATGTACTTCCACAGTGCATTTATGTCAATGAAAATACAATAGTTCATAATGCACTCTCATGAATAAAGTTGATTAGCCTAGATAATTCCACAGCAATTAATCTTGAGCTTTTGGTATTCTCTCCACTTCTTCTTCAACACCTTTCATAATACTACAGTACTTCAAAGAATTCTGCATGGTCTACTCACCTGCCAGGCGTGTCTACTAAAAGTCCCTTGCCCTGGTGTACTCTCCTACCAGGGCAATGTGAAACTACTACTACTACTACAACAAGTACTTCTGTGGCACAGTTCTGCTTTCTACAGTTTATAAAGTCTTTGACTTTCCACAACTCAGTGTTGACTACTTCTCCTTGGAAAACATGAGACAAATTGGTGCTGTTAGTTTCACACTTTGAATTGCCACATGCAATGCAGGTTATTCTCCTCTCCTCCTGAACACCTTCTGTCAGTAGGGTAGCCTTGTTGCCACACTTGTTCTCCCACTCTGGTTTTAACCACGTGCTGATACTGGGTTTCTCCCACTACTGCTCTTATTTGTCTTAGGCAGGACATTGCTTGTTCAGGTCAGTTATTTCTATTGCCTTTGCTTTTCTTTTACAATAGGGTTCATACAAAGCTGGTTGCTTAACGTCCCCCTTTTGGCTTTGGCAATATTGGTTCTCTTCAGCTAGATTGACTAGTGCCCTCTTTTGGTTTTGGCAATAGTTGTTGGTTTTGGGTTTTAGAAATATTGCCTTTGGGTGTTGTTGGCAATTGTATATTCACAATGGTTTTGCCACTTCCTCCCCTTTGTATCAATTTGACATTCAATATAAATATCTCTTAGCTTTTCATCAGTTCGATTCATACAATATTTACTTTTCTGCCACTTTTTAATTAGTTTGATATCCCAAAGGCCTGTGTTTAGCTAATGGGTGGTCATCGAGCTCTCCATGGTCACAGTATTCAAGTGACTCACCGGTTTAGACTTGCGCGTCCACCCGCTCCACTACCGTTGGGCTCTCTGCTCCTTCTGCTTCACGTGGACTGGAAAACTGCCTTGCTCGGTTCTCTTTGTGCCACGCTTTCCAAAATTGGAGCGTTTCTTGCTCCACAGGCTGCCATATGCTTGCCTGCCACCAGAGCCTGTTCTGCTTTGGGGAGTGTTCCCGTTCACGCTTCCCGCTACACGTTCTCTGCAAACATGATCTTCAGGGGAAATGCTTTTACATAAAACACTTCCTGATGCGCAAACTCTGTGAACAGAGTCTTTGAAGGAAGAGACCCTTAGAGAACCGGCATCAGTACAGTAAAAGTCTGCGGTTCTAGCATATCTGCTTTCCTTCAGCTGCAATCTTGCTGTGGAGTCAAGGCAAGCACTTCACCTTCCACTACTGCCCATGCCCTGCACCTGAGGGGGCCTTGTATTCCTCACAGTCTCCTCAGGTGTGGATCATTAAACTTACTGATCTGCAACCTGTAGTTCAAAGCATCTGCATCCCTCTTCTACGTACCAGTACTTTTACTATTGTGGACTTGAAGTCCCCAATGTTAATTTCACTGTTTCTAACCTTAAGCCGCTTTTCAAAAGGAGCATACTTTGATTTTACTGCAGGGGTTTGCTCTTTAGGGAATGTATTACTTCCAGAATCTAATATAGTAATATTCAAAGATGCATCTGTCATATTCCCTTGCTGAACATGGGAGCTTTCCCCTGTACAAATATGCTTAACCTTAGGGAAATTATTTCTACTTTCAATACAGGACTGATCAGAACAGTTTTTATCACCATCAGGATACTTAGCTTCTATAGACTCTGGCATTATTGCCTCTTCCTCCTCAGAGGAAGAAAAATACTGCATCACTCCCAACAGAGTCATCCTATTCCCTTTGGGACCTTCTCCTCCCAGGTCATCCTCCCAGCTAACACCAACCCCAGGGTCGGGGTCAGGTAGCAACTGCCTTCCCCATGTCACCTTGGAGGAGACTTTAGGTTGGGTTTCTGTGAGAAGGCCAAAGGATTCACCACAACTCATTGAATTTTGAAACTTAAATACAGCAAAGTCTTAGAGAACTACTGTTTATTATGTTCTTTCTTTGAGCATGACAAATTGAAAGCCAGCAGTCCACTTCCGGTGACTCTAGACAAGAATCAGTTAGTTTTCTCCTGTCCTGCCTTAATCTGGACATCGTTTTACCCTGTGAGGAGGTTTATTCGTTTTCCACAGATGCTGGTTTTCCACAGATGCTAATGAATATTGTTTCAGAAACCAGGTTTCATTTTTGCAAAGGAAGGGCAAGTGAGGCAAACTAGGTTGCATGGTACAGGAAATTAAAATGTCTCTGACCAGCCTCTTTAATCATACACTACTATATATACGATTTAGCCAAAACGGCAAGATGTGATTTGATGAGCCGGGGGTAGATCCAAATGTAGTTGAAATATACCCTGTGTCTTAGTATACATCCAACCCAATCTTGAACTTGGGCTAGGCTTGGATATTCCTTGTTGACCACTGCCCAACTACATTCTGCAATAACACACATATTAATTAGAAAATACATCTGACTGATTGCTTTAACTAAGTTTGGAATTAGGTGGTTAGGAATGTTTTTAATTAAATATGTAAGGCCGAACACAAGACATACGAACAACAACCAGAGCAGCAAAAGGCAGGCGAACATTCAATATACAAAGATAAAGAGAATACAGAAAATGCAGATCCCAAAGATACAGGGTATAAGGACCATCCTAGTCAAATGTGCAAAATAAGGGAAACCCGGAGTCTGCCCCAAAACATGGCTAGATCTGTAATGGTGGAAATCCCATGCTATCTATAAATTATAAACTACACGTGTATTACCTTTAAACCTTTAACTACGAACTGTCTTATAGTAAGGGAGATTATCTTCAAAAAGGCTTTGGGCCTCATTACGACCCTGGCGCTAAGTGGTTAACGGCGCCGTAAAAGGCTGCGGCGCCGTTAACCACTTAGCGCCTTACTACGAGGTCCCTTTTTGCGGGACCCGACCTTAACGGCTGGTCTGGACGAGCCATTAAAAAGGGACCCACAAAGGGACCTCGCAGGCAATTACAGTACCGCAATTTGCGGTACCGTAATTGCCGCCTTCCCCATTCCCATTGAGCCCTATGGGGCAAAAATGGGAATGGGGAAGGGCCATGGGGAAATGGGGAAATACCGCCCCGCCAACCTTGGAATGGGGCGGTATTTCACCATGGCGGACTCGTTACAACACCGGCGCCAACCATGGTGCTAATAGCGCCATGGTTTAGCGCCGGTGTTGTAATGAGGGCCTTTGTGTATTACCCCAATCTAATGAGCAAAATTAACAGATATTCACCACTGTAACTGTAATACTCATACTACATTAAATGTACTTGAAAAATAAAATCACATCAATATCTAAACATCATATTACAATCCTTTTCTAAAAAAAGATAATGCCAGCTGTATACACTTCAAACCGCCAAACAGCGGGGTTAATAGTGACAAAAGACCTTCTTGCTTCTAAGAACTAAATTAATATCTATAACAGTATCCACGTGCCTTTGATGTCTTTTCTGGTTCCTTTCCTTTGACAGCATTTGCTTTATCAAGTTGCAATCATATGCCTTACATGCCTCACTCCCCGTGGGCATATCAGACGTTTATCAAGAGGCAACAGACATCACATGTAAGGACAACTACAAAAGTGCTGCTAGAATTGTATTTATATGTGGACTGCTATCAAGCATATATATTGATCTGTTTGAAATGATAGGATAGACAAAACAATTATCATGCTGGGCCAGCAGGTGGAAATATTGAACTATGCCTTCAATGAATGACTGTAAGCCCAGACAATTTCTCAAAGGGAAGATATCCCATCCCACAACTGTGTTGTTGTCATCCCAATCAGGTGGATTTACAGATTATGCTATCTCATCCAGAAACAATGCAAACATATAGTAATGTGTGAGGAAACCTATATGGCTATACAAACAATACATATCATTCAATGCTAACTTGCACTTCTTGAGGTCGACTTGGGTTTAATAGTATTATTGGAGTAATTGTGGTGTGTAACAATCCGTAGGTGGATATGATGATGCATGTATATGTAGTTTCCACTGCAGGGTTTCCATAGTAATCCCTTCTGACATATGAGCATGAGGTCCTGCCTCTCTTTATCAATTGTGGGCCAATCATCTTCCTCCCATCAGGAAAAAAGCAGCTCCTCAACCTCCTTCTCACCACCAATCCTCTGCCACAATGCCCTCAGTGTATCAGCCAGTGTGCCATACTAACAGCCACAAAGACTGACAATTGTGTGAATGAAGAAACAAGGGAATAAAAAACACAATCCTTCAACTACAATCCACACATGCAACTGACACGATCAAATATAATGCAATTTAACAGTAGATGACTTATTTTGTGTTTTAGGGAAAACAAGTGTGTGAAACCTTTTTTGTTTTTTCATAGTTTATTAAAGAAAACAAAAGGGGAAATGTACAAAAGGAAAAGGCAAACGTATTTTGTATAGGTAAACTATCTCAAGATATTAACACATATTGAACAATCTGTAAAACAAGGGGGAACATAAAAATGGCTTGCAACATATTAAAAGACAAAGGACCAACAACACAACTCTGATTGGTTTCACAAACTCAACAAATCACCTGAGAGGGGCCATTTGTCTACATTGACACGACAAATAAACCCATCATTAGTAGCGAGATCCGTTGCCCCAGATAGGATGATAAATGATCACGTGACATCTGCAAGCCTATACTAACTTGGGTTTCATCACCATCTTAAAACGTGTCCCATTCTCGCAGTATAGGAGAATCATCCCTAAAGGGTTTGTTCACTACTGCAGGTCAATTTTCATAAAGTTCCTCAAGGCCTAGTCATAACACTGTAGAACAGCTCAAGCGTTCTGCTGATTCGCCACTCTGATAGTATTCTATAAAGGAACGAAGGAATAATATGCTTCTGCTTCTGTTTTCTTTAGTCTACTTTCCGACTAAATTAACTAGGCTCTCTATCTTTAAATCAAGTGTTTGCAAGAAATGTTATGAACTTTGATTCTATCTTTTTTTACACAGGTCTAACAGGCATTAGTACCCGGCGAGGGCATAATCAGAATGAAAGAGCCATTCTGATTGGCCCTCGCCGATTCATACCAGGCCGGGAATCCCTCTGTCGGGATTCCACAGCCTTTGTCCCCGGAGTGGGGCGTGGCAGCCCCTCAGCCAATGAGGATGCTTGAAGCGGGGCCATCCCCATGGCTGAGAGGCTACCTTCGCCCCCCGCCGGGGACAGAGGTAAGGCTTTTTATTTTTTTCTCCCCTTTCCTCCCTCCTCCCACCTCCATGCCCTCCCCACCCCACTTACCTTCTATGCCTTGGTCCCTGGCGGGGGACGATGGCAGCCTCCTGCCGTGTGGAGACTCAGAGCGGGGCTATCCCCGCTCCGAGCCTCCACACGGCTGGAGGCTTCCATCATCCCCCGCTGGGGACCCAGGTACTTTTTTTTTTTTTTATCCCTTCCCCTCCCTTACACCTTCCCAACCGCACTTACCTTCTTTTTTTTCAGGAGCGGACACCCACTGCACACATCTTTCTTTATCATATTTGTGGAGCCAAAATGATATGTAATTCTCAAGATGTTTCCATTTGCCATTGTTTGATTGTTGAAGTGGTTTATAAATACTAATATTAATCAGTGTGACAAGACCAGTACTCTTACTCTGACCTCATCGAGAGGGGACGGAAACTGCTCTGAGCCTGGAGTAGGAGGCCTACCAGGGAGAAATCCACATGCAGTCCTTTCCCTAATTGGGATTGCAGAAGTAGAGAGAGCCACAATTCCTGCCCCCACACAAGTGCCAGTCTGTTTCTAATCAGTCCACCTTTGGCTCATGCCATACCTTTTCAGCAAGTTGCTTGACAGTGTTTTTTTGTTTCTCCAAGTGACATCCCATTCCAAAGAAAAGCCAGGGAGAAGCATTTGATTGAGAATAGTGTTCCTGTGCCGTACACCAAGTGCAAGCAGACCACAAGTCGGACAACAGTATCCATTGCCTCTCGAGTCTACAAGCAATGAAGAGAAAGCAGTGGAGAAAGAGGAGAAGCACCGCGCCACCAATGCATGCCAACAGGGAAACCACACACTGCTGCCATACAGCCATGGCGAACATGCGGAGCCACTGCCAACAACCATAGACCACCATGGACTAATAGAGGGGACGCAGCCCCCTCTTATAATAGAACTTACCTATGTGTTCAAAGGAAGGAAGGCTTTGAACACAAACTGTAACATTCAGCCTCTCAGACTGCAATTGTAGTTCTGTGGTGGGCCCGCATGGAAAAAGTGGGCCGGGCCCAGCCCCCTGTTTGTAATCTTGGTTGCCTACAACACATTCTGGGAGAGGAAGACTGGCCAGCTTGGTCAAGGACAGAGTGCCAACCCACAGAGGTGGAGGGATATGAAAAGGACAAAAGGAAGCATGAAGTCTGGGTTATTTGAGTGAGGTCAGAGGAGGATTAGGTGGATGACCAAGAACCGAACAGGAGGAACGAAGGAGCAGCAAAGTGTGGAGGTGATTTCTGGATACGGTGAAGTATTCGCTGGTCAGTGACATTGGTACTGCAGTGTGAGTGTGCATGGAAGTGTGGCAGGTAGGTTTAGAAGAGTTAGTGTTCGGAGGGATGTGGGGAGTTTATGGTACTGCGTGAAAGGAGATTTTCTGAGTAGTAGAGTGTAGGGCCGTAGAAGTGGAGATGAGGGAGTAGTAGTGTACTAATGGATTAGGAGAGAGTATTGGCAGCTAAGATTAGGCAGTAAAAGAGAGTGGTGGGAGGAGTGAGTAGAGACTGTTGAAGTTAAAGGATGAGGGGAGAAGACTGGAGGACCACGGGAGGGAGAGAGCCTGCACGAAAGTAAAAGTCTGCCTCAGTAAGGGAATCTGCAAGGTACCATTTGCTGCCTAAAGAACACTAGCCACTGGTTAGTGAAGTTCTTGAGGCAGGTTAGTGAGATAAGGCCAAGGGCCGTTATGTTAACATCTGAACTCATTTTGCTATCCGCATACTGAGGGAGAAAAAATCACTATATATTAACCTGAGTCTAAGGACGTCTGGGCTAGGGAAGAGGTGCTTGAAGATAAGAGAGAGGGCCAGCCATAGGTTTCATTGATAATTAAATAAAAACCTTTGAACCACCTCTGAGAGTTGGATTGATTCTTCTGCATCAGTGATGAACAATTGCTGCTTCTGAATTTTGCTTGTATCTTATGCATATTTCTGAATGAATATCTAAACCTGTGTGAACTTATTCAGCGAGTCATTGCAATCAGTGCCTGTAAGTTCAACATACATGCCATCCTCTTGAGGCGACTTGCATTAGGGATCATTTCAATCCCAGAGTCCACCTTCCATGACTTATATGCATTTGGAATTGCATGTGGAATCTCTTCTCAGTGACTAGTAGGGAGGGAGGAGAGCATCCCAGAATTGGTTAGAGACTAGGAGGAGGTTATATTCAGTGGGTGCAACTTAGTGTGGCATCTTTTTGATGAGTATGAGTAGTAAAAATGACATACAGTTGTGTGCATGAATCCGTCAAGTGTACTAATGTGAAGCAGTGTACTTTGACAAATCTGTCCCTGTCTGGCTCACTCAGTAAGTCTGTACAACAAGGGGTTAGAAGATTTGGTCTCCATCCTGAACATCTGTTTCTCTGTCCTGACAAAGGCCTCGCTACTAATCAAGAAGACCACTGCATGGAAGTGCACTATCTTACTGTATAGGCCGAAACACAGTGCGTCAAAAATATCCTAAGTTCTCCATGTGTTCTACCTAGAGCTTTAAGAAAGGTGACGATCAACAAGCACCTCTCAGATACGGTGCATAATCTCTCCAATAAAAAGAAGGACCACGAGCCATATTAAACACCTTGGTGGAGCATTATGTCTACATTTCCCAACTTTGGGGGTATTTAATTTCAAGTACAATTAGAGGTTTTTCCTGATACACCATTGTAAGACACCGCTCTGATATAGGAAGCTCAAACACTTGAATAGAATTTCCGTACAAATCAGGTTGAAGAACATTGACACTCTATGGTTGAATATGTTTTTCCAAATATGAAGTAACCCAGTATGAATGAAATTGCTCTTGAGTTGTGTATATTGATTTGCGTTGAAATGTTAAGAATATGATGATTTTTTAATTAAAACGGTTTGAAACAACTTGGTTTACAGGAGTGGAATAGAGTTATTCACTCCAATAGGATAATGTGGAGATTTGACTACTAAAATGTCTAGTAAAACAGGAGCAGGAGGTCATTGGTGATTCACGTGTTTGTTCTTAATATGTACCTCTTATACCACCTTCCACTCGCATCAAAAAATGAATAGGTACAACCTAATGTTTATACATAAGTATGAATAGTTACAAAGAGAATGTTATAGAATTGTTTGGATGTAAGAGATCACATCCAGTGAAGTGTCAAGTATATGAGACATTTTATTCTGGCTATTACAACTATGGAGTAGATACAATCTCATGGATGTCAAAATGTCTGGCACAAATAAATATAACAGAAGGAGAGTGTTGCAGGAACATTGAGGAGGTTTTCACCCCGCACAACGTCTTGGTGTCCCACAGTTGCCAGAAATATGTGTAGTCAATGTAGTAAATAGAAGGCATCTATCTCACATTCAGCTGCATATTATGGCACATTTCTCACTAGGAGGTGGGGAAAATGGAGAGCCATACTGAGCGCACCTGATGATGATCTGTCAGAAAACAAAAAGAAAACAAATTGCAGAGAGCTTCAGGCTGCAGGAAACCAAAGTGAAAAAGACACGATTATAAAATCAGGTGGGCAAGACAATGTTATTTGTTTGACTATGTACAGTGTATTTCAAACACAGGCTGTAAGGTCCAAAACATCCAAATTGTCATTGTATGGCACCCAGACCACCAAATGCACCACCACTCACCTTTTCAGAAGATGAGCACAGTATGATGCACCTTAGTCCACTACGAAAATTGCACGCATGGAATGTATTCCTCTAAGATGAAGAACAACCACACCTTGTCACCTGTGGGATGTTCTGACCCACTAGGCTCTGCCCTGCAACATCACTGTGTGCCGCTTTCATCAGAAACAACAGAATGGCCACCAAAAAGCTCTATGCGCTAAAATCTCTGAGAAGTGCGCAGGGGAAACCTGAAAAATAGGCCGCCAATCCATTTGCCAGTATCAGTGGTGGAACGGGAGACCACACTACCAAAACCTGTCATTGGGCTGCCCACAGAGTGAAATGGAATTACCTGAAAAGGCAGGGCTGCATTGCCAGGAAACACCAGAAGTGCTTTAAAATCCGTTTTTCCTTGGCTGTGGAAAGTGAAAAATCATGGTTCCCAAACATCAGAAAAGATCCAACATCCTTGTTGGGTGTTAAACATCACTTTATTTAAAGAATACACCTAAGCACAATGTCAGGAGAAGCACATTTCATCACAATCCACATTCAAAAAGATGCTTGCCTGGAAAAATCTGTCAGATATGGGCGCAGTACCGCCGCTCACCTGTGTCAGAGCTGTCATTTACTTATACTGTTACTTTATACATTAAGATCAAATTGTGGAAAAGAAGAGACTTGCCATCAAAAGCAATATAGGTTGCTACAATTCAATTTCTATGTTTTAAAAAGACTGGAATGAAGAGATCTGTGGGTATATTAGTTGAAAATGTAAAGTTTATTTTAGAAAAGACAATTTTAAAACAGTGTTTTACAAGTGAACTAATGTTAGCCACAGTACTTCAAAGGCACATTCCACAGTTTGCCCCAAACAAAGGCATCTTCCCCCTGCCCTCTGCTCAGGAACTGTCATTGAGTTGTTAATGGAGGTGGGAGGAGATTTTGGCCTGTTGCTCTGAGGAGAGAGAAAAGACTCCCTTGATTGAAAAGATATGCAGATTCAACTGTCAACAGAAAACAACTGCCAGCAGGAAGGGAGCCTGGGAGTGCTCTTGCCCAGCCAAACCTTGGGGGCGGGACCAGACGGATATGTGTATCTTGACCCACAAGAAAATATCTTTTGGAAAAGACTCACAGAGGACTGAACAAAATTGGTACAAATCTGTAAATATAGTGTTGTTAAAATGAAATTTCGGTTCACAGTTTGAAACTACTCTGAAATCTGTGCGATGTTCAGAGACAGGACTACCAAGATGTTGATGTTGTAGCAATTGTGATAATGCTAGAAATATGAAACTTCACAGGATTAGGCCCAGGTGTCATGCACATGTATGGAGAAAAATATGGATAGATCTGACACTGGGTACACAAGCAAAAGTGCGAAAAACTGTAAAAGTGGAACTAAAGCTCTCACCGAGATGGAACTCGGATGGATACCTGCTGTACTAAATCTGTGATGTGAATATGTATTATTAGCAAGTTGGTGATATTCAGGGATGTCATTAAGGGGTCACCAGAGGTCACAACTTCGACCCCTGAGGTCTCCCTTGCGACCTCCAAAAAAAATGGAAAACTTTTTATTTTTTTTATTTTATAATGCAAGCTCCTTGGCTGTGGCATGCACCATGTGGCTCTTTACTTGAGTGGCTGCCTTTCTTGTGCAGGCCCCTTAAAAAAAGAAGAAAATAAGAACAGGGGTGCCACAAGTCTAACACTTTTAGCACTGACCCTAAATAAGAAAGGATAGGAATACCAAATAATCTGTCTTTCTGGAAGTCTATACAATAATTGCTAGACTCATTAAATGTTTATTTCAGGCGCACATTAGTGGGTGAGTCACTGATTTAGCCTGTTCTCAAACGACTCAATTCAACCTTTCAGCCTTCTGAGGTCGATAAATGAGTACCAACACAGGTTGGGTGATATTAGGTGTATATTTTTTCTATATAAAGCGCTTAAGCATAAGTGCTATATAATAACACATCATTATCATTTGGTCATGGACGTCTGCTTGCATTCACAATAATTTGGTAATATGGGCCTATACACACTGATCTTAACGATACATATGGCGATCCATTCTTGTATGAAATGTATATCACATTATAGTGATATCGTAATCATATTTTTTGTAGTGTACAATGCTATGTGATGCCACTACCTGTTTTGTCAACGGGTGAAAGGTTGTGTTCCATCGCTTCCCACAATATCACTTCGGGGAGGTGTCAAATGACATCACTTCCTGTGATGTCATCTGGGTTCAAGGGTCATGTGATGTCACTTCTGCTACCCCTGGCATTTTGGTGAAATGACGTCCCTGGTGATATTGTAAATATGATTTATGTGAAAAATAGATTTACTTTACTGAAACAAAGGGGAGGTACTCCCTGGATTGTAAAATGCAGCATCACTATGACACTAGATTTCCTTCTCAAATCAGGAGAGGGGAATTACTCCTATAGGGTGGGCTCAGTATAATTCAGCCTACCCACCCCTTTGGGAAACACATAAATAGGGACAATTTAGGACCTACACACACATTCACCCATCAACTGATTTACTGGCAAAGAACTCTGCAGGAGAAACCAGATCCAGGACTCCAGAACTCTGAAAGCAGAAGGCCCAATTCCAAAGCTGAACCCTTCTCAGCTTGGCCTTTAAAATCTTGCAACCTGATTTTACCCCAGACTTCCAAGGGGCACACCAAATAAATTGAACAGCCTGGCTGTGCTGTTTCTGCTTTCTTGCCAAGAACTCTTGCCAGAACCCAGAGATCCAAACCAGTAGAGCAGAGCTCTAACCAGATAGCTATAATCCAGAACCAACCCGTCAGATCCAGTTCAGAGGCCGTGCACAGACCAGAGTGCTGTGCTGAGTACAGAACCGGGTGCCTGAATCCTGTCCGGTGGGCTAGCAGAATTCCAGTCCAAAACCTTTGACCAGATCCTGACGGGCCTATTCCAAAACCATAGTTGTGAGTATCTAGCATAGAATTGTCCATAGCCAATCTCTTATCCTTACGTAATCCAATCCAAAACCATTCTATCATATCCAGAACTGCATTGTAGAATCTCTTTTGTTTTTATGAATCTTTCCCTCATCCATATAGTCCTTTGTTAATGGTAGTGATAATATAACCTTTGCGCTACTTTTGATGAAGAAAGACAAGTGTCTCGGCGGGCAAAAGTCAGAACAGAGGCGCCCTGTTCTGGTGGCTGTACCGTTGGGTATCTTACATCTGGATAGCCTTCCTTAGTGCCAAGAAAATCATTGTTTGTAATTCCAAAAGCGCATCTTTCATTTGAAAATCTTGACTCTTTCTGAGAAAAATCGACCTTTACTAAAACCTCTGTTACTTCCATACCGTACATGCTAGAAACGAAATTTAAGTGTTAGATTGAAGCTAACAACCTCAGCTTTCAAACAAACCCAACTCCTTCTAGTTTTGCCGCAATCGCGTTTCTCGCACGCGGAAAGGATTGCCGCGGATTTGCATTTGGCTAAAATTTCCTCATGTGTAAAACAGCTATTCTTTGCATCTGAACTCAGAATTCAATTTTCAATCTGCTAGTTATCCAATCACCATTGCTAGTGTTTACCTGAATCTATACAAAGTGGCTCCCACTAGTGTTGAATCCAATTTAGCGAATTAAAGTCATTTTTCAGTGTTTTCCCATTCATTACAAACCACATTCAAAAGCATTTGAACTGTTTTAAAATCATTCCTGTTTCTCTCTATGCTTGCTGGGTGGTACAGGGATTGAAACTGTATTGGTTGATATTGTTTATTCCTGAAACCTGTAGTCTCTCCTTTGATCTCTTTATACTGCATATTGGGGGGAATTGAGTAGTGTACAGAGGGAAAAAGTGACATTGCATTGTTTTCCTATCCATACCAAGTATTATTCTATGCTGCATTGTTTTTCTATCCATATCAAGTATTAGTCTATGCTGCATTATTTTCTTTAAAGAGATTATTGATTGTAATATCACCCAATGGTGATCATTGTATAAATATTAGTAGTGTGATATATAGATTGTTCAAATTCATAAAAGTGTGATATATATTTTGTTCAAATTCATAAAAATATATCTTTTAACTTTGCAAAAACAGCCTGCTTCCTGGTTCAGTGAGACCGGGGGGGGGGGGGGTTAAAGAGAGGGGTGTGATATAAGGGTACATCATTTAGAATTAAAAGAACTATAGACAAAAATATATAATTAAGGGTTCCAACTGGGCATCACACGCTAGGCATTGACTTAGGTGGAGTGCCGGGTTGAAATCACTTGCAAGATTGGGGGCTCGTGTCCGAGATTTCTGAATTAGATATACCACTTGTGACAGTCTAATACAGTGTGAATCCCTGCTGGGCTACCACGCTGCGTTACACTGGGAAAAGCACCCCTCAATAGGAACACTCTAAGGAATTGGTCTGTTTTGCAAAAATAAAATAAACTTCTGTAAATCAAGAAGGAAATTAATATGTCCAGAATGGCGAAATTGGTAGATATCAATACGGCTAGATAACACCTATTGCATAAGTTATTTGTGAGGGTTGAATGGACAGAGCAGGATCATAATGTGTGCTTGCAGGCAATCATAGAACAGATCACTGCAACAGGGTCAGATAAATGGCAAGACCAAGGTCCATTACATATGGCCCTGAGTGAACTATATATGGCCCCTAAGTCAAAGGAAGAGCAAAGCAAGATTGCCAAAATAGCGGCATATCTATACCTATGTATTGGAGCAATACAGGACGAATATGCCAAGGGCCAAGATCTGGCAAACAAGCAACTGCAGGCATTAGGAAAGGCCCAAACTGATCTGGACTCTTCCGAGCAGAGGCTGCAGAGGAGCCAGGAGTCAGAAAATGAAAGTAGGCAGTACATAGTCAAAATAAAAGAGGACATGGGTATCCTGCAGCAGGAAAGGGCAGAACAGGGTACCAGAATTCTGGACTTGCAGAAAGAGTACCAAGAGAGTTTGTACTCTCTACTGCAGAGCCAGAAAAAGCTGGAGCAGCAAAAAAACTTCAACAGCCAACTAAGACAGAGAAAAAGAGCAGAGTAATAAATTAATCCTGAAAAACCTGGATACCCAGGCAGAATTTGATGAAGAGCGCCAGAAAGCTGGTGCACTTCAAAGACAGAGGGACGACCTGGCTACACAGAGGCATACTCTTGCTCAGGAAAGGGACACCTTAGGCCAGGAAGTCGGTCAATTACAAGCGAAATTACATGAAAATCACCTGGCACTTCAGGGACTGGGTGACCTCCAAAAAGAGCATGAAAGATTGTTAGAGCACACCAGGAGGGTGGAGGAGGCTCTAGCAAAAAAGTACCAGGCCAGTATGGACAGGGCTCAGGAGGTAACCCTCTTACAGCAAAGACTGGCCCAGTACTCTAAAACAACACAGAAAGCACAGAGAGAAGATCAGGCTCTCTGTGAGAACAATGGCAGGATCCACAGACAGGTAGCCATGCAAGAGAGACTGATAGAAACTAGCAAGGCCTTGATTGAGGAACAGAAAGCTCAGATTCTTACATGGCAACAGCGAACAGGGGCTGACAGAGATGAGGTTTGCTGGGAAAGGGAAACACCTGAGCATAATCTCAGGAACCCTAGTACCAGAGGCCTTCATCTCTTCCAATCCCTGGACTCTGCCACCCCCATGTCAACTGGCGCATATGAGCCAAGGGCCACGGGGATGGTAGATTTCAATCCAATTAGAAATATGGGGCTCATAGACCAACACCTCCCAGGAATGGATGGGCGGGCATCTGGGTATAGGTACCCAAGTACTGTTACATTTAGTGGGGAATTCCGTGAGAGTAGGCCCACTAAGGGCATCCTGAAAACCTCTGCCCAGCTAGGACAGTGGGGGGGGGGGGTACCCATCAAATCCTGGGAGCAAGGAGGAATCAGAAGAATCCTCCGAGCGCCTTAGGACACAGGAGACTAGGTCCCCACATTCTGCCAGCCATTCCCAGGCTAGCAGAATTCGGGAGAGCCTAGAAGACCAGACGGGCACCTCTGGGAGCAGTGCCTCTGAGTCAGAGGAGGAGTGGACCAGGGTCACCCGAACCAAAAGGGCCAATAAGGCAAAAAGGGCCTTGCTTAAGGACCCCTTAAAGCAAATCAAAGCAATAAGGAGCGTCATCATGCCCTATCATAAGAACCCTAAATATTCTGTTTTGGGAGCACTTAGAGCTCTTTGACCAGATGATGGAAACTTTCCATTTGAAGGACAGCCAAAGCTGTATTCAATATGTGAAATGGACCTTCTCCCCAGAATACTCCAGCTTCTTTGCGGGGCTGGAGGACCAAAATCATTCTAGATGGTCCACCTATAGGGTGGCCATCTTGAAGCATTTTTCTGTGCACAGAAATCCTCAGGAGGCTCGCAAGGCAGCCTACAACTTGCAATGTTGGGAGGATCAGGCCCCACAAGAATTTGTGCAGGAATTAAAGCATGCCTTTGTGCAGACCACCAGGGTGCTCACGGACAGCAAAGTATTTGTGAATACTTTTTTCCACACTCTCCCCAAGTACATCATGACCCAGCTACTGAGAGATTTTCATGAGAAAAGATCACTAGACTGGGTCATTGAACAGGCCACATGAATTTATGAGGTGCAAAAGCCCATAGAAAACAAGAATAGTCCTAAAAGCCCCAAACCAACCAACACCCCTGCTGCTGCTAAGGTGGCAGAGGTGAAGGTTGCCCCGATTTTAGATTTGGAGATGGCGGGGCCTAAAAACCTGCCTGCACAGCAGGATAATCCCAAGCCCAGAAGGCCCTCGGGCCAGTCCCAACCAGGGAGCCAAGGAGGTAGTCCCACAAATGGTATCCCTCACTTCCCTGACTACATAAGTCCCCGCTAGAAGGGGAACAGACCCATCCTGGGTTATATGTGAACTCCTCCAGCCCAAGGGGGTGGGGTCCAACCAAACAGCAGCTAACCCACGAAACTTCCCTCCTCACTTCCCCCAGGAGGGCAGAAATTCCCCAAACCCTGGACAGAACTTCTTCCCCAGGTACCAGCAAAGCTCTCAACTCCAAAATCATCCATCCTTCTTTCCCCACTTTCCTGAGCCCAGACAACCCAATCCGGGAAAGGGAAGGCCAAGGGTGGAGGGGTACCCACATTTTTCAAACCCTGGGTATTTTCCGAGAAGGGATAGCTACCCTTCCCGGGATCAGCCCAGGGGAGACAACAGAACCCTGTATCAGCCTGAGCGGGTGTCACAGCTAGAGCGCCAGGTCCAAAACATGGCACAGGATCTGGGTCGCATGCTGAGGGCTCAACAGAACCCTCAGATGAGCATGCCGGCACAGAATGCCCCAAACTCCGGACCTGGTGCACCAGAGCAATGACGGGGCAGAACCCCGACAACCCACCGGTTCCCAAGGAGGAGGCACAAGGGGAAAATGGGTGTAAAGCTTTGGAGGAAACTTCCTTCCCCACTTGTAAAAAGCCCCTGGAAACCCCGGAACCGGAACCAAAATCTCCTGCCCCTGAAAGTCTGCCACCCAAGGAGCAGAGGGGGGGTAGGAGAAACAAAGAACCCAAACAAACCCATTTTGAGGTGGAGGTACAAATCTTCAAATTTGAAGGAGAGGGATCCTCAGAGGATCCTGGGAAAAAGATCTTCTCCTTCAGAGATGGGGGAACTCCTCCCAAAGAAAAATGGGTCCCAGAGGATCCAAATCCAGACTGGGTAGATGTGAGGACTGAGCTAGCGCCGCCCCTCATCCAATCCCAGAACCAACAGCATGAAAATCCCCTGGTTCAAACCCATCCTGATGACTGCCTCCAAAAAGGGGGGGAGGCCTAGAACCGGAACTAGGGGAACCCAAAACCTCTTCCATATCTAGTTGCCACCTTTTCTTTTCGGATTCCCTAGACTCCAAACAGAGTGCGGCCCAAATCTCTTCTCTATCAGTATCCAAAACTAGAAAACTAACCCACCAGTTGTCCCAAAAATGTACATTATCTGTGCCCCCTTGCAGAGAAGTAGGGAAGCTTCTATGCCCCGATCCAAATACAGGGACAGGGTACAATTTTGGAACTGGTGGACACAGAATCCCAAGCTACCCTTCTGTCAAAAAGGGCCTTTGATGAAGTGAATTCGGGAAGAGGGGAGAATTACCAAATTCCTCTCACCCTTCTTCCTGGACAACTTCAGAACTTCGACAGGAAGGAAATTCCTGTCGAGGGGACTGCGGATTTGGACATAAAAATTGGGCGACACAAGGTGAAGCACCCGGTCATAGTTGTAACTCCAGAGGGCACCCCTTGTTTACTAGGGAATGACCTCTTGCGAAGGTTGTCACCCCTAATAAATTGTGTAAACAAGGTCCTCTGGACCCAGACTAGCTGACCAATAAAATTAAAACAGAGTGTCAACCATGTTAGTTTAAACAACACCTGCCACATGGTTGAACAAAAATCTGAACAAGTATAATTTCACTTCCAGAACAACCAAATCCAAGACGTGACAGTAATAGCAGTAGGACAACAAACTGGTGATGAGGGGTCCTCTCTATTTCTGAAAATCAACCTTCCTTCCAGTTTAAGGTGGCATTCCACACTGGAGAGAAACACTCTGAAATTCTTTACAAATTCACAATCTGAAATTCCCACTCCTATAGTCCAGAAAGATGGGAAATCAGCTCAGAGCCTGGGTGATATTCAGCAAATTGGAGAGCAGTTGTTCATTTCTGTTCAGTTAAATGAAGGGAAGGAATAAGTTCTCGCCCGAGTATGTGTGAACAACGGTAAGATCTTCATCAGCGAAGCCATGTTCCGCCAACTCCCAAAAGATCCAGCCATTCCCACTTTTAAACTGATAGACAAATGGGAAATGGATTTGGAAACACCCAATTCCAAACATCTCCTGCCAAGCAGGTGTATGCTCAAAATCTCCATAGGCCACAAGAGCATAGTCCATAATTGTTGGGTTGTGCGAGATGTCACTTAGGCAGTGACATTCTCAATTGCTTTGCCATTAGTTTGGACCGAATAAACATCAAAGCTTGCTCCCGATTAGCATATAATCCCATGGGCTTTGATGGTCCAGAGAAAGCATTTAGGTCAGCTCAATTGCTGCCTTATGCAGTTGAAATTCAGATTGGAGAGGAAGTCACCATCCCAGAAAGGACCCGACAATTCTCCCTGGAAGTGAAAGTTAAGAGAGGACAGAAATTGAAAATCCCTGATGCCTATATTCATTTAAATGCTTATTTCCAACAGCAAGTGTTGGGGTAAACCCAACACCACTAGTTAATATAGAACATGACACCATTCCAATAGAGGTGGATAACAGCAGCTTTAAGAGTATCACTCTAGCCACAGGCACCATTATTGGAATGGCGGTTGATGACAACATTTTTCCATAGATTTAGGCAATGAACTGTTAAGACCAATCCCCAAGGACAGTTATAGTGATGACAACACAACACCAGGCTTGATCTTTACCCGGCATGGGGGGAACCTCCTGGTGTACACTTCCTGCCCTTATGGTAGGGAAGATGTGACCTGTGACTTCAGGAGGGATAAGGTGATTTTCCAAGTCTGCCAGGACTGCCTTCCCTACCTGAAGCCACCAGTCCAAATCAGCACTCTGACCAGGGACTTCTCCACCCAGCTGGAGGAGGCCACTGAGATAGCAAAACCAGAAGTCTTTCAACGCTTCAGGCAGATGGTTGAAGAGAGAGTCAACCTAGCTGATGCCTGTGAGACTCTGGAGCAGAAGCAAAAATTGAAACAAGTTTTCTTGGATTTTCAAGATCTCTTTGTGGTGGACTCATATGTCTGTGGTCACACCGACATCCACACTACACCAATTCCCACGGACCCTGGCATGACCCCAGTGTTTGTGAAGCAATATCGCTTGCCTCTCACATCAATGGAGTCTCTTACTGAAATAATTAAGAACCTTGAGTCCCGTGGGATAATCCGTCCAGTCCACAGCACCTTCATTAATCCGGTGCTGGCGATATTGAAGCCAAACGGCCAGTGGAGACTCTGCACCGATCTTAGGGAGCTCAACAAACGGGTCCATACTTCCCGATTGCCTTTTCCCTACATTGAGCAAGGGCTGGCCCAGATCCAGGGGTCACAGGTATTCACTTCAATAGACCTGACCAATGGATACTGCACTGTACCTGTCAGTACCAATACAAGCTGGCTTTCACCTTCGGGGGGCAGCAGTACACATGGACCCGGACTTCCTTCGGATACATCAACTCCGGAAATGAATTCAACATTTTTCTACATAAGGCCATGCCCGACCTGGGTGAAAGGGGGAACCTGGCTTATGTAGATGATGTGCTCATCAAAAGCTCGACTGTGGAGGAACACATAGCTGAGATCCGTTATGTTCTGACACAGTTGGGGGCTGCCGGAGCAAAACTTTCCTTTCAAAAGGCACAGTGGTGTAGAACCTGTGTCAATTTCTTGGGGCATGAGATTACTCCTCAGGGTCTCTGTCCCCAAGAAAAGAACGTGGAAGCACTCCAGAAATTGAAAGACCCCACAACTCTGCGGGAACTAAGGAGCCTCTTTGGACTGACTAATTACAGCAGAAAGTTCATTGAGGACTACACAGAGATCAGAAGACCCCTGATTCATCTTTTGAAGGGGGGAGGTCAAGTGGGAATGGGGTCCAGAACAAGCCTAGGCAGTAAGACAACTTGATAGCTTACCCTGACAAAAACAAGGAGTTCTTCTTGGAGACAGGGTTCTCAAATACATGCTTGACTGCAGTATTATACCAAAAGCATGAGAAGGTCAAAAGTAATCACCTATGCGAGTAAAACTTTATCCTCTGTGGAGGAAAAATTCAACGATTGTGAAAAGGCACTTCTGGCAACAGTGTGAGCATTGAAGAATTACTGCCCTTTTATCCAGGGGGAACACATCATAGTGGAGACTCCACACCAGCCTCTGCAATATCTCCAAAGTGACAGAATCCGGGCCGGAAATGTAAGTAATTCCCGAATTACTTCCTGGATTCTGTCAATGCAAGGCTTTCCTGTGGAGGTCAGATATGGCCAAAACTAGAAGAGTCCCCTCGCGCAAAGTCTGGCTGACTTGCATGATTGTGCCAGAGAAAACTGTCTCGAGGACGAAAGTCTAAAAATCAAGGATAACATGGAGGCATACCTCAATTCCCCACACAAAGTCTTTGAAGAAGACAGGTGTGAGGGAATGCCCACTGTCTATGTGGATGAATGCTCCTACCATGTTGACAAGAACGGGGAAAAAGAACTTGTGGCCGGCGTGGGGAATGCATGGGTGAATGATGTCACAGAACCCTCCGCTGGGTACAAGATTGGTCCCCGAAGTAGTAAAGTGGCACAGTTGATGGCTGTGCATCAAGCCATCCTCACTGCTGTCCAACATCAACTCCACGAACTGGTCATAATCACAGATTCAGATTATGTACGTATCGGGTTCGTGGAGCAGCTGGTTAACTGGAAAACCAGAGGCATGTTATGTGCTAATAACAAACCACTGAAACATGGGAAATTAATTCAAAACATTGATGATCTGGTCACCTCGAATGGGATGACCATCTACTGGAAAAAGATCAAAGGTCATTCTAAAGTAGAGGGACCAGACAAAACTGGAAATGACTTAGCTGATCAGCTCACCAAAACTGGAGCCATCCAAGGGGATCTACTTGAGATCAAGTCCATTTTGGAGGAAATCCAGGTCACTGCCATCACTAGGTCCCAGACAAATGCTCACAATGAACTCTCAACTGCACAATGGAGTAAGGAGACCCCAGATGCTGATTTGATAACGGCTCAAAAAGGGGATCCAATAATTGGTAAGTTCTATCAACACATTGAGGACCGTGAGAACTTTCCCCTGACGGATACCGATAACATTGGGAAAGAGGACCTCAGAGTGTTGATGAAATGTCAAAAAAATTTCCGAATCCAAGACGGTTTGTTAATGAGGAGATCCCTAGCTGGCCATGATCAGTGGGTGGTCCCTACCTCATTCCGAAGCTGGATGTTAAGTCACGCCCATGATGCGGCCACAGACGTCATAGGGGGTTTCATACAACACTTGAAATCTTAAGAGAGGTTGCATACTGGCCACACATGGGGCAGGACCTCGACCAATACTTGAAGGGGTGTCTTGTGTGTGCACAATTTCAGCCAACATCCCTCACACACTGTGCGCCTCTCCAAAAGAGGGGGATGACACTGCCGTGGTCAGATTTACAAGTCGATTATAATGGGCCCGTGATTCGCTCCTATAGGGGAAATAAGTACATGTTTACTGTGACATGCTTGTTTACTAAGTGGGTAGAATGTCTCCCGGTCCCAAACTGCAAGGCAGAAACAGCAGCTGCCCTGATGATCAACCACATCTTCTCGCGTTTTGGACTATCCCAAAGGATCGAGTCAGACCGAGGTAGCCACTTCACTAGCGAAGTAATGAAAAAGATGTGGGAGACACTTGGGGTCAAAAGGAAGCTACACATTGCCTTCTGGTGAGCCTCTAGTGGTGCAGTAGAGTGATACAACAAGACAATTGCGAGCATATTAAAAAAGTTTGTGGCAGATTCTGGGCCAAGTTGGGATTGTCGATTACCTCTTGTCCTAATTGCCATCAGATCTACCCCTTCATCTGCAACTAAAAGGTCACCGTTTGAGCTGATGATTGGACGCAGGATGGTGCTTCCCCAGCATCTGCTCTACAGAACCCAAGAGCAGACATTGATCAATGCCTCCACAACTCATGATTATGTGGAAAATCTAAGAAAACACCTTCAACATGCTTTTGCCTATGCTCAGCAAAATCTAGAAAGATCTGCAGACAGCATGAAGACCCTCTATGACTTAAAGACTACTAGAAAAGAATACCATGTAGGAGACCGGGTCTACTTATACAATCTCCAAAGGAACCAGGCCAAACAGCACAAATCTTTGCCTAGCTGGAGGGGACCTTTTGAAATTGTAGACAAAACCTCACCAGTCGCCTACAAAATCCACATCCCCAAAGTCAGTTTGGCAGAGGAGGAAGATAAGTGGGTCCATATAACCAACTAAAATGTTGCCATCCTAGGCACACCCTGCAGCAACTGGAGGAGTCCATATATAGTGAATATAGTGAATAAATTGCAAATAGAAAAATGTGTCCCAAGGAGGACCGCCCAGGGACGGGAAGCAAAAATCCAAGGGGCCCGGGGTATCGCTCCATACTCACAGGACTGGGCGAGGAACTGGTCTTTCTTTACTGAAACAAAGGGGAGGTACTCCCTGGATTGTAAAATGCAGCATCACTATGACACTAGATTTCCTTCTCAAATCAGGAGAGGGGAAATACTCTGACCAATCGGATTCCTAGAGGATGGGCTTAGTATAATTCAGCCTACCCACCCCTTTGGGAAAGACATAAATAGGGACAGTTTAGGACCTACACACACATTCACCCATCAACTGATTTACTGGCGAAGCACTCTGCAGGAGAAACCATATATAAGACTCCAGAACTCTGAAAGCAAAAGGCCCAATTCCAAAGCTGAACCCTTCTCCACTTGGCCTTTAAAATCTTCCAACCTGATTTTACCCCAGACTTCCAAAGGGCACACCAAAAAAAATGAACAGCTTGTCTGTGCTGTTTCTGCTCCCTTGCCAAGAACTCTTGCCAGAACCCAGAGATCCAAAACCAGTAGAGCAGAGCTGTAACCAGATAACTGTAACCCAGAACCAACCCGTCAGATCCAGTTCAGAGACCGTGCAGAGACCGGAGTGCCATGCTGAGTGCAGAACTGGGTGCCTGAATCCTGTCCGGTGGGCTAGCAGAATTCCAGTCCAAAATCTTTGACCAGATCCTGACGGGCCTATTCCAAAACCATAGTTGTGAGTATCTAGCATAGAATTGTCCATAGCCAATCTCTTATCCTTAAGTAATCCAATCCAAAACCATTCTATCATATCCAGAACTGCATTGTTGAATCTCTTTTGTTTTTCTGAATCTTTCCCTCATCCATATAGTCCTTTGTTAATGGTAGTGATAATATAATCTTTGCGCTAATATATTTGCTGAAGAAAGACAAGTGTCTCGGCGGGCAAAAGTCAGAACAGAGGGCCCTGTTCGGGTGGCTGTACCGTTGGGTATCATGCATCTTCATAGCCTTCCTTAGTGCCAAGAAAATAATTGTTTGTAATTTCAAAAGCGCATCTTTCATTTGAAAATCTTGACTCTTTCTGAGAAAAATCGACCTTTACTAAAACCTCTGCAACTTCCATACAGTACATGCTAGAAACGATTTAAGTGTCAGATTGAAGCTAACATCCTCATCTTTCAAATTAACCCAAAACCGCATTCCAACTCCTTCTTGTTTTGCTGCAATCGTATTTCTCGCGCGCAGAAAATTTGCCGTGGATTTGCATTTGGCTAAAATTTCCTCACGTGTAAAACAGCTATTCTTTTCATTTGAACTCAGAATTCAATTTTCAATCTGCTAGTTATCCAATCACCATTGCTAGTTTTTACCTGAATCTATACAAAGCGGCTCCCACTAGTTTTGAATCCAATTTAGCGAATTAAAGTCATTTTTCAGTGTTTTTCCCATTCATTACAAACCACATTCAAAAGCATTTGACCTGTTTTAAAATCATTCCTGTTTCTCTCTATGCTTTCTGGGGGTAACTGGGATTGAAACTGTATTGGTTGAGATTGTTTATTCCTGAAACCTGTGTTCTCCCCTTCCATCTCTTAATACTGCATATTGTGGGGAATTGATGTAGTGTACATGGGGGAAAAGTGACATTGCATTGTTTTCCTATCCATATCAAGTATTATTCTATGCTGCATTGTTTTTCTATCCATATCAAGTATTATTCTATGCTGCATTATTTTCTTATCCATACTCCCACTGATTAAAGAGATTGTTTATTGTAATATCACCCAATGGTGATCATTGTATAAATATTAGCAGTGTGATATATAGATTTTTCAAATTCATAAAAGTGTGATAAATATTTTGTTCAAATTCATAAAAATAAATCTTTTTAACTTTGCAAAAACAGCCTGCTTCCTGGTTCAGTGAGACCGGGGGGGGGGGGGGGGAATTAAAAAAGAGAGGGGCATGATATAAGGGTATATCATTCAGAAATAAAAGAACCATAGACAAAAATACATAATTAAGGATTCCAACAGTGCATCACACGCTAGGCATTGATTTAGGTGGAGTGCCGGGTTCAAATCACTTACACACCTACACCCTGTGCAAGATAATAGTGGCTTGGGAAGCCTGGCAACAATTTGGTTATGGCATATATTCAGTACTATATGATGCAGCATTTTGCAGAGCACCAACAGTCAATCCATAAAACCCCTGCCCTGACTGTCATTCCCGAAAAGATGAATGTTTTGCCAACAATGTTTCATGCATTGATCATCAGCTCTGCATCCAGCACTTATCATTCTTTGTGCATGATCAGTGTGATGGAGGCATTCGAACATGAAAAAATATGAGAAGTCACATAAGTGAATGCACTTGCTCAATGCTAACATCACAACAATGTTATAGATGTTCCATTTGCATACTCGTCTGAAAGAAAAATGCAATTTATGTTGGTTGGCAATCACTGGGTAATTCGAGTTGGGCACTACCTAGCATGCAATGCTGCACAATCAACCATGTTTTTTAAATTTGTTTCCCAAGGTGAAGATACTATTTTAGATACCTGTATGCATGTTTTGAGATGTTAAGAATATATGTGAATCGTTTTCTACAATTTGCTCTTTCCTTCCCTTGTTGATATATAATAAAATACCTGTGTTTCCCCTCAGGTTAATTATGGGTACACGTTATACAGTAAAATAGGGGCTGCCATTGTGTGCCCAGGTAGCCTCTTCAATTTGCATATAAATAAATCATATGCCAAGTGTGTACACCATTGGTCAGGTTATGCCAGCAGATGTGTAGTTACTAATTCCGTGCGTTTGTTTATTTATTTGTGTTTATAATGCAGACCACACATACTAAATATCATCTTGCTTCTGGCAAGTGAAGAAAGGTTAAAGGATTCTTATAGGTAAGAGGAGTAGGCAAATTAGAAGTGGAACATTTGGATTGCAACTCTAAAATACATGAACAGGTTTATGGTTCTTAGATAAGAGGACAATGTGCTCTACAGGTGATGGCTAAAAATGGAGACATGAATGTCTCCTTTGCCCCTGCAGTAAGACGAAGGGACTAGTACGAAGATTTCTGCTGGGTGAGTGTCGAGCTCTCGAATGCTGGTTAGAATCAATTGTGTTGTGTAGTTATCGAGAAAAGCTATGAATGCTCTTGAAGGTTAATCAAAGCATCTTCATCCCGATTCTGGCCACGACAGGGAGCCAGTGAGGATGTCTAAAATAATTAGAGACTGAGTATTTTCTTTTTACAGGAGATCATGCAGCATGCCACGTTTTGCACTTTTTAGAGATGATTCATTTGATAAGATGTGAAGCCTGCATACGGCGTGCTGCTGCAGTCCAGTCATGAGTTATGAAACCCTCCAACCATCAAATCGCTATTTCCTAGAGGGATGTGTGATAGAAGCTTGAGCAGTATTTCTATCTGGAAGAAGGAGCGTTTGATTCCAGTGCTGATCTGGACGTTTGGATTCACATCCACAACCCACATGAAGGGGGGGATTATCCAATGATGGGGAAAGAGCAGATTATGTTTATTTCTTTGAGAAGATAGGATGCCACCATTTCCAGAAATGTCAGTTTTGCTTCCAAAATGGACTCCCAGAATAGGCACATTTCCAGCAGCAGTAGATACGGGGATTTTGGCAACAGACATAAGTGGAAACCCAACTTGCACTACAATTTGTCAAAACAGAAAACATATGTATTTTGAAACAGACTCTTGTATGGGGCACCTTCCACAACAGAAGGAATCTTTTGTGTTATGTTATCTGCCATTGTCAAAGGCAGTCTTCCTTTCACAGTCAAGCAGTGCATTGTATTTTATGGGAGACCTGTCACCAATGATGATGTCCGACTCAATGAATCAATTGGCGCTGTGTGGAAGAATGATGCATGGCGTGGCGCACCGGCAAAGTCCCGGTCTAAGTCCCGCTTTGCCGCTCGAGGATACTGACTCTGCTGCTACTGCTTTGCCGAGAATTTCTGCCGTGAATAGAACTGCTTGCCAGCCGATACTACAGTTCCCAGAAGGTGACCCTGATAGAGATCTACTTAAATACTCAGTCAACTTGGACACTACGTGGACAATATACAAGTAATTACTTATGATTTTCTTGTAGGCATTGGCTTTGGCTTGCACACCTTCTATTGGGCGGAGCTATTTAAAGAAACTCGCGCGCGCACCGCGCGCGCGCACCGGCGAAGTCCCGGTCTAAGTCCTGCTTTGCCGCTTCGCCGCGGACACCGCGGCAAAGCGTCGAAAGTAGTTAACACCAACAGTGCTAGCATTTTGATCTTGAGACCCTGTTTTGGATATTGACCATAATTCAACTATGAAACGACATATAAACTCATTAAAGTCTGGCATGCCGATAGTTACAGCATCGCACAGATCCAACGGCGCCAGCTACATCAAATCTCCTTCGTTTGCCCATACAAAAAGAACTCGCCTCAGCTCCACTCCATGTGTAAGTAGCCGAGGCATAAGACAAGATGAATTAGGGCCACTCCATAAAATGGACATTCGCCCCTTTTGTAAAGGCATAAATAATTTTGACTATCCAATACAACAAATTGGGAAGCCTATAGGGCTTTCGTTACAACAGCCAACCAAAGAGCCTATGGACATAAAAAGATCCTCAGATGACCATCTCGTAACTAGCAATTCTGGTGGAAGAAATTTAATTGATAAAGAAAAGCCTGTGACACACATGGGTGAAATTCGAAGTGGCGAGCCTTGTATTCCAACTACAGTCACCGTTCCAACTGTTAAATTTGCAAAAGAAAATGTCTCGCTCACAGACAGTGTCATACTAACAAATGTATTAACTGGTGTTGAGGCTCCGCCGCCAAATGTTTGTAATATTTCTGTAATATCTGTGGGTGATACTTCAACTTCTAAGTCATCTGTGAATTTTGTGCCGCAAGACATTCCTGTCATTGATTTAGAGAACAGCTCCTTGGCTGCTTTTTCTCACATGGCCTCTGAAAACCTATCTAAATCCCCGGCCCTTTTTACAAACGCCAGTCCCGTTGATTCAGTGGCAAATCTTTCCTTCACTGCCCCCACCCCTAGAAAGGTAACTGGAAAAACCGTCTCTGACATGTGTACAAATGACACTCGGTCAGTGGACATAGGTATAGCTTTAACATCGATGAATAATGCTATCTTAGCCTTGGCCAAGCTCTTTGAAGTTTTGGTTTTAAAGGCGGAGACACACTCAAATCAATTTGACCAGATTTTCACAAACCAGTCTATAATCTCTGATAAACTGGATCATCTGAAAAATGTGAAAACGACAACAATTGCCAACCATTCTGTATCTACACAGACCTCATCATTTAACGATCCAATCGCCCAAATATATCAGCCCCTACCGTTCATATTGGAACCTATAGTGGACTCCATGGAAAGAGAACCTGAACCAAAAACGATCCCCACTTATGCCCTTTTTGAGACTAAAAAGACAAAGAACATTAGCACAAAAAAATCGTCATCACAACCACAGACCAAGAAAACAAAAAACATGAAAATGAAACCTCGTCAACCATCACAAACTAAAGCCTTTCTTAGCAAATTACCCACCTTCACCACTCCTGCTGCAGTGGCTTCAAAAGCCATTACAAAAAAATATGCATTGCAAAAGCAAATCAAAAAAGCTAAAACACATTCGGCCCTTGCTGATCCAGTCTTAGCGTATAGCCCCTTAAATAAATTGGTTACTGTAGCAAACCAACTCTCACAAAATAACTCCATCGAAACAAATGTGAGCACAGTGACCAATGGTGATCATGACAGGCCTAACATAACAACTGAAATGACTATTACGCCCCCCACGGCTCAGAACCTAGAGCCTCACGAACAGCGTCGTCAAGAAATATACAAGGCAGTTGATGACTATTTAGCTCTAAAAATAGTTCCAAAAAATATAACCTTGCTGCCAGAAACTCCAGCTGCACAGACACCTGCACCTGCAGTTGTACCGATCTTAAAAAAATCACCTTTACCGGACACGACGGGGTCTTGCCTAACCAATTCTTCTCAACCTACATGGAAGACTTTACCCGCAAAAGAGCTTAGGCCTGAGGAACCCGGGATAAACCCAGCTCACTCTGATAATATAGAATCCCTTGTGCAAGCAACACTAATTAAACTTTTGGGAACCTCCAACACTCCTCAACCAGGCTCATTCCTAAATCTAGACAATGGTGCCAGAAAAAAAACGAATGAATTAACATTAGCGAATAAACAAAAACCAAGTGCCACCCACTTTAAACGACCAGCGATTCATTCCTTAACTCTCAGTTGTCAGCCCCCACCTGTCAGACAGTACAATCTAAATCGGGCGTCCGTTCTATCGATATTTCATGAAATCCCGGACCTTGACGACATAGGATCGGTTGACATCGAACTTGTCGAATTTCCGGACGCTTCGAATCAATCTTTAGTAAATTTATGGATCAATTCCAGGGTGGTAGTAAACACTATTTGGGCGGCGAAATCCCAAATCACTGACCTTGGTTTTACATTACTCCCATCCTCAGAGGTACTAGACAAACCTACCATACGTGCTTTGCCTGTCTCGAACCAACAAAAAAACCGATCCCAAGAACGACTTGCACAATCCTGCAGTTGCCAATGCAAACCTAAACAAGGATAGCAAACGTCCCCCATACCATCTAATTTTCATTTCGCTAGTTGGAACTCCAGAGGGAATCGACATTTATTAAATAATTCTCTTCTAAGTGATCTGAACTTCGACGTAATTTTGCTTCAAGAAACTTGGCTAACAAGCACTCCCTCTTGGAATAATTATGACGTTTGTCTAGCTCCCGCAGCAAAACAACGGGTGGGTCGTCCAACCTCAGGTTTACTAACCGCAGTCAAACAATCCTCTGGTCTAAAAATATCCCCTTGGTATTGTCCAAATGAGTTCATACAGATGTCCAGACTGAATGGTGCTAACCATACATGCGCTGTCATTAACATCTACTGGAACTATATGAGAATCTCTGATGATAGTTTTTTTGAATCCCTAGCGCAGGCTTTCGACTTAATCATGATGGATGGGCATGTTAACTTGATCTACTTAGCAGGTGACCTAAATTTACACTGTCTGGGACCTTTCGCCAAGAATGAACAAAAACGACTTGACATGTGGACCATGTTTATTAGATCACATAACCTTTACATGTTAAATGGATCCCTCTCACATGACATTCCACCAAGACCGACATGGCATCGAGATAATAGCCTCAGCATCATTGACTTTACTTATGTCAATGCAAAGATGCTGGATATGGTCTTAGACTTTTGCATTATAGAATCGCAGGCAAGTGATCATAACATCATGCACACAACCTGTTGTTCTAATAAAATGACCACCAATTCTGAATCAATCTATCTTAAAGGGACACATGTGGTGAACCCGGCAAGAAACCGCTTAAAGTGGTCGGAACACTCCCTGAAAGCTTTTAGATCGTGTTACCATCCCCATCTAACAAGCAATAATATAAACGACACTATGGCTGAAAATGTACACTATGATCTGATGCAGCTCTTTCAACCAAGATCCATCATTCATAAGCAAAAACAAATTCCACATTTGCACATCACCAACCCTGCGGTCAAACTTAAAAAATCTATAATGCGAGCTGAAAAAAGAAAGGCCAATACACTTCCTCCAGAACTACGTCGGGTTGCTCTATCGCAAATCCAAACAAACTATAGAAATTGGGCTAGAAGCATTAAAGCCAAATTATATCAGGATGACGGGGAAAACATGCTAGTAGCCTTAGCCTCAAAAAATTCAGCCCGTTCATGGCATACTATAAACCAAATAACATCAGGTCATCAAGTGGCAATCCAAACAAATGATGTCTCGGAGAACACGTGGGTTTGTTATTATTCTAACCAATTCACAAGTGACCAAGCATCCTCATCTGTTTCACTTTTAAAGCACGACACTGCTTTTAATCTACGCTTCACTAAAGAAGACATAGAGCTCTTAATCAAACAGGCCAGCAATTCCAGGGCCCCTGGCCCGGACGGGCTGTCTAACATGCAGCTGAAACAATTCCCGGAGATTTGGGCCGACATATTATTCCTTATGTTTAAAACAATCATTAAATCTCAAAAAATCCCTACATCTTGGAAACAGTCGATCCTCGTGCCTATCTACAAAAAGGGTGATCGTTCTTGTCCTGCAAGTTATAGACCCATCTCATTATTGGATGTAACGGGAAAGATCTTCTGTCGACTCATTTTACGAGAGTTAAATGAGTGGACCAAAAATCACTCGAGACGGGATCCTTTTCAATCTGGCTTTGTCAGTGGCCTGGGAACAATTCCCAACATCATCACCATCAATATGTTGAGAGCACAATATTTAACCAAGAAACAGACTCTATATTTTGCATTTATAGATTTCCGGGCCGCATTTGATTCAATAGATCGAATGCTACTTTTCGACAAACTAAAAAAATTTGGTTGTCCTAGCTCCATTCTGGCGTTAATCATCCAATTACATACGGACACTACTATGCGAGTCCGCCTCACACGGGAAGGCCTACTATCGACACCCTTTCGAACGTCTGTTGGACTCAAGCAGGGATGTATACTAGCATCTATTCTATTTAATCTGTTTATATTAGACTTAGGCCTATGCTTCCGAGATATTATTAATGATGCCCCGGAATTGGGTGGCCAACGCATCTCGTGGTTACTCTACGCAGATGACCTGGTCTTACTTTCACAGACACCTAAGGGCTTGCAGAATTTACTGACCGCCCTTTCACACTATGTAGACTTAAACCATCTGACAGTAAACCTGTCCAAATATCAGATCATGATATGCAAGCCTCAAGGTAAACGTAGAACTCATAATGGACCGTGGTATTTGCAGCGCCAAATCATGGAAATTGTCCCGAATTTCAAGTACTTGGGAGTGAGCATACAAAATACTGGCACTCAAGTCGCTGCTACACACATGCTAAATACAAAATTGCTAACTCTCATATCTCAAGCGGAAATCCTCGTATTTAAGTACGGAAAATTTACATTAAAACACATTTTGATGTTCTACGAACAAAAGGTGACGCCCGTTTTACTCTATGGTGTGGAGTCAAAATTATATTCCAATGACAACTCATGGAATAACCTTGAGGCCTCGTTTTGGAAAAAGGTACTGCGACTTCCAAATTGCGTTCCTTTGCCCCTGCTAAGATTTGAATTGGGTTTGAACTCACTACATAGTAGAGTAAAATGGAGAATGTGTGCTTTCTTTCGAAAAAGTTTGCTTGGAATTACTGATGTTAATATTCTGAGCACAGTAGCTCGTCAACTATCTGGATCGTCTGCTTCCTTTCCAACGAAATGGCGAAACACAGTAATAGATACATTAGCTAAAGCTGACATCTCCTTACAATTCCTTATAGAAAACCCAAGTGGTGCAAAGAAAAAACTGTTTTGCTGGGATTGGATTGTAAATTACGAGTTATGTGCAAAGTACAAAGACTTTGCCCCTAACCTCTTTTGCCCTAAACGTCTAGGACAAACGGCCGGATATTTGTTGAAATGTCCTTCAGCTAACATTCGTAACAAATTTTTAAGAATGAGGCTAAATCTATGGCTAACGAGAGAGATTATGGTTAGGCGTAAAACTATTCATGTGGAGCTCAAATTTTGCCGCTTTTGCAAAAACCGACATGTGAAAGAAACGTTGCCACATCTCATTGTATCATGCCCACATTTACATGTTATTCGAGAAAAACATTTCAAGAATCTTTTGAATTTGTATATGGAGAAGGATGAAAATGAAATTTGGAGTATTTTATTCAATAGCACTAGATTCTCAATCATGAAAGCTATTGTGCACTTTTTAGAAAATGTTCTACATGATGAGATACTGTTAGATGCATAAAGTATAGTCTCATCTAAAATCCAGTTTCGAATTGCGGAAATCGCAGATTTTTATAGTGGCAATTGTACTTAATTTTATCATGGTTACTTTAAGCATGTTATCTGCTTGATTAGATAAATTTTATCACTGGTTTGAACGTTTTAGAAAATGTAATAATCATATGCATTGTTAATTCTTTTCACTATTATGTATACATGTTGTCACGATAATCATATTTTCTAAGAATTTTGAAAAGTTGATGTAATCAGCTATGACAAAATAAAAAAAAAAAAAAAAAAAAAAAAAAAAAGAATGATGCATGCAGTGTCAGGTGATATTGCTTCCTGTTATTGGAGTGTGTTGACTGTGCCTGCGGGTTATGCAAAAGGAAGAAATGCCTTTAATTTAAGTTAAAATATTTCTCAATATCTTTTTTCCTTTGTGAACCAGGGGGCAGGGCTTGCACATATCTGTGTATTGTGGGGGATGTAGAAAGCACACAGATGTTTTAAAGACTCCCTTTTCATATCCGCACACTCGCAAAGGCATGCACCCATACCCCAAATGCAACATTTGCCTTCTACCAACTTGCAGAGCTTAAACAATTTATTTTACTTTGTTCTATCCTATCTTTAAGTACAACAGGGAGTTCAATTTGCAGGTGAGGATGACTAAAATACCTCAGAGAAATGCAGGTTGTCACCTATCTTACAATGCTGAGAAATGTACCTCAAAATGCTTACGATTAATTAATTCAGACCACAATTGTACTACTTTTGTCATGCTAACAATTAACACACACACACATCCATACATAGAAAAACAAATGTACACGGCTATCTAGAATATTTTCAGGGGTATTTTACTAAACAGTGAACATCAAAAATACATTTTATACAAAACACTTGATAATTATGATTTCAAACGAGAATATGAATGACATATTTCATAAGTCCTTGCATGAGAAATTCCATCAGAACATACTTATAATATCTTTAGAACATAACCAAAATTCAGATGGCTTTTTTAAATTGGATTTGCTTTCTTTAGAAAAGGGGAGAGAAACTTGCAGGGTATAACATATTTTGAATGCAAGGTTTCTAAAATCAAACGTTGTATCACCAACCCCCCTCTCTGATTATTACCCCTTTGGAATTGTTCTACTTCATGACAAAAAATTTGCAAAATTGGATTACGATACTGAACCCGTAGGCCCCTTAAAGCGAGGTAGCACTCTATGGATGGATGGGGATGCAGACCTTACTCTCACACCAATAATCAGAGCAATTCAGGAAGTTGGCAAAACTGTTGTTGTTTTATTAACAATTATCTAAAACAGGGAGTACAACGGGCATCAACGGACATCTCACAAGGATTCTCAATGATTCACATAAAAAAACACAGCTTTATAACAAGAACTCATCATTATTGACGTCACACTGCGTGGCAAAGTAAGAAAACCTACGTGGAGTTGTGATAGGCTTAAGGGGAACATCTAAGTATACTTTCTATGTATATGTA
The DNA here is from genome assembly GCF_040938575.1 of Ambystoma mexicanum. Classification (NCBI taxonomy): domain Eukaryota; kingdom Metazoa; phylum Chordata; class Amphibia; order Caudata; family Ambystomatidae; genus Ambystoma; species Ambystoma mexicanum. The sequence goes on from NC_090924.1 coordinate 1,211,822,930, forward strand.
TGTATGTATGTATATATTTTTATAAAGCGCCGGTAGCCCGAGGGCATCAGGGCGCTTGAACATTACAACATAGAAGAGAAGAAAGCAGGCATAAAGAGACGCAAAACAGTTGGCATGGAAGACCTGACAGCCACTAGCGTTAGAGATCTTATCTGAAGAGGAGTGTCTTCATCCGTTTCCTAAATACAAGGTGGTTTGCTTCTGACCTCAGTGAATCGGGAAGGCTGTTCCACAATTTAGGTGCCAGTACCAGAAAAGATCTACCCAACCCCGATTTCAGCTTGAAATTGGGTACGGGTCCCAATTCAGCTTGAATTGGGTACGTCTATATAGGGACGGGTTGTGATTGGGTCTCTTCAGTCAGTTGGACAGCTAAGCCCATCCTTAGTGCAAGTCATCTTCTGTGTCATACCAATACACAAAGTGTCATTGACTTTCAAACTATAGGGCTCTTTGCTACGTGGCCCTCTAAAATTTGTTAGTACGCTTGTACCCTTCTGGAATAATCCACTCGCTAGCAGCATGCATGCTCGTACCCCAGGTGCTGGAGGGTTGTACTTGACCATACCTCCCCACCCAATTAGCCCAACATTCATCATCACTCCTACTGTGTGCCATTCAATTAGTCCTTTGAACTCAGCCTTGTAAAGGATCACTGTGCATGAGAATAAAAGGGAGTGTGAGCATGGCCTTATCGTCTGGTCTCGTGTAGCTTGCCAAAAGTCTATTTTCATCTGACCATGTGAAAGGAGACCACGTTTTGTGCTCTCCCTACACCAGTGACACATGTAAAAACACCAATTTCTCTGACAAGTGTTCCTATGATTCCCCCTGTAAGAAGGTCCATGTTTGATATACTCCATGCTCATTATGTGCAAACTCACCTTGCAAGAGGGAGACACAAGAGAAGTACAAGGGAAGATGATTATGAGTTAAATAATTATCTAGACAGTACATCACATTTGAGGAATAACATGTGGTATCAGCACATGAAAGAGGTGGGTCAAAGAACCTCTGAGGAGAGTTGCTATGTTTTTGCGCTCCTACCTTATGCTATGGGGAAATTCAAGATATTCATAGCTATAGAAATATAAGTCCAGAGAGCTCATTGATTGACTCACCTTGCACTCTGCCATACAAGAGGTCAGTTCCAGGGTCGAACAGCATCCTTGGTATGGCTGACTGAATAGTCAGCTCCAGAAGAAGATGATTACGTGCAAGATTTGAAGACAAGAGCAAGGGCACATAGCAGGGATCATGTGATAAGATACGAACAGCGTGAGATGAAGGCAACAGGAATCAGATGGGAAATAAATAAAAAAATCAATTGTCAAGGAAAACATGATGAAGAAATACGAAGATGCAAGGAAAGAGGCCGGATGCAAATCTGCGTAACAGTACTATCTCCAGATGGATGGGAAGAAGGCATAGTTGTATGCAGAGCAGTGGCAGTAACAGGACAACACAAACCAGTTATAGATCATGTGGAAAAGGAATGCAAACCACTCTGGCAGAAGCTTGCAAACCTGCTGACATGGGTTGAGGACAAAGGAGGCCTGTTGCAGATAGAGAAACAATGGCATAAGGAAAGTTGGAAAGAACCAGCCGTGTGGTCGAATCTTCGATGTACAAGGAATGAAGGATGGGACAGTAGTGATAATGGATCCAGAGCTTACATGAAGTTGCCCAAAGACTGGGGAGGGCTGTGTTCTATAGTACTTGTCCATTTTCCAGTATTGGTGATTCCGAAGAGTGACCTGAACATTGGAGAGTTTCCAAAAGCAGATGCTCACCTGAGAAAGAGTAGATCAGTTGGATTCCTCAATCGAACCAAGAGGGAGAACTACTTCTCAGCTAAATCGATAGAA